>NC_134570.1:219512225-219818464 GCF_050947875.1 Dermacentor variabilis
CAAACAGGTGGGGCACTGTCCAATCTGCTTGTGCTGCTGGTTGCCACTCGTTACTAGACCACCACGTGCGACGTAGGCAAGCACTGTGCCTGAAATCGATAGCTGATTGTGCTGTAAGTGACCTGTATTGCGTGAATTCCCACTGTTGTCATGTGGATCTTAGCCAATATGCAGTGTATTGTCTGAACCTTATGCGGTGATTGAATGCAGAGTCTAATTTGATAATGGTCGTCGTGTTATGTTTCTTCGATGTGGCGACCTGGTCAGCTGCACGGTGTTGTGCCATTACCACCAGCCCGGATTCCGAATCTACAAGATGCGGAATTTATCCTGCGAACACCCTTTGGACAAACTCGGGGCTGCACCGAAAGGCACAGCGCCCTAAACTCTCCCTTGACAAGTCAAGATGCTGAGCCGTCAGGCAGCGGAGTCCTGAGGAGAAGCATCGGCAAGCGACATGTCCAAACGTGCAGCAAAGTGCTAGACAGCCCGGCGCCGTATTTCCTTTTGCCTGGAGGTCACCGTGCGCGGCAACTTTGAACCGGGTGGCCAGCGCGGTCGCTGGTTGGACCTCTCGGACGACCATCGAGTCCTGGCTTTGTATTGGGCCGTTTGAGTGACAATCGTTTCTCGGGGCTTTGAAGCACCGACGCCGCCGCCGGGAGAACCGGATCCACCGACCCACCGGGAGCCGAGTGCCGCTCTCGAGTGGAGTGAGATGTGTCATGCGTTGGAGTCTCAACGGATATCGCCGAGCGGGAACAGTCGCGTTTGCTGTTAGCTCTCGGCCCCCGGGCCGATCCGAACTTGTCCTGTGTAATGACCTGTATATAGTGTATAAAATCCCTTTCGTTATTCTCACCGACGCCTGACTCGGAGTCTTCGCTACCAACGCTCTGTCACGAAACGGGTGACGAGCGCTACGGGACCACCTCAAAGTCGTAACAGTGGATGGCAGCTACGGGATTGACCGGCATCGGCTGCCTCGGCGCGGTGAGTGCCTGAAGTTTACCTCAAACACCAGACTGTCTCTGACACAGGTTATAGTAGCTTAGGGAAGGATTTGGTGTTGCATTGTGTTAACCTTGTGTGTTTCAAGCCTAGTGAGAGTGTTTTGAAAACCAGGGGATGCTGAGGGGGTAAACAGGGCAGTGTGTGAAATACTTGCGGATGTCTTAGTAGTAGCATTATAGTAGCGTACGGCAGCTATATACAAAAAGGGTAAACAGTAGGAGGACAGTGTGAACGATGGAGAAGTACAAGGTCAAAGAACTTCTCCAAATTTGTGAGGAGTTGGGCATTGAGTTGCGCTCAACCAAAAGAAAGAATGCGATCCTTGAGGTCATGAGGACTGATGACGTAACGGCTGAGGAAGCCGAATAGGCCTGGGCGGATATCAATGAACGTCCCGAGCGGCAGGCAGAAAAGGAACGCCGCGAGGAGGAAAGGGAGGAAAGGAGAGAAAAGGAACGTCGTGAGGAGGAAAAGGAGGAAAGGCGAGAAAAGTAACGTCGCGAGGAAAGGAGAGAGAAGGAGCGTCGTGAGCACGAGCTTAAAATGAAAGAGTTGGAGACCCGAAATAGCGCGCCTGCGCCTAGTCTCACTTCTAACGTTCCAAGAATACGCGATCAACTTCCACCCTTTGTCGTCGGAGAGGATATGGCCAAATACCTCGTGAAATTTGAGCACGTGTACGAACGGAATAGCATTGAGCGATCCCTCTGGGCACAGGATCTGTTAGCCTTGCTTTCTGGGGAGGCATCGGACGTAATAACTTGCTTATCGAAAGAGGCGTTTGAGAGCTGCAGTGATGTGAAGGAAGCGCTACTGCGGAAGTACAAATTGTCGCCCGAAGCTTTCCGGCAGAGGTTCCGGTAAGCAAAAAAGGGCAGGGAGTCGAATGTTGACTTCGCGTTTCGTCTAAAAGCCGACCTGGTGGAATGGCTGAAGGGCGAAGAGGTTTAAGTCGACCGCGAAAAATCGTCGAATGCATCGCGCTGGAGCAGTTCCACCGTTGCAATGATGAGGATGTCAGGCTCTGGCTGCAAGATAGGCTAAAGGAGGTTAGGCTAAACAAGGCCGCAGAGTTAGCGGAAGATTATTACACCCGCCGCAGCTTGCACAGCAAGGCAGTGCGCGTAGAAAAAGCAGATAGGAGAGATGGGTTTTCCGGGAAGCCCTACGAACGGAAGCAAATCACGCGTCGCGAGTTTCGCGAAGACGAGTCGCTTACCAAAGAAACTGTAAGGGAAGGACAGAATGCATCTCAGAATGATAGCGATGGTCCCACACAGCGAAACGATATATACGACGCGTTTTTTTGAAAAACGGAAACCGTTAACCTGCTACAATTGCAAAAAGCAAGGGCACATCGCTGCGAACTGCGAAGAGAAAATTGCTTTTGCAACAATACAGGAAACTCACAAAAACATACGACTATTGGAGCCATATGTGCAGGAAATTAAGGTAAACGGCAAGAAGTGCCGAGCACTTCGGGACTCTGCATTAACTATGGACGTTGTGCACCCATCTTTCGTCTCCTCGAGTGATCTTACGGGAGAGTGCGCTAGGATACGGCAAGTGGCCGAGGAGGAGAGTGTCTGTTTATCGATCGCAACGCTTATCGTTCATGGAGAGTTTCGGTAACTTAACACAGAAGCCGCTGTGTTTGCCGCCCTCCCGGAGCACTTTCCCTACCTCTTCTCAAATAGCTCGGAGCAGCTGCTGAAGGATCAGGGCAAATCATTCTTTGCCGACGTGGCGCACATGGCCCTCACGCGATCCGAAGCGCGCCCGCTGTCGAGAGAACTTGACTTTGCGTCGGTGAGCGAACAGCAGTGCGGCACACGGACCGATCAAGGTAACCTAAGTGGCGAACAGGCACGGGGGAGGCAGAGCTCGGAGGCTCGCCTGGGCGAGCGTGTCCTGGAAGTGAGTAGGAGTGACACGTGCTGTGCTAGCCGCAATATGGACGCGAAGCCGCAGTTAGGCGACGCGGGCTCCACACTCGCTCCGGTTTCCGCCAGCTGGCAGGAGCAGGCTGCAGTTGAAAGGGAAACTCTGATTTACGAGCAACAGGAAGACTGTTCAATAGCCGATCTGAGGAAGAGCGTCAAACGGGGAGTGAAAAAAAAAAGAGGGTTTCATTTTACGAGGAATCTGGCTTAATGTACCGCCGCTACACGGATTAAGCAGGGTCGCAAATATAAGCAGCTTCTGATTCCTCGAAAATGTCGCCGAAAAAAATGAATGACCTCACTTGCTTCCTCAGTAGTATGTTTTCGGTCCAAGTGATTTCAAGGGGACCATTCTATTTGTCATTATTATTGCTAATTATTAGTTGTTCCTGATATTTATGTGTGTTGTTAATTTGAAAAATGGTTGTTTGAGCCTTGTGTACCTGATCGTACACCTGCCTCTTGTTGGAGCGGGAGCAAGAAGGGGGATAGCAATTTAGTTAGGTTGATTTGGATTAAGGCCATTACTGGTGTTTGACGGGAGACAGAGAGCACTTGTTCGTGTTGGGTGTTGCCTTTTGCTGGTCGGTTTTGCAAGCTGCAGAACGACCAACCAGGACCAGTGGCGAGAGGCAAGGGCTTAGGAACGACCCGAGCGGAGCTGGTCGAGGTGCCTTGGCGATAACGCGGTGAGCAGAGCTCCTGTCCTGGCGTGTGGGACCTCGGCACGTGATGTTACCTGGTGTCCGGACACTGGACGTGAACTTGGACGAGCCTGACGAACGTGCGCGCCTGGCATCTGAGCCATGTGGAGGCAGCTCGTCTTCCCGGCGCCTTATCTGATGGCGGGGATGCTGTTGTGTCATTACCACCAGCCAGTATACCGAATCTACAAGATGCAGAGTTTATCCTGCGAACGCCAAAGTGAGAGCAATGAGATACGTGTGAAGTAAGGGCGTGCTTTAATTAAGATGCGCATATCATAGGCTATTCTCTTTTTTATGCGAGAAATATGATGCTGATATTTCAGATTACAATCAAGTAGAACGCCAAGGAAAGATGAATATGAACTTGGATGAAGGCAGTGGGGACCAAGACTGATAGGTGGAATGGAAGCTATGTTTCCCTGATGTGAAGAGAATACAACAAATTTAGTCTTAGTTGCATTGATAGATAATATGTTAACATTATTACACCACCTTAGAATTTTTCGAAGTCAGCATTCAGTTTATTAACGAGAGATGAGAAAGTGCATATTGTGGTATCACCAGCGTACAGAATGCATTTAGTCGAAGAAAGACAATTAGGTAAATCATTAATATAAATTAAAAACAGAAGTGGCCACAGTATGGAGCGCTGAGGCACACCGATGTTAGTAGTTCGCTGTCGAGAATAAGCACTGGAAACAGACACAACTTGAACCCGGTTATGCAAGTAGCTTTTTAGTAGCGAAAGGGCAGGACCGCAAATGCCAATTGCTTCGAGTTTAGATTATTGCTATCAAATGCTTGCGTTAAATCGATGAAAACTGAGGTGGCGAGAAATCCCTCGTCAATAAGTTTTTTTTAGTTGGTCCGTGAGATGAATAAGTGCCAACTCTGTGGAATACCCATGGCGAAAACCGAACTGGCATGCAGAGAGAATATTAAATTTAGAAAGATTTTTTAGCCGTACTTCAATTAGTTTCTCAATAACTTTTCCAAAGAACGGTAGAATGGAAACAGGTCTGTAATTGTGCAATAGTGAGTTGTCGCCTTTCTTAAAAACTGGGATAACTTTGCCACGCTTCAGTTCAGAGGGAAATAAACCAGTCCTGAATAATAAATTAACAATAAATGAAAGTATGTCTGAAATTAGGTGCGAAATAAGGTTAATGTTCGCAGGGTGTACCTCATCGATTCCAGCGCTTGTCATTCTAGGTTATTTATAACAGCATATTTCTTCTGGCGCTGTAGGAAATAAAAAGAATGAATGAGGTAGACGGTTCATGTGAATAATTTCTGCAAGGGTAGGTGGATTGTTAGGAAATAAAAAAAAACACTAAAAGCCTCAGCTATTTCAGCAGGGGAATCAAGCTCTACTCCTTCCTTTAAAATTCTGGATACCTGGTTTAGTCGTGTGTGTATTTAAAAAGGAGTTGAGAATTTCCCATTTTTTTTTGTGTTATTAGCTGCCTGTAAAATTTTTTCCTCGAAATACAAAAATTTAGCTGATTTTATTTTACAGTTAACAGTGTTACAGAAGCTTTCATATCGGGCACGTAAGTTGATGTTAAATGGTTGCCTTTTAGTTCTATGTAAGTTATCCCGTTTGCGCATTTGTGCTAATAACTGTTGCGAGAGCCATGGATTGTGAACAAATTACACAGTTTTTTGCATTTGTCTTCGGAGGTGAACTTTCGGAAGTATGATGTAATTAGAGAAAAAAAAATTGGAAAAAGCTTTCTGTGGGTCGTTTAGTGATGTAATTTCAGACCAGTTTGTATTAGCAACAGCAGTTGTGAAGCCATCTTTGTCAAGAACATCTTTAGTGTGTGAAAGTGGGTTAGGTCGTACATCAGAATTGAAACGTAAAAGCAGGGGGTAATCATCACCGATGTCGACGTGCAAAACTTTTGCCTCTGGTGAATGAAGCAGGTTAGAAAATGCATGATCAGTAAGTGAGCCTGTACCGTAAGAGACTTCGCGTTTGGGTACGTTAATTAAGCAATCATATCCGTAGCTATGAAATAAACTAGTGTTGTTAATACAAATGGGTGATGTTTCATCATTATATTATCATCACCTATTATAACAACATTTTTATTTTCTAGTGATATAGTATGTAAAATATGATCGAGATTGGTACAGAATTCATTGACTGACGATGAGGGAGAACGGTAAATGCAACCTAATATGAAATTCTTGTTATCTTGAGCAAGAAAGCAGTTACTGATTTCAATGCAAACAGATTCGCACTTAGTAACGGCTAAGGATAGATCATTTCTTCGATAAGCTATATTAGAAGAAACGTATATGGCAGCGCCACCGTGATTAGTCGTCAATCTGTTGCAGTATTCCACTTTATAATTAGCGAAGCAATACAAATTTTTGTCATCGCCAGATAACCAGGTTTCAATAATGGCAATAAGTGAAAACGGATTAGTTAGTGATGCGAGGAAGTTATCGATAGCGTCGAAGTGTTTACGAAGACTCCTGGCATTAAAATGAATGATGGAATGAAATCCAGTTAAGAAAGAATTCAATTGATCGGATTTCAGTGTAGAAGCCATGTTTGTTGTGTCAATTGGCTAAACAATTATGCCTAGTCTAATTTTGTTAAGCCGGATTATTCACGAATACGCAGAACTTTGCTGTTAGTAGTCTTCCTAGCCTTAATTTGGCAGTTGTCCGTCCAAAGGAACATCCAGTTTCTTTCTTTCTTCAAAGTTAAAGCCTTGGAAAAGAGAGCCTTGTTAGATGGGGTCAGATTCTCATTTACAAAAACGGAATGGAAGCGAGCGATGATATTTTTCTTGTCATTAGATCTGGTGGGAACGCGATGAACAATGTCCCGATCGCTAGGCGATACGGGACAACCAATTCTGTCCCCTATCGTTTGCATAATTGCAACGCAGTCCTCTCCTTGGGAACAGGGAACGCTTTTGATCTCGACATTGCTAAGGCGAGAGTACTGTTCTAGCTGCTCAGCCTTGCGAGTCAAGGACTGGTTTTGAGATTTCAGCTTGGTGTTCTCAACCATTAGCGTAGCACTTTGGTTACGTAGTTCATCTATAAGTCCGTTGAAGTGTTGAGTGCTTGTACTCAAGGAATCAACTTCCTTTTTCAGTTCCACAACATTAATCCCGGACTCCTTCATCCTCAACAAGATCTTGCCAAAGACGGGTTCATGCGCGTTTTTAGCCATGTTGTTAATCTTTAGTTCCAGCTCCTCAATTTTTTTCCATAGTTCTGCATTCGTCGGCATGGTATGCGTATTAAAAACAGGCTAAGAGAAGAAAAAAAAAGGCGATTGAGGACAGAAGGAGCAGCAGTGGAGAAGGAAAAAAAAAGAAAAAGGAAGTATAAAAAAGGATCAAATTTGGAATACCGGCGTAAACTGAAGAATCTGGCTTAGATTTGGATCATGCAATGCCGCTGCTGCCAATGAAGAGCAGGCGTCGATGCCGGCTCGTTTATAGGGCGCACCGCGATCTCAGCGAACTCCAGTGGTGATCTTTGCCGATGCTGGACGCAGGCCCCGATGACGCGACGCAGTCGCAGATTCACCCCGTGTGGATGAGGCAGCGCCTTCCAGGGAAGCAAAGCGGTGGGACAGCACCACGAAGATGATCGCCGAAGAAACAGAGGCCGACAAGGAGAGCTGCGCAAACAGAAGGTCCCGGCTTAGATTTGGATCATGCAATGACGTTGCTGCCAATGTGAATACGGGACCACCTCTTGCCTGTTTCAGGCCAGTTAACGACGGGAGCTGCAGTTGGCATCGGCAGATTTTGTACACAGTTCTGGCACTGTGCAGACACGTCTTCAATATTTTTGTTGAGGCCTGGCCACCAGAACATAAAACGTGCGACAGATTTCATTGCCGGTGAACCCTGGTGCGTTTCATGTAGAAGAGGCAGCACTCGCTCCCTAGTTTCGGTCGGTGTTATGACCCTATTACCCCAGTACACCAGTCCATGTGCTACGGATAGTTCGAGCTTACGGTCAAAAAACGGCAGTATGGCCCGGGCAATTCCATCTGTGTTTCTGGGCCACCCATGTAATGTGTACCGTTTGACCTCGACCAGGACAGGGTCAAAAGCCGTTAATGCCTTCAGCTCAAGCGTTGTAATGGCGCCATTGTTCAGCTGGTTTAGCGACAGCACAGATTCGGGCGGCTCACCGTCGTCGTCAGAATCCGGAGATCTCTGCGGAAGTCGGCTCAGGGCGTCAGCGTCAGCCCCCAGGTGGAGTGCCCAACGTTGTATCCGTGCGGCGGCCATTGTGGGCGTCTGCTTGTTCGATCTCAGCAGGCCCAACAACGGCTGGTGGTCAGTCACGAAGGTAAATTCCCGACTTAGAAGGTAGTCACGGAATTTCGTGACCCCTAATACCAGTGCCTCTCCCTCGAGCTGTAGTTGCGCTCCGCCTGCGTTAATGTTCGCGAGCGGAAACCGATGGGCCTGTGAACGTTATCGGTCGTGTGAAACAAAGCAGCTCCCACACCGTACGGAGACGCGTCACATTCAACTTTAAGTTCCTTTGTAGGGTCGAAATGAACTAGCACCTTGGCTGTTTTAAGGCTTTGCTTGCGAAGATCAAACGCGAGCTCTTGAGGCTGTTTCCATTGCCAACGTGAGTTCTTTTCAAGCAGTTGATACGATGGACCAAGTATGGTTGACATGTGTGGCAGAACCCTCGCGTAATAAGTAATCATACCCAAAAATGAACGTAGCTCGCTGACATTACAGGGCCTCGTTGGCTGCATGGTAGCGTCAAGGTTTTTCTCTGTCGGATGAAGCCCATCACGAACAATCCGATGGCCTAGATAGTTACTGCCGGGCTGCGCAAGTTGCGTTTATCGAACCTTAGCTTTACACCGCGCTCTCGGAAGCGCTCTAGACGTTTTTCAGCCTTTCGCCGCATCCACTCGCTTTTTCGGAAATGAGCACATCGAGATAAGCCTGTGCTCCTGGAAGGCCAGCCAATACCTCATTCATTTTTGTTTGGAATATTGCGGTCGCACAGGCTATACCGAAAGGAAGTCGATTGTAGCAAAATAGTCCTTTTGGCGTATTAATGACGCAAACTTTCTTCGCGTTATCGTCTAGCGCCACTTGATTGTATGCATCCCGTAAATCCAGAGTGCTGAAATAGTCCCCATCGTGTAATTGGGCTAACATATCCTCAATGACTGGCAATGGGTATTGCTCAGTTGCCCACGCTGGATTTACTGCGGCCTTGAAATCGCCACAGATTCTTACTGCGCCGTCTTTCTTAAGCACTACGACTATGGTAGTTGCCCATTCAGAGTGTGCCACCGGCGACAGCACGCCCAGAGAAACTAAACGGTCTAGTTCGAGTGACACTCGCTCGCGTGGCGTGTATGGTATGGGTCTGGCCTTACAGAACTTGGGTACGGCGCCTTCCTCCATGGGCAGGCTGGCTGGAGGACCCTTGATTAGCCCCAGTTCCTCGGAGAACACATCGTGGTGGTCATTGAATATGCTGTCCACGCTGGAATAGCTCGATTCATTTGTTGGTGCTGATTTCTCTACAAAACTAACCACTGGAGCACCTGCGCTGTTCAGCTGCTGGATTAAATCGCGACCGGAGAGGCTTGGTCCCGCACAGCCCAACACGGTCAGCGCACACTCCACTGTCACCCCTTTATGACAAACCTGGAGCGCAAGCTCCCCAAGTACTGGAAGGCGTCCTGTGCAGCAGGATAAATTGAGACTGAACGGTTTCAGTTTCTGCCATTGCTCACGGTGCTTATAATACAGTTTACGCGGTTGACAAAAACGGGCAACCCGGTATCGACTTCCATGCTGAGCTGCACACCGCACCAAGCAAACGTTCGGCGGATCGGCGGTTCCAGATAGCTTTTGCCTTGTGATACCAAAGTCCAAATGTGGGCGGCTTCGTCTTCCTCATCGGCTGAGGCTTCCGTAAGAGGGTGTTGGTTTGTGCCGTCCTTGCAGCACCTTGTTCTCGAGCGCCGCGACTTCGACATTTCCTTGCAAGGTGACCACGTCGTCCACAGCGGTAACAGTGAGCGTTAGACCAGGGGCAACATGCGTCATTGTGTTTTGTACTACCGCACCTTGCGCATTCTTGACGCGCAGCAGCCCTCCTCTCATCCACCAGAGTTTCTTTCTGATACGCCTGTACTTTTAACACGGGTGTCGTTGCCGGTCCGATCACATCTTTTGCATCACTATCCGCAGCCTCAGCTGCAAGGGCCATCGCTTCAGCGTCTTGTAGCGCTAATTCCCGCTTTGCCAGTAGCTGCTTCTGCAGGGCACCTGACCGTATACCACAAACAATGCGATCTCATAGCGTGCGATCCAAAGCACTGCCAAAATTGCAATTGTCAGCTATTCGGCGAATATCTACCAGGAATTCATTAATAGGCTCGCCCTCCGCTTGACAACGACTGAAGAACTTGTACCTTTCGGTGATTTCGTGTCTCTTTGTCCTGCAGTGCTCACTCGAAACTTCCACGACTTCTTCATGCGTCAACGCATTTGGCTTGCGTGGAGCCACCTTCCCAGCCAGCGCTTGGATTGTATGCGTATTTAAAGCAGCAACAAGCAATGCTCTTTTCTTAGTCGAGTCTTCAATCGCATTCGCTTGAAAGTGTGCTTCTACTTTAATAAGGTACGGCTTCCACTTATCTTTGCCTTCTTCAAAGTCGGGAAGTAGGTGAGCCATGATGGCCTTGGTTTCTCGGTTCGGCCTGGGTTCCGGTTCAGCGTCGACTTTCGCTGCATGGGCGATGTCCATCCTCGTCGCCACTGTGGCATAGCCATGGCGTGCTCGCAGTAACGCCAGACCAGTGAAGCATCAGCGTAGTCTGTAGAACAAAATGCACGTTTATTCAAAGGTTTAGAGCGTATTTATAAGTAGCCGAGTGGCAGGAAGATAGGAAGGAGCACGTGTTAGTAGTGTTAGTCCGAACTCTGAAGGATCGTCAGATGAGGCGATAAAAGCTGCGCGCACTTCGAAAACACGGGAAGTTGCACCAGTCAATTACTCACAGAGGACCCTGATAACAATGTTTTTGTGCATACGCTAGATATTGTGAGATCCTGATTGGGAGCTTACCATTATCTTTGAAAAGAAAACTGTGCAGTCAATGCATTTCACCTGTGCTAACATATGGGCAGAAACTTGGAGACTTAGAAAGAAACCCAGAAACAAGTTAAAGACCGCGCAAATAGCGATGGAACGAAGTTTATGCGTAACTTTAAGATACAGGAAGAGAGCGGTGTGAATAAGAGAGGAAACGGGGATAGCCGATGCCCTAATTGACATTAGGAGAAAAAGATGGATCTCGGCAGGACATGTTAGATAACCGGTGGAACATTAGGGTTACAGAACGGGTGCGAAGAGAAGGGAAGCGCAGTGGGTGACCGCAGGGGACTAAGTGGTGTGATGAAATTAGGAAACTCGCACGCGCTAGTTGGAATCGTTTGCTCCAGGACAGGGGTAATTGAAGATAGCAGGGAGACGCCTTCGTCTTGCAATGGACATAAAATAGGCTGATGATGATTATAGTTGCTCTTATGTATTCATGTTTTTCTAATTAGTATTAACAGGCGGTCTACTCTAAGGTGTGTTGACCCTGGGACCTCCCTCGGCATGCATGTGTAACGCACATTTACAACCTTATTTTCGTGCAATAATAATAAATAACACCATCATCGTGGCTTGTACCACCATCTGTGGTCATGCATGGGATGCGCACGATCGATCACCACAAGTATATCTCTCTCACATCTATGAAAGCTTCGTTTAAACCACATGCCACCATGCCTTGTACTTTAATTATGCACTGGTGTCGCAACCGGACATTGCCTAGTTTTGCCTAGCTCTCCTTTCCGCATTTTTCCCTTAGTATGTTTAAAATTTATTTTAAGCGCAAACGTTTCTCTTAAAAATCGAAAGTATCGTTTCAAATCGATTCAGCGGTGTTTTGGGGGAACACAAATTTTTTATGAAATGCTTAAGAGCGTGGCGCTTCCTGCCAATCCAGCAGACATCCAGCAGGTAGGCCATCCCCACCTCACTGCGTCTCTACGGGATCTATAAGGCTCCTGCAATTGGACAAACAGAGATACATTGTTGTACTACCTACGATTGTATGTCACTAAAAGGACAACCTTGCAGTGCATAATTATTTCGCCAAGTAGATGAATTCATTCGACTGAAGGCTGGAACAAAGGAGGCGATTTGGGGCGAGTAAAGCAATGGGCCTGTTCAGGCTAGCTGTCACAATGAAGAAAGCGAACGGGCTCAACCTTCTTTTCTGAAAATACGCGCAAATTCTGCTGGCCATTCCGGGTGATAGAGCCTGGAACCTGAGTGCGGTGTGTAGCGCGGTGTATTCACGTACCAGAGTGTCGCTATTGGCTGTGGAAAGCGCAGTCCTTGTGGGTATATAGCTTCGATGAAACGTCAGAGTTCCTGTAATACTCTGGCCTATCATAGGCCGATGCTTTCGCGGTCGACGTCAGCGATTCTTTATTGCGTTGCCTCATGCAGCTATCGAAGTTGCAGTGGGAAACTGTAAAATGACAGATGTCTTCGCTGTCAAAATGTCGTCGCACAAGCACAGACAAATTTCGGAACGCCCTTTATCTCTACTTCAGCAGCAATGTAGTGAGTCACAACGTCGTCTAAACGCAAGACATATACGTTAGATCTAGTGACCTCCTTCTGGCAAAATTTGGTCGCATCTGTGATCAGGGCAGGACAGAAACTCTAAATGTTTTTGGGCACGCCAATGACTACCTTGTTAATTTTCCCTCGACACAAGGCACCCCCCTGCAAAAGTTGGCACGACCTTTAGTGCTTTTTGTGACTCCGTTTGCGGCCTTACACTGGCGATGGAACTTCCGGAAAATATGCAACCTCGCGTTCTATACGTTATAATGAAACTTGAAACGCATCGCTCCTGCTGCATGTAAGAACTCCTATCTTCTTTGTTTGGCCACTCTAACGTACGTGTTATCGCGTGCACACAGCCTCTCTTTTGTCTTGCCATCCCGAAGCAGTCCGAAGTTTCTTCGCTCAGGTACAGTGGCTTTCGACGGCCCATTATTCCGACCAATTCATTAGCAGCATCGCCGTGACTCTGCCACACTGTATTTATGTCATGGATTTGCCAGATCGGAAAATGAAATTGACAAGGTAAATCTAGTACCGATCCCCTACATTGATGGTGTTTCACTTAAATTAAAGAAGGCACCACGAAGCGCTGGTGTCATAATAGCTTTGGTATGCTACTAGCTGACAATCCAAAAATTTGCAGACACTTGTGAATACCTGTGGAAATGCAGCGACAAATTTAGCCCTTAAGTTTAGCACAGAGAAATCGCAAATCGCACAGAGAAATCGCAAACCGAATTGCATACAAAGAATGGAAACAACGAAGTGGACCGATTAAATTGAATTCAATTTTATTTTTCGTTAATTCAAATGAGGGTAGACTGAGGCTAAAGGCATAAAGACTGACAAAGGTCTCAGCCCTCACGAATGACAGGTTTAACAGCAGGTCACACACATATGCACAATTTTGCGCGTTACAACAGCGTTGGTTACTGTGAAAATTCATAGTAGCAATGTCCATGGTCATTCGATTCTTCAAATGTATTGTGCAATGTACAGCAACGGCTAAGTGAAAGTAAGCCTTTGAGATTCTAATGGTATGCTTAAATTGTACGATTAGACAAGAAATAAACGTCAGCGAATTTATGAAGCAATATAGAGCAACAACATGCGTAAAAGAATAAAAGGAAAAGACATCCTAATTTTGTGCCAAAAATAATAAAAAGCTGGGAACAGCACGTGATGATGATGTGTAGTGTTTTATGGCGCAAGGACAGGTTTGGCCAAAGAGCGCCATGACAAGTTGTAGTGTTAACGATGTATTATGGACGATGTGACTTGGCTGTAAAGTGGCCTAAAAATAGTCGCTGTAAAGTGCGTAAAATCTACGTGCTATAAAATTATGGCGATGATTAATGGCGAATACTATGAACATTAAAATAAATCGTAGGAGAATGATGCAAAATAGAAAAATATAGGATGGTAAAATTACTTGGAGCACTGCTGCCTCGCCAGAGCCCTTGAAGCACAAGGGCCTAGAGGCATGTGCTGTATGAAAGAGCTATCACAGAGGCATCCTCTAAAGAGAGGACCTGCTACGAACATGTGGGGCTAACAACATGCAAGACATCTTTCAGAAAGCTTAGGACTGTGTTGGTGTTAAATAAAGGTTCTGGACCGAGTAGCATTACAGTATGTAGGGGGATGTGCTGCCGGTATGCTAGGGAAAAATGTTTCCTTCTCTCAGATTCGGCTGCCCGACACTCCAGGAGGACATGGAGGACGGTCAGCCTCTCCCCGCATCTACCGCAGGTTGGAGGCTCGTTTCCCGTGAGTAAAAAGTTATGTGTGGCAAAAGTGTGTCCTATTCTTAGACGGCAGAATAGGACATCTGTCCGGCGGGATTTTGTTACAGGAGGCCAGAAACCTAATTGTGGCTTTATTAAATGCAGTTTATTATTTATTTCTACGTCCCACCTGCGTTGCCAGTGGTTTCGTATTTTCCTTCTTAACAAAGGCTTCAGGTCTGTGACAGGGACCGAAGCAGTAGGGTTAACTGCATGCAATGAAATTGATGTGGCCATCTGGTCGACTAGAACGTTTCCCTCGATGCCCCTATGTCCAGGCACCCAGCATATAATCACATGTTGGTTAGATATGTATGCTTTACATAGTGCGGAGTAAAGTTGGATAAATACTCGATTTTTGTGATTACAGAAAGACATCAAGGCCTTCACAACACTGAGGGAGTCCGTATATATAACTGATTTCTGGAGTTGTGATTTATTTATATGCTTTACGGCCGACAGCAGTGCGTAGGCCTCAGCCGTAAAGATACTAGTTTCCGGATGCAGTACGTCGGATTCCGAGAAGGATGGACCGACGGCTGCATAAGACACCCCGTCGTGTGACTTTGATGCGTCTTTGTAGAACTCCGTGCGGGAGTATTTGTGCTGTAGTTCCCGGAAATGCATTTGGATTTCAATCTCTGGAGCATGCTTTGTGACTTCCACGAAAGATATATCGCATTGTATGAGCTGCCACTTCCAAGGAGGTAGCAGCTTGGCTGGATGCATTAGACGAAGCTCGAGGAGTGGAACGTGCATTTCTTCACTAAGCTCCCTCACACGCAGCGAGAAAGGCTGTCTTACGGAGGGACGATTATGAAAGAGTGTAGCATATGTCATATCGTTAATGGTATTAAAACACGGATGTTGAGGATTAGAGTGGACTTTCAGAAAATATGTTTGGCTGATGTATGTTCTCTGGATATGAAGTGACCACTCATTCGATTCTGCATATAAACTTTGTATGGGACTCGTTCTGAAAGCTCCTGTGGCTAAACGGATACCTAAATGGTGAACAGGGTCTAGCATCTTCAGCGCACTTGGAGCGGCAGAATGATAGATCACGGCCCCATATTCTAATCGTGAACGAGTCAGGCTCTTATATAGATTAATTAAGCACTTCCTGTCACTACCCCACGAAGTATGGGATAAAAGTTTCATTAGGTTCATTGTTTTCAGACATATTTCTTTAAGATGTTTAATGTGGGGGACGAAGTGAGTCTGTAGTCTAGTATAACACCTAGAAATTTGTGCTCTTTGTTTACGGGTATTTGTTGTCCACATAGTTCTAAGCAAGGATCTGGGATCATTCCTCTCTTTCTTGTAAAAAGAACGCAAAAGCTTTTGTTAGGATTGATCTTATATCCATTCTTGTCTGCCCACATTGAGACTTTTTTCAGGCCATGCTGTACCTGTCTCTCGCAGACTGCGAGGTTACAAGATTTGAAAGCTATTTGTATGTCGTCCACGTAGACAGAATAAAAGATTGCCGATGGTAATGAAGCGCGAAGCGTGTTCATCTTCACGATGAAGAGTGTGCAGCTGAGCACGCCTCCCTGGGGTACACCAGTTTCTTGTATAAAAGGGCGTGACAGCACATTGCCGACTTTTACCCGGAAGGTACGATTGGACAAGTAGCTTTTTATTATGTTTAGCATGTTACCGTGAATGCCCATTTCAGACAAATCTTTCAAGATTCCGTAGCGCCATGCTGTATCGTACGCCTTCTCCATATCGAGAAATATCGATAAGAAAAACTGTTTGTTTACAAACGCGTCACGAATATGTCCTTCAATACGTACAAGATGGTCAGTTGTGGAGAGCCACTCTCGGAAGCCACAGTGATATGGATCAAGCATTTTGTTTTGTTCAAGGAAGTGGATGAGTCGCCGGTTTATCATTTTTTCAAATACCTTACACATGCAGCTTGTGAGGGCTATAGGGCGGTAACTTGCCACTGAGGAAGGGTCTTTCCCTTGTTTCAAAACAGGGACCACAATGGCTTCTTTCCATGCCATTGGAAGGTACCCTGCGCCCCAAATAGTGTTGAAAAGTGTAAGTAGTGTATCTTGCGTGTCATTGTGTAAGTTTTTGAGCATTTCATACATGATTCTATCAGATCCCGGTGCAGAGCTCTTGCATGCGGTGAAGGCAGCTTTCAACTCTGCAATACTAAAAGGACTGTTGAACGGTTCGTTCTGCTGGCACTTTCTTATGAGTAGCTTGCATTCTTCTATTTGTTTATGTTTGAGAAAGGATTTTGAATAATTGGTGGAACTTGACACGCTCTGAAAGTGTTCCCCAAGTGAGTCTGCCTGATCTTGCAGTGTATCTCCCTGTGTATTTACAATAGGGAGTGAATACGTTGGTCGTCCTCTAATTCTATTTACCCAGTTGCAGACTTTAGCCTCATTAGTAAAAGAGTTAATACTCGATAAAAAGTTCTGCCAACTTTCTCTTTTGGACTGTCTGCGGGTTCTCCTGCCTTGGGACTTTACTTTCTTAAAATTGATAAGTTTCTCTGCAGTGGGGGAAGCGCGTAGCTGCCCCCACGTTCTGTTCTGTTTCTTACGAGCGATCCTACAATCGTCGTTCCACCACGGGACACGCCGTTTGCATGCCAGGCCATTTACTTCTGATATGCATTTTGATGCGGCATCTATTATAAAGGCTGTAAAGTACTCCACAGCAGCATCAATTCCTAACGAGGACATGTCATCCCATGATATACTGTGTGTACCTTCCCAGTCAGCCAGTCAGCTGTGTGAACCTTCCTCCTAGGAGCCTGTGGCAGACATTCGTTTTCTTTATATGATCTTAGTAGTATAGGGAAGTGGTCGCTCCCGTAAGGATTGTCGTTAACTTCCCATTCAAGTTCAGACAGTAGTGACGGGGAGACTAGGCTAAGATCTATTGAAGAAAATGTCCTGTTTGCAAGAGAATAGTATGTCGCTTCCTTCTTATTCAGACGACAAGCACCAGAAGAGAAAAGGAACTGTTCAACAAGACGTCCTCGCGCATCTATACGAGGGTCGCCCCACAGATAGTTGTGTGCATTGAAGTCGCCAAGAACAACATAAGGTTCTGGCAATTCCTCTATAAAGGACTGAAATTCATGTTTAGTTAATTTGTAATGTGGGGGTATATAAAGCGAGCAAATAGTGATGAGTTTGTTTAGCAGAACAACTCGCAGCGCCACTGCTTCAAGGGGCGTTCGTAGCTGTAATGGTTGACATGCTATACTTTTATGAGTGAGAATCGCAACACCACCCGATGATGCGACGGCAGCATCGCGGTCTTTGCGAAACGTAACATACGTACGGAGAAAGTTTGTGTGTCTGGATTTTAAGTGAGTTTCCTGTAAACACAGCACTTTTGGATCATGTTTGTGGATGAGTTCTTGCAAATCATCAAGGTTTCTAAGGAGACCTCTGATGTTCAACTGAATAATTTGTGTATCCATATTTAATGTAAATAAGTGCTGTGTGTACGAAAAGGGAGGTGATGCCTTAGGTTACAGAGCTCTTTCGAGGCGCTGTAACGGGGGTTCTGCCCTTTCTGGAGCGTTCGAGGGAGCCTCGACGCTTCTTCGGCGTTTGGTGCGCCTTGAGGACAGGTGTAGTGTTCATTGCCTCTTGTGAGGCGCCGGACACGTGCTCTTGTGAGCGAGAAGTTACCAGGGAAGGTCCCGCCTTGGAGGGCAAGACCCATGCGCCCACCAGCCCGGAGGTCAGTGGGGCTCCCTGGGGGATTTGGCTGCGCCGGTCGTTGCCAGCGCTGGAAGGGACCTGGGAGGCTGAGGCAGCCTCGGCTGCGCCCACCTTCGGGGTCGATGGTTCCTTCTCCTCGGTTGACGGAGCAGCGCTAGCTGCAACCGCCGCGGGGGCAGATGGCGTAACTGCCGACTCACGGCTTGTGGGTCGGACAGCCGCCGGAGGCCGTTGTGATGCTGCCTCCTGACGCGCCACTTCGGCAAATGTGTTCTTAGGCAGGTATGCCACCCGCCTACGTGCCTCCTTGAATGATATATTTTCTTTCACTTTGATCGGGACAATTTCTTTTTCTTTTTTTCCAAGATGGGCACGACCGCGAGTACGCGGCGTGCTCTCCATCACAGTTTACACAATGCAAAGAGTTCACGCAAGTTTCAGACGTGTGTTCATGGGCGCTGCATTTTGCACATGTTTGGCGGCCTCGGCAGCTCTGCGAGCTGTGGCCAAAACGTTGGCATTTGAAACACCTCAGGGGATTTGGCACATACGGTCTTACACGGAGCTTGATGTACCCGGCCTCAATTGACTCGGGCAGAAAACTTGAATTGAAGGTGAGTATTAGGTGTTTGGTAGCAATTTCTTTACCATCTCGCCTCATCTTGATTCTTTTGACATTTATAACATTCTGTTCACTGAAGCCCTCCAAGAGTTCAGCCTCAGAGAGCTCCAGCAAATCATGGTCCGACACAACGCCGCGGGTGGTATTCATCGTACGGTGCGGGGTTACTACTATTTGGGTCTCCCCAATTGATACTAGTTTGGGCAGTTTTTCAAATTGTTTCTGATCGCGGAGCTCCAAGAGGAGGTCACCGCTAGCCATCCTCGATGCCTTATAGCCTGGGCCAAAAACTTCGGTAAGGGACTTCGATACAAGGAATGGGGAAATTGTTCGCACCGGTTTAGCTGGTTTTTCAAAATGGATGACGTGGAAACGAGGAAAATATTCTTTTTGCCGACCAAAAAATTTGAATAGTTCATCGGTGCGCCCTCTTTTCTTAGGGCGATCAGGGAGTGGGGGGAAGGAGTTAGCCATAAAGATATGTGAGATTTCGGCAGTAACTCCAGCCACCCACCGTGGAGTCCTACAAGGGGACGCTGCAGGACATGTGAAACACGGCCCGCAAACGCCAGCTGTATATTACCACTATAACCAAATATGAAATAACCAAGGCTGGCTATCCACACAAGGTTAACCCTTGCTGCTGGAAAAATGGGAAGTAAAAGGAAACCAGAAGAAGACAGGAAAGGTGGAAAGTAAGGGAAAGACGAAGGTAATAGGGAGAGAGAGACAGGAAGAGGCAACTACCGATTTCGCCCGGGTGGGTCAGTCCGGGGGTGCCGTCTACGGGAAGCAGAGGCCAAAGAGGTGTGTTGCCTCCGCCGGGGGGCCTTAAAGGTCCTAACACCCGGCATCGGCTCAACCTGCAGGATCCCCCTTTACCCGGACACGGCTAAGCCGCGCACGGCTACACGCGGGAGGATCCAACCCTCGTGTGCTCGGGTGCGTGGTGTCGCAACACACCAAACGCCTGCTGACGCAGACGCCCCTGCGGGGGGGAACAGCACGTGGATGTAAACATATTTGTGTTAATACAAAACCGAACAATTGATATTAAATTAAATCATATGTGAATCCTGAAAAGAAGAAGAATATGTAATTCATGGCAAAAACATTTTTTATTTTATTATACGCATTTATTCAATTTTAAAGTATATGTCTTCCCTATCTAACCAATATCTTATTCCTTCTTTTAATGTCTGTAAAGAAGTGTTTAAGGACACAGATGCAGTGTAGCTGTTCATCATTTTTTGTAAACTGATAGAGAAATGTTTGTTTCCCGTAATTGGTCCTAGCTTTTGGTGTGTATCGTGAGCTGTGTCGCAAGGAGTATCCGGAGAGGTTACATTCACCGCATTGAGCGCTTGGATTTCTCTTTCGGATTTCTAGAAGAATTTGCATATCATATATTCTGTCCGCACGCAGCATATCACCTTTTTGGAATACTGGACCGGTTCTTAGATCTGAAAAACGGCCATAGTAATTTGCACAGAAGCGGATAGCTCTTTTCGTAAGGTAGTCAATTTCGTGTAATTTGTTCTGGTGGTTGTACCCCAAACCAATATCCCGTAGCAAAGCTTTGAATAAATAAGCGCATTATAGAGTTGTTTTTTCAGCCACAGAGGGATCAGGTGTGCAATTTTATAGATTACACCGAGGTTTTTTGACAATTCACCACAAAGGAAATTTGCATGTGTATTGCATGAGAATTCTTCACTGATATGTATTCCCAGAAACTTTTGTTGTTTGACGTGTTTAATAAGGTAGTTGTTAAATTTTACTTGTACTCAACCCTCAATTATTTTATTAGGCGCCCTAAATATAGTGTAGGTTGTTTTAGTTGCGTTCAGCTGGAGTTTATTGGTCGCCAACCAGTCACATAACAATGTTGTATATTCATTTACACACGGCTGTAATTCTGTTGTGTTATCAGCTGTGAAGAACACATTTCTATCATCTGCATACATTGCCAACGTTTGTGAACCTGGTAAATCTGTAATATCATTAACCTAAATTAGGTATAGTAACGGTCCGAACTTTGAACCTTGTGGGACACCTTGATGTAGGCTAAGCATGTCAGATTCAGTAGTTTCCAGCTGCACGAACTGTTTTCTATTGCATACATAACTTTTTATCAAGTCATTTGCAATGCCTCATACTCCGTACCTTTCCAATTTTTCAGTTAAGATATAGTGGTCAATCGAATCAAACGCCTTTCTCAGGTCCAAAAACAGGCCAAGCGTCAACTTCTTCTGTTCGATGTTACCAATTATTCGAACTTTAATATCCAGTAAAACTTGCTCAGTTGACTTATGTCTTTGAAAACCGTATTAGCATCGCGCAATAACGTTGTGTTTCGTAAAAAAATTTGAAAATCTTGCATAGATAACACCTTCAAAAACTTTTGAAAATACCGTGAGAACTGAAATTGGCCTGTAGTTCGACAATTGGTCTGCACTTCCCCCTTTATAAGTTGGTGTGACACGCGCTATCTTAAGGTCGTCTGGAAAAACGCCTGTGCTAAGAGAAAAGTTGATAACACACAAGAGCACTGGCCCTACTTCGTGTCACACATATTTAAACGGAATAGGGCTGACAGCGTCTACGCCAGCTGAAACATCATGCTTTAATGTATTGATAAGATCACTTACTTTACCCACACGTGTCGGTTTCAAAAAAAGTGAATTTGATACACGTGGTGTGGAAAACCTGTGGTAGTTTCCGAATGTAACGTGTGCAGGGTTCATACCAGCGTTAATAAAATGCGTATTCATGCAGCTAACCATTTCCGCACGTTCTATTTCTCGTCCGTTCAAGAGTGTCATTTGCGGATGCGTATTTGGATTTCTCCTGTTATATCATTAAGGGCATCCCATATTTTTCTGGGATTGCTTTGTATATTCGAGAAAAGGCGCTCATAGTAATCACGCTTTGCTTTCTTTAAATCACCTTGTACTTCATTCCTAAATTTCTTGTACGTCACGAATAGGTCAGGCAGCCGCGTGAGGATGAAGGCGTGATACATAGCGTCTTTCTTTTTGATGAGTTCGTACAAGTCTTTGTCGACCCAAGGTTTGCGCGCCTTTTTATGTTTCTTTCCAGAAGCCGCCGGCTGAAGTGGAAAGACCAAATCATAGCACGCAAGCACATTTCGTTGAAACAGAGCAAACGCTCTGTGTACATTTGTTTCATTATAGATTTTTTGCCAGTGTACGCACTGGAGGACACATCGGAATTGCTCTAGAGTATTTGATCTGATTATTCGGCGAAATCGCTGTTTGCAGTCAATGTTTTGTTTGTCAGGGTCTTAAGGTATAGGGCAAAACACAGGTAAATGGCCACCTACCATCTGCTATTAGTACTCCCGACTTGACATCACAGTCATTTAAGTTCGAAACGCATGTGTATAACAATGTAGCACTATTGATTGTTACCCTTGTTGGTGCAGTAATGTAATTACAGCAGCCATAACAAGAAAATAATGTTTTGAGTTCTAGCGACCACGCGTTCTCAGTGATCAAGTTGACATTCACATCCCCCATAATTGCACAAGTCTCACTAGTCGATCGGGTCAAAAGCAGTAGCCTTTCCATAAAACTACAAAATGTGGCCTTGCCTCTAGTTGGGGGCCTATATACCACACTTACAATAGTTTTATTTCGGTGCACGGTCAAGCATTTCACATCATTAGTAATAACAGAAAATGTAATAATAACAACTAACTCCAACGGCTCTTTAACACAAACTGCTACCCCTCCACCGGCTTTATTTCCTCTTCTTAAATGATGCGAGCTATACCCGGAAAACTGTGGAACAGGATCATTGGCAGTTAACCATGTTTCCGTGAAAAGCACATCAAATTTTCGGTTTTTGGTTGTGTTAACTCATTAATTTCATCCAACATATTTCTAAAGCTTCTTGTGTTAATATGCATACAGGATAACGTCTTACATCCGGAATATTCTTTGTTCAACTTTTGCACGTCATAATAAGTGTCTGTCACTTGGTGATCAGATGACTGAGTAGACGCCATATTAGTGTCATAGTTTATCATTAGGTCATTTTGATAAGTCCTCAATAGCGGTGATGCGCAGAATGGGCGAGCCGTCATCTTTCCGAGCAAGCTCCACGCCATTGGCAGTCCAGACATATTTCCACTTTGTTTCCTTCCTTTTCTGTCGCGCAGACGCGAGAAGCTTTTTGTTTTGTTGCGTCAAATGCTCGTTGACGTACACTGAGTTGTCTGAGGTGAAACCAAGATCTTTACAAGTTAGCTGCTTTTTTCTTGCCTTCATGTGCACACGGTTTCTTCTTATTCTTTGCACGAAGCGTACAATGTTTTTGACGCCAGTCTCTGCAGTTGACACCCAGTGACAGGCGTCAATATCACTTTCTGAAATGCTCTCGCCAACCGCTACTCCAATTCTTTCTATCACTGTCATGACGTCATTTCCACCGGGCACGCTTTTAATTTCTAAATAATTGGCTCTTTGATGCTGCTCTACTTCGTTAACTCTCTGTGACAACCTTTCGTTCTCTGCCTTGCAAAGAACATAAAGTTTCACTAGCTCGTTGATCTCAGCCCTCCAATCAGCTATATCTTTCGTGAGGCCCTGCATTCCATCGCATGAAGTGGAACAAAAATTTACGCTGTCTTTCAGTTCTCTGAGTTCCATTCTCATGTCCCGCTTGAAATTCTCTAGTTGTCGGCACAACTCTTTCTCATCCATTTTGCCTGACTAGCTCAGACAACAAAGCAAGTATACATCAGTATCAACGAACACTTTGTTCGGCAGCAGCGCACAGGACAGTCCAATAAAACGCTCGACTCCTAAACAGTTAGCTCACCTGCGAAAGCAGACAATGGCTATTAGCGCTGTATGGACGGTGCGCTGCTGCCGAACTGTAGCCCGTGCCAGCCGTTCCTTTGCCTTCTATAGGGGCACGGTGACGCCATTTTCTGGAAGGTGGCAATGGTAGCCTCGGCTGTCACGTGATGTCTCCGATTAGCCCTTGCCTCGCTCCTTCACTTCTTGCTGATTTGTCGGATCAGACGCCGCACGTTTCCTGCGAAAGCAGACAATGGCTATTAGCGCTGTATGGACGGTGCGCTGCCGCCGAACTGTAGCCCGTGCCAGCCGTTCCTTTGCCTTCTATAGGGGCACGGTGACACCATTTTCTGGAAGGTGGCAGTGGTAGCCTCGGCTGTCACGTGATGTCTCCGATTAGCCCTTGTCTCGCTCCTTCACTTCTTGCTGATTTGTCGGATCAGATGCCGCACGTTTCCTGCGAAAGCAGACAATGGCTATTAGCGCTGTATGGACGGTGGGTGGGTGGAACGGTGGGGTGGGTGGAACGAATGGGAAGAAAATGGGAAGAAGAATGGGAACAAGGAAATTCGAAGGGTAAATCTGTACAATAACACAATGGACAGTGCCTTTTTATTTGAGACTCGAGCTGGTTGCGTTGGACAAAAACATACACGAGGAAATATTCGCAACAAAATGAGGCACGTGCATGTTGTAGCAAAAATCCAGAGACCACTCAGCACGCCCTAATGGAATGCGAAGGGCGTACGTAACGTGCACCTTTCATTGACGCTTGTACTGAAATTCAACGAACACATCAACCGGTGAGCGGTCGAGAAAGCAAGAAACGTTTAGAATATTGGTGGGAAACAAGCAGGGAAGAGTTTGAGACGACCGGATCCATTATAGGCACAGATAGCGATAAAAAGGTATAGATAGAGAGGATTTCAGGAGAAAGGAAAAGGTTATGGAGATGTACTCATAAATGCTAGAATGAAAAACAAGTACACCAAACCTTAATAAATGAAGCATGCTAGGTGAATATTTGTCATCGCCCCATTTCGAAGAGTATACCAATAAATCTGCTTCGTCATCGCTCTCACAGGGAAGAACAAACTCGGGAAACTATACTGGATAGTCAACAATTCTAGTGGGCGCCGTCAGATTTGTCAGAAGAGCGACACACAGCGATTTCTTTCCTGCAAACTAGTGTGGTGCACGGGCGTAAAGTGCCGCTTTCCTACGGTTGGCCGGTTGGTGTGTCGTTTTCTCTCACGTCCGTGTCGTTTTTTCTTTGTCGCGCAATATCATTTAAGCAAGGGATTACCAAGTTGCCCGGAATGCTGCTGTCACAGCCATATGGCTGCAAGGTTTGTTGCCGATGTTCGCCACGCACCCCCACGCGTATGTGCACGCTCTCCCAGTCGCACAGCGCTACTGGTGCCTCCTTGCTCCCCTCGCCGGTGATCACCGCTTTCCTGCGTCCACCACGGTCTGCGCCCGGACACTCATGAGCCCCTCAAGGCTTAAGATAGGCTGCAATATGGGTATCCACTGTGCTTAGAACAAATCTAAACCGATGTTTGCACGTGCGCGCGTCTTGAAAAATCATCGTGAGCAATGAGCACGGTAAATTTTCGAGGCTCTTACTATCAGCTTCAAGTATTGTTAGCCTGTATCATGTGGGGCGAAGGGATAAAGAAATAGCTTGTTTCGGATTAAGGTGTGGCGACACACTCCGCGCACATTTCTGCGCACCGTCCGTCTTCCTATCATCTGGCTCAGCATAACACATCTGCACGCTGTACTGCATGGTCGATAAAACATAGCGCCACCGCCACGTCACCCGAGGTATGCGTCACCGACGGTGGCTATAAAACAGGCTGCCTGGCTCAGAAAGACCGCCTTCTACCTCCCGCTACTGGGACGAACGCAGCGTCGGTATGCCCGTCCGCTGCCATCGTTAGTCGAATAAAGAAGAGTTACGTTTTCATGTTGGGATTCGTCCTTCGGCAGACACGACATCCCACAAAGGCATGCTTTTACCTCGAACTTTGTCACATATGTTACCGTTTTTCTGTGGTTTCATATTCTTTAAATTCGTGATGTTGTTCATTCTTTATTTGTTCGGTAACGTGTTAGAAAATTAAATTATGAGTTTTAGGTGCCAGGCGCACATTCTGATTATGAAGCACGTCGTAGTGGGCGACTCCAGAATAATTTGGGCCACCTGTGGTCCTTTAACGTGCACCTAAATCCAGGTACAGCGGTGTTTTCGCTTTTCCGCTCCATCGAAATGCGGTCGTCGCGGCCAAGATTGCAGTCCGCGACCTCGGGCTTCGCAGCCCAACACCATAGTCGCTAAGTAACCACGGCAAGTGTTGGTACCTTCCTAGATGATAAGCAAGTCACTGTTTGGGAAATAAATACTTCAATTGCTAGTCACCGCGCCGCCTTATGTCTTGTTTAGGGCTGTTGCTTTTCCGAGCGCAGCAAAGCTGGCGCGCTGGAAGGCCAGGTTTACGGCGAGGGGTGATGCAGTACATAATTGCCTATTCTCCATCACTGTGAAACGAAGGCATCCTCAATACCTCTCTGGCCGTATGCATGTGTCTCTGGGAGGGTGCCAAGAATAACGTGAGAGTCCCAAGAATAATTAGTTTTTTATTAGAACCATGGGGTCACGCAGACCTTGCTGACTTGCTACGTCTTAAAGGGCCCTCATCAGGTCTGGCCATTTTGAGCTGACAAGCGCAGAGCCTACAGTGCGCGATTAGGATCGTGTCTGCAAAGTATTACATCGCTACGCGCCGCGGAAGGATCCGAAATTTCAAACTGAACGCCGTTTTTCCTTCTCCTCGCGGCCGTCGCGTTCCAAGCCGGCGGATGACGTACTCGTGTACCTGCGCCTACGTAGTGATGTCCGCACTGTGACGTCGCTCGTGGTGACACGTGACTTCGACAATTATTCAAAAGAACATCTGTTATCAGTGCGATATGTTGCTTGAATTGATGAATTGAAGTTTAGAGCAGTAATAAAACAAACGGAATGTCTGCGCGTTTTTTGTTTTACTTCGCACCGAAGCAAGGGAGATGTACTTCCGCTTTGTCTGCTTGTTCCCACGGTCATGGGGTCACGTGCGCAGGGTACCGAAACTGCCATTTTCTACCATGTTCCAGCGCGTGATCATGCTCTGCGATCTGCTTGTTCTGCCTCAGTATTCGTATACCACTGAATTTTGCCGCTAATCATGTTTCCTTGTGCACTGCGTGCAAAATCGTGCGCCGCGCGAACGAGACAAGAACTCGCGCGCGAGGCCGTCAGCAGAAGTGCGTTGCAATAAAAAAAAGGGAGTGAGGAGACAGCAAAAGTGAAGGAGAGATCGCATGGAAGGAACTTCGTTTGAGGAGGCTAAACGCGGGGAGTGGATAGAGCGTCTTGCTTGGCAGTTGAGCCCACCTGCTGAAATCATGGATTCGCGGGACTCAGATATTTGCATCTCGGCTATTAATGAGCCAAATTGAAAAACGTTTGCCGCAGAACGCTCCCTAGAGGACACGGAACAACTTCCAGCGCAAAACCAAAATATGCTACAGGGCCTGGTGACGGGCCCTTTAAGAAGAAGCTTTAGCTCGGGCCCAACTCCGATGCGGCCCTAGCTAAATACATGTAATATGTTACATGTTTTACATGTAACAAATACATGCAAAACGCAATAACCCTTTTCTGAGATAATCCCTGGAACAATTTTAATGAAATTTATTGCTCGTTAGAGAGAAAGTTAAGTTCTAGTTTTGTTGGAAGCGGAATTTGTATTCAGGGCCCTACTTTTCTTTCAATATTTTTAAAGAGTTGGAAAGTTCGAAAAAAATAGACGCACAAAGTGTACAAATTAATCGTTCTACATCAAGGACCTATATCGTGGTTGTTTAAACAGCATCTATTACAACATTCAAAGCTGACAAATTTGATATGTTAGTTGATATCTTACGTGAATTTATTACGTTGTGTAGAAGCGTTCTGCGAAAGCTGTATTTCCATAATACTGAATTTCTATAGATTCATGTGTAACATATCAGTTTTTATCCGCTTGAGATCTTATATCAGATGCAATTCACAGAATTGTGATATCAGTTTTCCATCCTGAGTTACGTAGTTGTAAACTTGATAGTTTCGCTTTCTGAAAAGTTTCGGCTTTGCCAATTTTTAACAAAACATTGACGACCTAAATAAAACTTAGAGACCAAAAGCCACTGGATGTGAGGTTTTTTTTTAGCCTAACCTTGCCAACTTTGGTGCAGAGTTGCCGAGAAAAAGAAACTCTCCTTTCACGTGCACCTAGACGGGAACACCCGAGCTGCCTCTTGATGACAGCGCGAAGAACACGAGGGCGTGCACGTAGAGCGTGAGCCATGCAAAACGTCTCGGCCATGGTGGCTGTGTATTTTTATTAAATCTGAACATAAAAACAGAGGTTACGGTGCTAAGCCGACGATGGCGAAGTGAGACACAAATGACACATAAGGGCGCCAAGTTCAAGCTGTTTATTCACCAGAACCCACGCAAATTTATGCAAAAGGCCAAAGTGAAAAGTAGTCAAAGTAGAGACAGGCAGGCGTGATAGGAATTAACTTTGCTCGTAGACCAGCGATCTGCAATGAATTATTTACTGCCCCATCTCCCAGCCAGAAGCTATAGCAGTGTTCTTATCCCTCAAAAATAGCTGCTGCGTCGACCCTGATGATCTGCAAATTCGACCAGTTAATTAAAATTAAATCATAGGATTTTACGTGCCAAAACCACTTTCTGATTATGAGACACGCCGTAGTGCAGGACTCCGAAAATTTTGACCACCTGGGGTTCTTTAACGTGCACCTAAATCTAAGTACACGGGTGTTCTCGAATTTCGCCCCCATCGAAATGCGGCCGCCGTGACCGAGATTTGATCCCGCAACCTCGTGCTCAGCAGCCTAACACACCATTTAAGTGCGTGCTTGACATCATTGCCCCAGTCCTAACACGTGTTATCAATCTAATCTTTTCTTCTCGCGATTTCCCCAGACAGCTACAAGTTGCTAAGGTGCTCTGTGCCGTTTCCTTCCTTGTTTCTTGTGTATGTTCGCGCCTATTACCCAAGATGAAATTGCTAAAGTTACCACTATTTTCAAAGGCGGTGACAAAACTACAGCTGACAAAACTACAGGCCTATTTCCATACTGGCCATTGTTTCCAAAGCTATTGAAAAGTTCATGCACATTAGAATGAATAGTTTTTTGAATCACCATAACATCATAACACCGTTTCAATTTGGTTTTATTAAAAAACGTTCCCCGGAATCCGCGTTACTTCTTCAAAAAATAATCATATTAGATGGTTTCGAGCGTCAACTTTACATAGTTGCAATATTTATCGACTATTCGAAAGCCTTTGATCTGATTAATCATAGCACACTTTTAAAAATCTAAAGCATTGGGGATTCCGTGGAGCACTTTTAACACTAACGCAAAGCTACCTGAGCGATCGACAGCAGCAGGTACAACTGAATAACTATATATTGTCACGTGGTGGTGACGTTAAATAACACAGTACACTCTTAAAAAAAAGAGAGTCAAAAGAGGGTCACGACTACCTCGACTCTCTTTTTTCAGTCGCTGACTACCTTTTTTTCCAAGGGTAGTCACAAAACGAAGTCGGGAATGACGCATGAAATGGATGACTCCCATGCTGCTTGAAGGGAGTCAGTGAAAGGCACATATGATGTTATAGGTTGCAGTGAATGTGGATTCGTTGGTTCACTCAATCAAATAACTGATTGACTATACCAAAGGAAAGAGCACGATATGTAACTACCCGAGTTCAACTCTATAGCCGCAAAAAGTAAAATGCGTTTCATGCAGTGCTGTATTACAGCATAATCACGATAGCAAGAAAGGCAAATTGTTTTTTTAATTTTTCAGTAAGAAATAATTGAAGCAGGGTGGTACAACACCAAACTCCAAAAGTAATAAGACTGGTTGGTATATTTATGCAACGCACTGTACATTAATATGTATTTTGTACATAAAGATACGTTAAGGGGGGGGGGGAGTGCATGAACATTGATTGCCCATGCACAGAATGGAAAAAACAAGAAAAAAATACAACACGAATATACACACAACGTCAACAGAACACAAACTGTGAAGTACACCCACTTAGAGTTCATAACATAAAGCTAAGCAAATATTACAATTTTTAATGAAACCACTAATTCACATCTGGGTACCACTTTCCCTGCCAGATAAAGATCGAGGAACTCTGGTGATACCTCATCTTCTGGCTGCGCCGCACAGACTACATTGCGTTTAGATACCTTACGTGCTTATCGATGTCTCCTGAATTCAACAAGTCCCATCTTGTCTAACAAGAACAGAACCTCATCCAGAGCCGCAAAAATACCTGCAATCTGTCCAAATTGTGGGTCGTCTGCCTTACGCGTCGTGGTTGCTCAGCGGCTATGGTATTGGGCTGCTTAGCACGAGGTCGCGGGATCGAATCCCGGCCACGGGTGCCGCATTTCGATGGCGGAGAAATGCGAAAACACCCGCGTACTTAGATTTAGGTGCACATTAAAGAACCTCAGGTGGTCGAAATTTCCAGAGTCCTCCACTACAAGTGCCTCATAATCGGAAAGTGGTTTTGGCACGTAAAACCCCATAAGTCAATTTCGTCTCCCTTGGTCATTAAAAGCACATCTCCCACATGGTATGCCATTTGCGGCATAGTGACTGACTTCGCCTGCCATACGTTACCTGCAGGCAGGCGCTCCTCAATGCACGTATGTAAAACAGATCTTCGCACAGGTTTCAGGCCTGACATGCTGTGGCGTTGGTTGAAGACAATCTCACGGAATTCATAGCTTTGAGAAAGTTGGTGAAGCTCTGCAAGTGTTTTACATATGTTTTTGAAGTTTTTCATCTTTGATGCCTTGAACCTCATACGCCAGATTTGTTTGAGTGGTCCGAAAAGAGATCATGCGTGGGTAGTGCACAAGGTAATGTAATTAGGGATTATGCGGGCTTCTGGGTAGCGGGTAACGAATGAACGGAGAAATTCTTGAATTTTCACCTCCATATAAACAAGAGACTCTGAGGGAAGCTCATCATACAAAAGCATGCCTACAACTTCCCTGAATAGGAGGTAAACCTCCCAGCCTTCGTTTCCCTCTATAATTTTAGAAGCGAAAATCTGAGGTAACAGTCCGAAAAGGCACCACTTCTGTGAAGCAGTGCCCTTTAGAGGGGTATTGCCTCGTACGAAGGCTTCTGTGGGGCGTGGTGGTCTGTCAATGCTTTAGATTTAGAATCTAAAAACGTTGTGGTCTGTTTGTACCATCATTGCGGCCACAATGGAACGTGCAAACTTTGTGCACTGTTCTGCAAACCCCTGTGCAAAAAACGTGCAAACGGCTGCTCTGTTCTTGCTCAAATTTTGTAGAGCGATCGCATTTTGGCGTCGACTTTACACTTGGCACAGTTAAGTGCCTTGCTTGTAAGAAAAAAAAAACGCAAATTTGCCTGTGCCCTTGAGGCTGCAAACAGCTGCCGTAACGGCGCAAGCATAAACCAGTTTCGCCGCCTGCCGTCAGCTTTAAAAAGCAGCGTCTAACGGAGGACGGTCGCCTGTTCCAGGAGCAGGCAACACGCGGCAGCGCTCCCTGATATGCTGTTTTCTGCAGCTGACGACAAGCGGCGCTACAAGTTTATGCGTACACCGTCGCGGCAGCAGCTCGCATTTTCATGAGCGCCGGTAAGTTTGCATTAAACAAAGATCAGGCAATTAACTGTGCTAAATGTTATACTAAACGAAGTAGGCACCAAAATGTGGTCATTCTGCCAAATTTGAGCAAGGATAGTGCAGCGGTGAGCGAAAACTGTTTTGCGAACGCGCGCAGCGAAATATTCAGGATCCAGCACATGACTTACGGCTTTCGTATTTACTTCGACTTTGGATTCGCAACTATGAGAAGCACGGCTATGGCTCTGACGGCACCTTGCTATCTACGGCGGTGAACGAGTATCTAAACGCGAGTGGCATTCCTCTCTTGCTTGCGTTGTGCCTGTGAAAACTGACAGCGGTGGCAGCATGTCGTCCGATCCGCCTTCAACTGAACCCTCGCCGACTGATGCGGAAGGAGCGGTTTGCCTCTTGTTTGCGTTGCGCCTGTGAAATCCGACAGCGGTGGCAGTATGGCGTCCGATCCGCCTTCAACTGAACGCTCGCCAACTGGTGCGGAAGGAGCGGTTTGACTCTTGCTTGCGTTGCGCCTGTGAAATCTGACAACGGTGGCAGTATGTCGTCCGATCCGGCTTCAACTGAACGCTCGCCGACTGGTGCGGAAGAAGCGGCTTGCCTCGTTTCGCAGGAGCCATCAAAGAAAGTCGTGAAGCTCACAGGCGCCCGGAAACTCGCCGACCTCCACGAAAGCCTGCGGACGGGAGGGTTCGTGTACCTGATGACAGGCAACGACCTTCTAATACAGGTGAGCGTAAATGTACTGCGCGTTATGGAGCGCAAAGAGGATTTGGTCATTGTTTGGTTCATTTTATGTTATTTTGTATGCAATGTTTTTTGCAATGTTGTTTGCCTTCCTTCCTTATTTTGTGATTTGCCTCTGTATTTACTTTGCCCCTCCCCTCTGCAATGTACAACCGTACCTTGAGGGTATGATAAATAAATAAATAAATAAATAAATATGGGCAAAGTAGCAACAGTATGCGTAGCGGAAATGTCGAGCACGATTAATAACTTCGGTTGCCGCGCTTTGAACTGACAGATCGAGTCTTTTGAAATTGCTCTGTGTCACTTCACTGTGGTGCCAACTACTAATATTTTTGTTTCGTCGCAGCCAATGCACTTGACCTTAAATTGAGAAGTGTAGCGCATACTTGCCCGTACGAACACAACGTTGCCCAACTATAATTATTGCCGTGTCGAGAAGCCGCAAGGAAACTAGCCTTTTCAGGACTTCCATCTTCTGAAAACTTCTGCAGTTGGTTTACTACTGATATTGGGGTCAGGTGTGCAATCGCTTCCCTATCTGGTAGGAGAGGGAGTAGTAACAGCTTCAGTCAATGTAATGGTGCTTTAGTTAGCATAACTGGTCGCAGTATGCCATATTCTGCAAATTTCTTCAGCGTTTAACTAATAAAACAGGCAAGGCGACGAAAACGGACTTGTTGTTTGCCTGTTCAATCTTTGTCGTCATTTGTGCGCTGCAACATTCACACAGCAATGAAGTTAAATTGAACTAACTGAGGAAAAAAAATTGCTGGCATTTTCAGCAATAGGACTATGAAAACCTTGGGCAATCAGCAATATGGTTCTATCTTTGTGAAATCATCTGTTCTTATACACTGGTGGTTGCTGACATTGCATAAATAAGCTTAGCTTTGTTAGCTTAATGCGTCCTGTACTTAGCTCACCTATGGACAGCAGGATTAGTGCTGTGCTGTGCTGTGATGGCTCTAAATAACAAACCTGTTTGGGACAGTACAGGAACCATAAAAAAAGGCTGTTTAATTAATCAATGCCTGTTCAGTGCCCACAGCTTCACTTCTAATGTGCAAAACTATTGATAAACCATCTGGGTGTGCTTTCAGATATTCCAACGACCGGTTCCAGTGCTACGTCGACATGGGTGAAAGCACGACGGTGTATGATGGAGCATTGATTAACTTGGTTGTCTCTCCAAGCCGCGCCGAAGCATCATAGGCACCAAAAAAGCCGTATGCACCCGATCTTATTTAATCTGTACTCATGCATTAACTCTGTATAACATTAAAACCTGTCGTATGCTGGAAAGCTATAATATCGCTATTAGCAGTACTTTAAAGAGCCTCTCACCAGGCCACATAGCTAATTTAATTATACGCTGGAAGTTGTTAGGTGCCCTCTTGGGAGCATTCTACTGCAAAAATTTTCAAATTGGCTCATTAATAGCTGAGATAGAAATATTGCAGTTCCGCAAACCCATGATTTAAGGAGGCGAGTGTCACAGCCAAAAAACGCTTGGATGCCCCTTGCCAAGCCACTAGTGGAGAAAAGGCTGCATGTTGTTCCATACATGCATGAAGTGGCCCACGATTTAAAGAAAGTGGCCAGCAGGTACAAAGTACCTATTATTTTCTTGGCTCCATGGAAGCTTACTGGCCTGTGCCCATGCATGTCAGACCCACAGAAGCTGACCCTTTGTGGTAAAAATCATACAAGGCCATATGTGACTTGCGCGGTCGGTATGGTGTACGAAATTCCACTTAATTGCGGCAAGGTGCATATCAGCCAGACAGGCTGTTACACCAACGATTTGGCAAGGGAACATGAGCTGTCTGCCAGGAATAAGATTAATGCACATTTGCCTATGCACTGCAATTACTGCACGTGTGAGCCATATCTTTTCCACATCCGCATTCTTGGTAAACGCAAAGATTGTCTGCATGGGAATTAATGGAGGCCTGTTTCATCAACATGAAATGTGACGTCTATGTCAGTGATACATCTGTGGCTTGAACTGAATTGAATGACAGTTTCTGCACTGTATGACCGAATAATAATGGGCAAGCTTGTTTGAGTATTGCGTGCAAACCTATGTGCGCACATGGCCACCTTCACCTATAAATATGAACCTGTTTGCTTTCAGTAAAGTAGTAGCAAGGGACACTCATTCCTGTCCTAAAGCTTTTTTCTGCCCCTGGTTGTATCTTAACTTTGGGGAATAAGCTCATGGGAATTTAGTAAACAAATAAATGCATGTCATAGGGCAATTCCACTATGTAAAAATAAAACGTTTTTTTCCCCCTAATATTTTTATGTATCTATATAGTCCTAGTTCCACTTTTATAGCATACCACTGTCCTTGTTAAATATTGGAATGCTCTGCTACTAATAGATATGACAAATGCGGTGTATTTATGAAAACATAAAAACAAAAAGCTGCAAAATATTTTTTTTAATTTTGTGCAGTCTAGACAGCCCAAATATAACTGATGATATATGAAGAGCTTAAGAAGCACAATCATGTTTGCAACTCCTCAATCCTTCCGTATCATCCTTCAAAGTCTTATCCGACCTTGACATTTGTATCTATCTCAGTAGCTCAGATTTATGTAATGCTGAGGGAAAATTTGACTTCCTGTTTGAAATAATAGCCATGTTTCACCAAAAAAGCTTATAAGCAAAGGCACCAAGAAGTTATCAGAAAAAATGCGTTCATTTAAATATTAATTCATTAGCCACCAGAAATGTAATAGGGAGTTGATAATGTTTGGATAAACACAAGCGGTCTAGTTTGTGTATTTGAGAACCAGAATGTTCTAGTATATTTTTGTTCTATCAAATCATCCTTAGCCTTCATCTGACCTGCTTTTGTTCTCTGTTTCTGGTCCCAAGACAATGCTAGTCTGGTCTTCGCACTTTATGGCCCAGTATTTGTCCTTCACAAAGCAATACCTGTGTAGACGATTTAGCTAGCAATAAGTTTTCCTCAGAAGGAATGTTTGCAGGTGCGTCACTATGGTTGCTTATTTCACCTTGGTGGGGGAGCTTCTTGCTCATGGTACCAATGTCTGTGAAGGGACCAATAATGCACCTTCCTTGTGCATGGTACCAATGCGAAAAGGGGGAGAGGAATCATGGTGTGTTGGTAAGGAGGTATCTGTATAGGGGGTGATAAAATTCCTCTTTAAATTTCGTTTTAACAACCCATTCATGCTGTAACGAGTCAGTTGTCTCAGTCAGTGATTTTTGCTGTTTGTACATCATTATCCTTGAAAATCAATGGGCTCCATTTGCTATGGCAAATGTGCCCATATTTATCAAGAGCCCTTCCTGTATTCTTAGCTCGTCACTAACTATATAGTAGGTAAATTTGAGCATGTGGAGTGATAGTCTGTGATACCACATCTTATGTTTTTCTAGCACTGGATTTTGTTGTTGATTTCAATGAATACTTCTCTTTTTAAGGCTGTCTGGTAGTGCAGTTCGACATGCGGAGAAAGCAGTCAAAGGAGAGTACAAGGAATGGAAAGAGTACGAAGGAGTACAAGGAAGTCAACGTAGACACTGCCTCTGATGCCCATTGACGTTGCTGCACACCTCTGAAATATTACAGCAGGAGGCATGCCTGACAATCTTCAAAAGAAAATTTAATGGATTGCCTACAATTCGTCATCTCAGACAATGTAAGTCACAACAATTACCTGGATTCATTGGTCAGCAAAATAATGAGAACTCACTCACACTCACCAAAATTCTATTCAGCCGGGTTCATTCGGGCTAAGACCTACAGAAATTCGACTCAGTCGGACTCACTGAGACTCACTTTCGAGATCAGTCTGAGTGAGTCGACTCATGCATCAGTTTGCCAACCTATGCCAGATGTAAATAAAGTTGGGATAGAATGTACTTAATGAGAATTCATTCCACAGTAATGCCTCAATTATGTTCAGTCGTGCATTTTTCCCAACCTTGTATTGCAATATGAATGGTAAGCACAATGTTAATTAGCGTATTACGCTCCATTCTCATGCGATTATGTCACTAAGGCAAGTGGAAGGTGTCTATAATCAAAACAAGTTTTTGTTGTCTAATTCATGATTATAACTTAGTCGCTGCGTAGTTCCCCTTGAAAACGCTCGATAACCGAGGGGAAAAAAATTGTTTTCCTAAAGCTTTGCATTGGGGCAGTGAACAATGTCCAAATTGTGCAGTGCCTTTTTAAGTGTTTAGCAGTGTATATGGCATTGTTGGTTCAAAATTTTTTTATCACTGATACATCGTTGACTAGTTCTGAATTACAGTTCACTCATAACCTCGAAATTTAAATATTCAATGGCAATGTCGACATTGCAGCCCTGAGCCCATTTTCTTTATTCTGTCGAACAACATGAACCCTGACACTAGCAGCGCTACATTTTATGCGGGTATACAAATACCAACTGAATTGGATGGAAAGACAGTTGTGGCTAGATGAATTCGTACAGTGCTGCATGCGTCATGTCAAATTTGCGAGTTCGGTTACCACCAGCAGCATTTCTTCTACTTCCATTCCCTTTCGAAAACTTCACAAAAAACAGTCATGAAAGCTACAGGAAGGTTAACACTCAGTCATAATTTGTCATGCTTCAATGGAGCAATATCCTCCGTGGTTTCCTTGCCATGAGTCTTGGGTTAATGAGTTGGCGAGGGCGTTAGAATGGCTCGTTGAATAAAACTTTTTTAGCTGCTGGTTACAGTTCTTATAGGTTGTGTACACCACAAAGGTAAATGGTACATAGACAGAAGTGCCGACTGTCAACAGAGAGGTTATTATTCAATGTGCCGAATTTACACAAGCAAGTGAAAGAGCTATCTGAAAAACATTAACTTCTGAAGATAGAACAAGAAAAGCAGACGAGTGGCCAAAAAATGAACTATGCTGGAAATCGAGATACAAAAAAAATATGATTGCATCACAAATACAGGCCGTTCATGTGACTTCCAGAATAACTTTAGCTCTTTTTCTGATAAGGCAGTCAGAAAGGCATCTGCAAGGTCAAGCGCAAGATTTGGCATGTTGAATCCACATAAAATGTTGTGTACGAAATTTCTCTTTCATGCGGCGCTTGTCATATGGGGCAGACTGCCAGATGCCTTCATGAGAGGTTGTGCGAACATGCATATAATGTGCGCAATGGCAGAGAAAGTTTTTTTGGCACATCATACTAGCATGCGTGGCTGCACTCCTTGGTTTGAAAGAATGTCAGTTATTCACAAGCACAGGGATGGTCTTACCCATATCATACTTGAAGTAGCACAATTGGCATGGGAGCCGAGTGCATGCATCAACAAGCCATCCATTGCCTTATCTGAAAGAGAGCTCAAGTTTCTGGGAAGTCAAACCTACGGCCAGCATTTTTTACGCAACTCTACATTTCTTCGTGTGCCTCTTGATGGTCTGCTTTGTTCTCCTTTTTAATAGTTATTTTTCAGATAGCTGTATCACTATTGTGTGTATTCAGCAATAAAACCTCCATTGGTAGTCAGTGCTTGTGTCTATGTCCTCGTTTAACCTTTGCACTGTACACTCACGATAATGGATCAACAACTAGCTTAATATGCTGCCCTTGTAAATTCTTATAGGAGATGCTCCTTCAAGTTTGTATTCATGGCTAATTTTCCCTTGTGTGCATGTTTCAGTAATAAGCTAATTTGAAATATTAATTAAAACCTTTTATAACATCTTGTTTGGTGAAAGTATTTTAAGAGTTTGTGAACTCTGGTCATGATTATCCGTTTATCTTGGCTATTGCAGGACAAAAGGATTAAATGTTACCCCTGTCCTGTGTCAAATCCATCTGATCAATTCTCTAACCTCGGTCTTGTCACGTACCTAATGCTTTCATGGTGCAGTTTACTTAAATTCTCCCATCTGATGACTCACAGTTCAACAGTTTGATATTATTTCATGGAAATGTTGCATATTGTTTTTTGTGTATTGTTTGATGTCGAAGGTTCATGCATGCTTTTTTAAACATCAGGTACCCAAATAAATTGTGCAATGTTGCTGCAAGGAGCCTCGTAAACAAGTACCCAGCTCTGAGGGACACATTGCACCTTGGCCATGTAATAGCAGTTTCTTATAACTTTTTATTATTTCTTTTGCACTTTTAGATGTTAAGCATATCCTGGCCAAGGCAGCCGCATTTCAATGGGGGCATAATGCAAAAACACCCGTGTACTTAGATTTAGGTGTACATTAAAGAACTCCAGGTGATCCGAATTTCCGGAGTGCCCCACTACGTCAAGCCCCTTAATCAGATCGTGGTTTTGGCGCATAAAACCCCATAATTTTTTTTACATTAAGCATGCTGCCAAAGCCTTTCTTACTACTTTGTAAAGTTTATGGCCATCCTTGCTTGCAGCTGTTCAGGTCTGTGTGCTTGTGATTGAGTAGAGATGTGGTGGTTTTAAAGCTTTGCAGCTTAACTGAATATGAAGATATCAACAGCACCTCTGCATCTGGCATGCATATGGCCACCTCTTGTAAAATTAATTGCATGCTCAGCTAAATATGTATTTGGTTAAATAATACATTTTTCTACCTGTAGCCGTTTTCATGCATTAAAGTTTTGACCAACACCAATACTGAAAGTAATTCTCAGATATTGTGTTGGAAGGTGTGCTAAAATAGCTCACTTGGTACATTTTGGAACATGAAGGAAACAGTGCAAAAAGCAAGCTAAGGTTAGGGCAACTCCATGTTTAACTGTGCTGTGTTTGCAGTTTCTTTAAAAACCTGAAAACTGGAAGTCATTGAACTGTTGATTAGGTATGTAAAGTCAATTTCTTTCATTTCATTCCAGTTCTCATGGTATATGTGCCCAAGAAACAAGTACAAAAACATGCGAAAGTGAATGCCACCAGGATGCCCTGAAGTCGATGCAGAAGTGAAAGCAAGAAAGGCAAGCGAAATTGTGACACATGCTCAAAATCTGGATTTTGAAGACTGGTGATCAGCGGCAAGTTTGCATGCATATTTCACTAGATAAACTGACTCTCCTTCTTTGTTATGTGGCTTAGTTGAAACATTAAGTTGCTTCTCTCGATGTACTTGTTCGTTTCATTTACATTTTTTCTTTAACAAATGCAAACATGCAATCCAGCTATAGCAACTATATCTGCAATGCTGTCATAGATTTTGTAGGTGATCAAAGAAGCAAAATATCATATCGCATCACCACCTTGAACCTAGAGTGAAACATTAGTTCAATATGTAGTGGTAGATGCATTTATAGACTAGTAATACAGCATTCGTACTGTAATGTATATTGATATACATACTAAGATGTAGTGAAAAGTGTGTGGCTATGCTGCTCTGACACTTCAGTTGTTCTAACCCTTCATTGATGAGTTCTGCATACAGCATACCAAAAAAATATAAATTTTTCTTGCTGATTTTTGGCATTGAGTAAGAAGTTTCTTGTTAAATGTATTGAGCCAACACTGAATGGCAGCAAGTGTCATTTGTTGGTTTAGAGCAGGAACACAGGATGGGAAAAAAAAGACATGGGACTCATTTTCTTTGGAATGCACGGTCAGAGGAGACAGACCAGTGCAAGATCTGCTGTAGTGACCTCAGACACACAATGCAAAGAGCTCTCTGTACAGATTCCAAACGCAGCCATATGTCGCTTGGGGAGAAGCCCACTTCTTCCCCCATACTACTAAAGGAGTTTCTAAAAAATATCCTTTATTTTCGTTGATTATGCTTATTCTCAATGTCTTCTGCACATTTAGGTATAAAATAATTTGTTTTGTATTTATATGCGTGCTCATTAAAGGGTTAAACAAATAAAGTGGTTTCAATGAATGTGAATGTATAACTTTAGCGACTCTAGTCACAAAGTGTTGATCATTCCATAATCTTTGTGAGACCACGAAACAGGAACTAGGCAGCATGAAAATCACTCAGCAGTACCAAGAAGGAAGTTTCAGCAATTATACAGTACTGAAGAATACACTTCTATGCTGTACCTGTGGTGTACTTTTTATTATGTGATCTTGATCCCACTATGGGGAAATAACTGCTTTGCAAGTGCATTGCAGTACTTTAATACTTTAACTGCTTGCTGCAAAAGGAAAGTGCCATTAGAGTATTACATAAGGATAATGTGTTATGAGGCAGTCGCTAGACGTGGTATGTCACAGCACTGAGTTGCCGGCAGCCATTATAATTAGCTGTTTTCTGTGGCATTTTTAACTTGACAGAACATAGTGAGCATTATTTGATCAATAAACAATACTACATAATTCTGGCCCTTATTTGGAACTTTGTCTCATCTCCGTGATGAGCGCAACCCGCTTTTGATGTTACTGAGATGGAGTGACTCCTTGCAAAGCAGCAGGGTAGTCTTGTTAATGATGCTGTCATTCACACTTACGCAGATTGTTTAGTAGGCATTAGCTCAGTGCCATTCCCCTATAGAATCACAGCTTGCATTTCATTCATGTATAATAGAAACATTCTGTAGATTTCATGTGAAAATGTGACATTGGAGGGCATTATGCTATAAGTTCACAGCAGTGAGCCCCATTATTGGAAGACAGCTGTTGTCTCAAATTACTTACAGCAAAGTGAAGCCATGTACAATGTACATGTGCAGTTTAGTATGGGCCACAATGACCAAAACAAACATAAATAATGTTCTCGTATTGCAAAAGAAAATTGTTCGAATAATCACTAATGTTGACAATACAACTACCTCCAAGTGTGCTTTTGAAGCACATAACACTGTCTGCGTCAGTCACTTGTATAACTTTAAGTTGTTAAAAAAAATTTATTTCTCAATGGCATCCACTGCCAATTTTCATTCTACTCTGGCATCTTTGGACATGTGTCGTGCTAACATACACATAAGACCTATTAATACATGAAATATACCATGTTTTTGCGCTAATTATAAATTTCAAATGTTGTCTTATAACCTGCCCCATGTTCTAAACACGTATAAACATACAAAAGGGTATACCAAAGCTGAGCTGTGGAAATATTTTGTTGAAATGTGATTTTATGTCTTTGCTAGTAGATACTGCATGTTTGCTTGGTTATTACTTTTATTATTTCTGAACATATGCGTGACCATTTCAGCGTTTCGATTTTACTGTTCAAATTTTGTGCAAAGATTAATAGACTCTGTATGCATAAATAGTGAATGTTTCTCTTTATTGAATGTGACTATTCTGTGTGTCTGTTGAAGATTTCCTGCACCACTCTTGTGCTACTGCTTGTAGGGGCTTTCTGGACAGTCAAGCTGTGCAGGCAGCTTTTTGCCAAAAACCTACCCTCCAGTTGAATCTGGAAAATAAACTTATACATATATTCTTATACTTATTTAAATATGTTCTGCCTATTGTGTATCCACGTGTGTGGGCTTGTGATATGCCCTGATGGCAAGGCCATTTATGGTTCGTTCAAAGAGAACATGATGCATTATAGCTATTCTCAGGCTCCTTTCTTCCTGTTGTAAACTGGATTCTCTGCTTATAAGAAATAAGTGTTCCTTGGGATTACTATATGTGCTCTTGCTAAAGGTTACTGTAATGTGTTCATGTTCTTATTGAATAAAATGTTTACAAAGTTTTAACAGTTGTGCTGTTCTTTCAGATCTTAACCGGAGCAGGCAGCATTTGACGCAAACATGGAGGCAGTGCTAATGGAAACATTTAGGAGGTGAGACAATAGTCTTTTTTGACAAATTGGATGAAATGACGGCCAAGAAGTAGCACTTTTGAAACATTATGGGATGTACTTACTATGCCGGCACCACGAGGATAATGAACTGGCGCTATTTATAATGTCCGGTTTTGCATTTATCTGGCCTTTAGGCATATTTCTTTTCTTCCATTAGCATCAATGCTGTATGATTGCTTTGATTTGGTGAGATTGTAAATTTGTCGCTTAATATCAATATTGAAATTTAATTCCTCTGTCCATGTATGCCTCCATGGCATATTGAAATAAATGAGTCCTTTGTCATGGCAAAGGATTAAATCCTTTTTCAAATGCCTGAAATGCTAAATTACCTCATAAGTTTGGACATATTGCAGCTGTTTAGTATGCTTTGTAAACTGAAGCATAATGTTTCTCAAGGTTGGCCATTGATTCCAATTTAGCAAATCAGACTGTTGTCTTCTGTTTTTGCCAGGTATAGTCCATTGATGCATTTGAGGTTAATACAGTGATAGTAGTGAAATATTTGCACTTGGTGTTTCACTCAATGTAGTGTTATGTGCTAAGTGTTTTTTTAGTTGTTTATAGTATTGCAGTTTATCGTAACATATAATGGTGGCTGAATAACTACGCATTTGTTGCACATGCAAACTAAAATCTATTATGTTGTGAACTTCCATCTTAGTGTAGAGATAGTCTATTCACTACCCAGGCAGAGGTCACAGCAGTTGCTACAAGGGGTCTGGTTAAGTACCAGGAGGTAGTTTCACCAACTCTTGTGATGGTAATCATGTACACCACCATTGTGAGTCTTCAAATGACTACCCTAGGAAGGGTCATTGTTGCCATTCCAAAGGGTACCATTGACTACCAAGGGGTACTTGCATGGACCACTGAGGTAGTCACATCAACTCCTGCTTTGGGGGTAATTTATACACCTCAGTAGTTCTTGCGGGAGAGTCACCGGTACTGAGGGAGTCGACCACACTGTGTCTCCAAGAGAGTACGTGTTACCACCCAAAAGGTAGTTTAACCAACTCTTGCCATGGTAGTCATGTACACCACCATTGTGAGTCTTCAGATGACTACCCTAGGAAGGGTCATTGTTGCCATTCCAAAGGGGTATCGCTGACTACCAAGGGGTACTTGCATGGACCACTGAGGTACTCGCATCAACTCCTGCTTTGGGAGTAATACATACACCTCAGTAGGTCTTGCTGGAGAGAGTCACCGGTACTGTGAGGGAGTCGCCTGCACTGTATTTTCAAGAGAGTACGGGTTACCACCCAAAAGGTCATCATATGTGCGACGAGCAGATACACCCCGAAAAGAGTCGCTTGCGACTACCTTTTTTTTAAGAGTGTAGCAATACTGTGAACGAGAAAACTAACTTTTATTGGGCGAACCTGTGCCCACAAAACAGGCTACACTTATGGCACAACGATAGCGGCGAACACGCTCGGCGATCGTCGAAAATCTGATCAGCGGGTCAAGCGCGTCGGCTTTTATAGAGCAGTCGTCGAATGTTCCAGACTAATCGTTCGGACCCGCGTGCCTTCCACAAAGTTCTACGCCATTCGCGTTACGCGATGAAATCAGATAACACAAGGTTCGGCGACAACAGGCAGCCGGGTAGAAGCATCGATAACTTTCCAGAAACGTCGGATACATGCAGGCGCGTCCCTCGCTGTGCGATTACATTTGTTAAGCGGCGAAACGTGGTCGCCCGATAAAGGTAAGTACACGTGTCAATACCCCCCTCTTAAAGAGCATCGACCCGATGCTGCAAACAAATGAAGGTAATAAACAAAAGCACTTGTAGCAAAGAAAAGAACAAAAAATGGCGAAGTTTGTCAGCGTCCGTAAAAGGGTTTAAGGCGCACCACGTGGACCACTTCAGATCGTGCGCGGCGCCGCTGTGAATGCGAAATGCCGTCTGGCACGACCTCATAGTCCAGAGCGCGAATACGTCGGATGACCTTGTAGGGTCCGAAATAGCGTCGGAGTAGTTTCTCACTGAGTCCTCGTCGGCGTATCGGGGTCCAGACCCAAACACGGTCACCAGGTTGGTACTCGACGAAGCGTCGTCGGAGGTTGTAGTGTCGGCTGTCGTTCCTCTGCTGGCTCTTGATTCGGAGGCGGGCGAGCTGTCGGGCTTCTTCAGCGCGCTGGAGATAGCTAGCGACGTCAACATTCTCTTCGTCAGTTACGTGCGGCAGCATGGCGTCAAGCGTCGTCGTCGGGTTCCTGCCGTAAACCAGCTTAAATGGCGTGATCTGTGTTTTTTCTTGCACCGCCGTGTCGTACGCAAAGGTTACGTACGGCAGGACCGCGTCCCGCGTCTTGTGTTCGACGTCGACATACCTTGCTAGCATGTCGGCGAGCGTCTTGTTCAGGCGCTCCGTGAGACCATTCGTCTGCGGATGGTAGGCAGTTTTCCTCCTGTGGCTTGTCTGGCTGTACTGCAGAATGGCTTGGGTGAGCTCTGCTGTAAAAGCCGTTCCTCTGTCTGTGATGAGGACTTCTGGGGCACCATGTCGAAGCAGGATGTTCTCGACGAAAAATTTCGCCACTTCGGCTGCGCTGCCTTTTGGAAGAGCTTTATTTCAGCAAAACGGGTGAGATAGTCCGTCGCCACGACGATCCACTTATTCCCGGATGTTGATATCGGAAACGGCCCCAACAAATCCATCCCAATCTGCTGGAATGGTCGGCGAGGAGGTTCGATCGGCTGTAGTAATCCTGCTGGCCTTGTCGGTGGTGTCTTGCGTCGTTGGCAGTCTCGGCATGTCTTGACGTAACGGGCGACGTCGACGGTCAGACGCGGCCCGTAATACCTTTCCTGTATTCTCGACAGCGTGCGGGAGAATCCGAGGTGCCCAGCGGTTGGATCGTCGTGTAGGGCGTGCAGTATTTCTGGACGCAGCGCTGCCGGTACAACAAGAAGGTAGCTGGCGCGGACTGGCGAGAAGTTCTTCTTCACGAGCAGGTTGTTTTGTAGCGTGAACGAAGACAATGCGCGCTTAAATGCCCTAGGGACAACGTCGGTGTTCCCTTCCAAATACTCGACGAGACCTTTTAGCTCCGGGTCGGTTCGTTGCTGTTTAATGAAGTCTTCCGCGCTTATTATCCCAAGGAAGGCGTCGTCGTCCTCGTCGTCTTGCGGCGGGGGATCGACGGGGGCGCGCGATAAGCAGTCGGCGTCGGAGTGTTTTCTTGCGGACTTGTATATTACCGTGACGTCGTATTCTTGTAGTCTGAGGCTCCACCGCGCCAGCCGTCCTGAAGGGTCCTTTAAGTTAGCTAGCCAACACAATGCGTGATGGTCACTGACGACTTTGAATGGCCTGCCATAGAGGTAAGGGCGGAATTTAGCTGTAGCCCAAATGATGGCGAGGCATTCCTTTTCAGTCGTAGAACAGTTGCTTTCCGCTTTTGACAGCGACCGGCTAGCATACGATATCACCCTTTCAAGTCCTTCTTTCCTCTGGACTAGGACGGCACCGAGGCCTAGGCAACTGGCGTTAGTGTGGATTTCGGTATCGGCGTCCTCGTCGAAGTGTGCAAGTACCGGCGGTGACTGCATGCGTCGTTTGAGTTCTTCAAATGCCTTGGCCTGGGGCGTTTCCCACTTGAACGCGACATCACGTTTGGTTAGATGTGTTAGCGGCTCCGCGATGCGTGAAAACTCCTTGACAAAGCGCCTATAGTAGGCACACATGCCAAGGAATCTGCGCACTGCCTTCTTGTCGGTGGGCTGCGGGAACTTTGCGATGGCAGCTGTCTTCTGTGGGTCGGGGCGTATTCCTGATTTGCTGATCACGTGGGTAGGAACAAGAGCTCATCGTAAGCGAAATGGCACTTTTCCGGCTTCAGAGTGAGCCCTGATGACTTGATGGATTCTAACACTGTCGCAAGCCGCCTAAGGTGATCGTCGAAATTTCCGGCGAAGACAACGACGTCATCCAGGTAAACAAGGCACGTCTGCCACTTCAGTCCGGCTAACACCGTGTCCACGACGCGCTGAAACGTTGCAGGCGCTGAGCATAGTCCGAATGGCATGACCTTGAACTCGTACGGTCCGTCTGGCGTGATGAAGGCAGTCTTTTCGCGATCTCTCTCGTCGACTGCTATTTGCCAGTAGCCAGACTTGAGGTCTATCGACGAGAAGTATTTAGCGTTGCAGAGCCGATCCAATGAGTCGTCTATCCGTGGAAGGGGGTACACATCCTTCTTCGTGATCTTGTTCAGTCGACGATAATCCACGCAGAAGCGTAGGGTTCCGTCCTTTTTCTTTACCAGGACTACAGGAGAGGCCCACGGGCTTTTTGACGGCTGGATGATGTCGTCGCGCAGCATTTCGTCGACTTGTTGCCTAATAGCTTCACGTTCTCGCGTCGAAACTCGGTAAGGGCTCTGGCGGAGTGGTCGAGCGCTCTCTTCGGTTATTATGCGATGCTTTGCAACTGGTGTTTGTCGAATCCTCGATGACGTCGAAAAGCAGTCTTTGTATCGTCGGAGAAGACTTCTGATCTGTTGCTGCTTACTCATAGGAAGACTTGGATTCACGTTGAAGTCTGGTTCGGGGATAATGCTCATCGGGGTAGATACGGCTGAATCCGAGATGACAAAGGCATTGCTGGTTTCCACAATTTCCTCGATGTATGCGATTGTCGTGCCCTTGTTGATGTGCTTGAACTCTTGGCTGAAGTTGGTTAGCATAACTTCCACTTCCCCTGCGTGGAGTCGAGCGATCCCTCTTGCGACGCAAATTTCACGGTCGAGCAGTAGATGTCGGTCGCCCTCGATGACGCCTTCTACGTCAGCGGGTGTTTCAGTGCCGACGGAAATAATAATGCTGGAACGCGGCGGGATGCTCACTTGATCTTCGAGCACACTCAAGGCGTGGTGACTACGACAGGTCTCCGGCGGTATCGCTTGATCTTGTGACAGCGTTATCGATTTCGACTTCAGGTCGATGACTGCGCCATGCTGATTCAAGAAGTCCATGCCGAGAATGACGTCGCGTGAACATTGTTGGAGGACAACGAAGGTGGCAGGGTAAGTCCGGTCATGAACGGTAATTCTTGCCGTGCAGATCCCTGTCGGCGTAATCAGGTGTCCTCCAGCGGTACGAATTTGAGGGCCTTCCCATGCAGTCTTAACTTTCCTCAACTGGGCGGCGATGGGTCCACTCATGACGGAGTAATCGGCTCCTGTGTCTACTAAGGCGGTGACTGCGTGGCCGTCGAGAAGCACGTCGAGGTCGGTGGTTCTTTGTCTTGCGTTGCAGTTAGGTCGTGGCGTCGGATCACGGCTGCGTCGTGTTGAACTGAAGTTGGAACGTCGCGTCGTCAAGTCGTCGTTCGTCGGTGTAGTCTTGCCTTCCTGACTTCGTCGGGACGGCGGCGTGTGGTTGTTATGTCGTCGAGATAGTTTCTTCGTCGTCTTCGTCGGCGGCGGAGGATCTTCGTCAGTTCGACGAACAGGAACCGCACCTCCATCGGTTGCTGCTTTTAGTTTTCCGGATATGGGCTCGCTGACCGGCCCCGGGATGGGCCAGTGTATGGTCGGCGCTGCGGCGACAGGTAGCGGCCTGGTGATTGCGAACGCGATGGTCGTCGAGAGCTCCACTGAGTAGCGGCGAGGTAGTCTGCGATATCGCGGGGGCGTTCACCTTGCTGCGGGCGCGGAGCGTTCACGGCGAAACCTCGCAGTCCCATCTCCCGGTATGGACATCGTCGGTAGACATGACCCGCTTCTCCGCAGTGGTAGCAGAGCGGGCGGTGGTCAGGAGCGCGCCAAATGTCCGTCTTCCTCGCGTAGGTGCGCTGGGCGACGGGTGGTCGTGTTGGCGGTGGCGGCGGCGGACGACGGAACTGCGGCGTGACAGGGCCCTGGCGCGGTCGCGGAGGGGGACCTTGACGGCGTGCGACGGCGGCGTAGGTCATCGCTTGCGGCTCAGGCTGGGGCGATACAGGGGCTACTCCAAGTTGTTGTTGGAGCTCCTCACGCACGGCGTCGGCAATCGAAGCTACTTGTGGCTGTGATGGTGGGAACAGCTTTTGTAGCTCCTCCCGCACGACCGCTCGGATAGTCTCGCGCAGGTCGTCGGTGGCCAGTGATTGAACTCCGGCGTAATTTGTCGAGTTCGTGCGGCGGTCGAATTGCCGGTTTCGCATCTCGAGTGTCTTCTCGATGCTGGTGGCCTCGCGAAGAAACTCGTCGACGGTCTGCGGTGGGCTTCGTACCATTCCGGCAAATAGTTCCTCCTTCACACCACGCATCAGCAGGCGGACTTTCTTCTCCTCGGGCATTTCAGGGTCGGCGTGGCGGAAGAGACGGTTCATTTCTTCCGTGTAGATCGCGGTCGTCTCATTAGGTAGCTGCACCCGGGTTTCTAGTAGCGCTTGGGCTCGTTCTCGGCGTACGACGCTTGCGAATGTCTGCAGGAAGCCGCTTCGGAAAAGTTCCCAGGTCGTTAAGGTGGCTTCTCGGTTCTCGAACCACGTCCTGGCCGCGTCTTCCAAAGCGAAGAACACATATCGCAGTTTGTCGTCGCTGTTCCGGTTGTTAAAGGTAGCGACTCTCTCGTACGTCTCAAGCCAGCTTTCCGGGTCCTCGAAAGTTGAACCGCGGAACGTCGGAGGCTCCCTGGGCTGCTGCAGCACGACGGGTGACGCTGGTGCTGCCATTGGGGTGGACTTCGTGGCCATCCTCCTAGTCGTCTCGGGCAAAAGTCCGTGCTCCGGGGGCAGTCCTTGCAGCCTGCGGCTACCTCGCTGGTTCTTGTCGACGTTGGTGCCTTCCGAGTGAGGGCTTGGGTCACGGCTTTGTGGGGGCGTCCGGTGCATGAACGCAAAGCACCTCCACCAGATGTCACGTGGTGGTGACGTTAAATAACACAGTAGCAATACTGTGAACGAGAAAACTAACTTTTATTGGGCGAACCTGTGCCCACAAAACAGGCTACACTTATGGCACAACGATAGCGGCGAACACGCTCGGCGATCGTCGAAAATCTGATCAGCGGGTCAAGCGCGTCGGCTTTTATAGAGCAGTCGTCGAATGTTCCAGACTAATCGTTCGGACCCGCGTGCCTTCCACAAAGTTCTACACCATTCGCGTTACGCGATGAAATCAGATAACACAAGGTTCGGCGACAACAGGCAGCCGGGTAGAAGCATCGATAACTTTCCAGAAACGTCGGATACATGCAGGCGCGTCCCTCGCTGTGCGATTACATTTGTTAAGCGGCGAAACGTGGTCGCCCGATAAAGGTAAGTACACGTGTCAATATCAAGCTTTCGATCCCTAAACAGCGAACTACCACAGGGACGAATCCTAGGGCCTCTACTTTTTAATGTATATATTTATGACGTAGTAAGAATAGCTGAAAATACCCAATTTATAGTTTATGCTGACGCTACTTGCTTGTTTTTTTAGGATCAGATTTATTGGAAATTCAAACCAGAGCAAATAACGTACTCGCGAAACTGAATATCTGGAGTTTCAACAACTCGCTAACTATAAATTCGTCAAAAACAAAAGTGGGTTTATTTAGAGCCAGAAAAAAGAAAGCCAACTTTGATTTACCGCTTTTTCTTGGTACGTCAAAAATGTCTTGGTGTACTCTTTAATGCAAACATGTCCTGGGATTTCCAGTGTGATTCTGTTTGTTGCAATCTTTCTCGCACGGTTGGTATCGTATCGCGCACACGTTTTCTTTTGCCTCATACAGCAAAACGGTTGTTGTATAATTCACTTTTCCTTTCAAAACTTTGCTATTGCTACCTTGTCTGGGGAACCACCACAATATCTAACGTTCTGAAGCTTTCTAGATTACATATATTAATTACGTGTATTAATTATATTTGTATTATAAACAAGTTAAAATTTGTCTTAATGGTCTGCCTTACGACCAAACAATTTGTGTGAAAAGCGTGTTACACACTTGTTTCACCTTGTTCTTCTGTGTATGTCATCTTTGTATTTTGCTCACTCTGCTTGGCCTTCATGTCCCGCAATATTGTATAAATAGATAAAATAAATAAAATAAAGGGCTGTCCCTTTTATCGTCGGTGCTCCGTATAACGTACACACAGGGCCCTGTGTGTGCGTTATATGCTGTAAAACCATCTGTAAAAACCTAAACGTAATACCTGTTGTCGAATTGTACGATTCTTTACGAGTGTCACGCTACAAACAAGACGTTAAAACAAACAAGCGGTACTGGAAAGAACTTGCTAATGTGGCTGAAAGAGTGCATGTTTATGACACGCGCGCAATAATTTTTTGGTTTACTCCACGGACCTGTACTAACTATGGCCAACAAACGAGCGCATATACATTGCCTACTCTTTTAAATAACCAGCATTCTTTTCTGTAATGCTACTGCAGGTAAGTTTTGATTCTTTACTGGAAAGTTTCTCCAAGTTTTGATAAATTTTGATGTCGTGCATAACAGTAAAGTATCTTCTTTTTAATGTTAATTTCAACACTTTTAGTTTTATTTTTCTGATGTATACGTATAGCATTGTAAGTTTGTCGCATTCGATCATTTCCTGTTGCCCCGGTCAAAGTGCACTTATCGGGTACAGACCCCGTCAAGCTTCTGACCTTTAGTCTGTGCCCCCAGTATTTTATACATGCTATAATGTACCATAATGCCGAAATAAAATGAATGAATGAATGGCAGGTACATATGCGCACGCGTGCATTGTAGGCGTGATCCGAGAATCCGAACAAATGTGGCAGCTGCATGTTCTAATCTTAGCGGCGATTACAGGCTATCAATTGTGAATGACATTTCTTTTTCACTTAATGCTAGTGACGGCATGCTGAATAAGTGCTAAAGCACTTATTTCCTGCTCTTCTTATGAAGAAAACCTCGATTATCTTAATTTCAGTGCTGCTTCTTGCTTTCTTTAGAAAGGTCGTTTTGTCGAGGAGTGGCACACAGCCACAGCGCTTGCAGTGGTCTGACAAGTGTCCACCGATGTTGTCAATGGATGAAAGATATGTGTCGTGTCGCATAAAACTGGAGCTACAGAAGAGCTAATGCATACAGTGTCTTTTTGAACATCATCAGAACCATACATGTTTTAGTAATCGGATTAGCCGTCTGGAAGGCACTGCCCTCTGTTGTTGCGGGCGTGTGCGAAAGGCTCTTGCAGAAGATAAAATGGCGGGAAAAGAAGTGCGGAAGTCAAAAGAAAAAGAATGAACGCGCACGTAACTCCCTACGTATATAAGCTGACCCACAACATAAACATGGTCGCAGCCAGATACGATGGGCGCATTGTTCTTTCCGCCCCATTCAAATTGGCCATGATTTGCCCTTTGATGGCGAATAAGCTGCCGGCTACATGATCCAAGAAGCACGTCACACGCTACACCGAATGTGTTAGCGATGTCGTTTACAATATTCCCACAAAGTGTGGCAAGGGGTATATTGGGCGAACGGGACGATGCTTCAACGATTCTGTGATCGAGCACCGGTTGGCGGTCAACAGCAACATCGGCAGACACTTGGCAGACCACGGCAAGCGCTGCGGCTGTGTCCCACTCCACGACAAAACGACATTTCTAAGGAAAGGAAAAACCGTTCTGAAAGAGCTAAAATCGTGAGCCGGAAATAAGCGCGTTAGCACGCCGTCGCTAGCATTAAGTGAGAAAGAAATGTCATTCATAATTAATAGCCTGCAATCGCCGCTATGATAAGAACCTGCAGCTGCCACATTTGATTGGGTTCTCGGATTATGCTTGTAATGCACGAGTGCTGATATGTACCTGCGATGAAATTCAGTAGAGATCACTGGCCTACGAGCAGTGTTAATTCCTATCACCCCTGCTGATCTATATTCTGATTATTTTCACTTTGGTTTCTTGTATAAATTTCCATGGGTTCTGGGGAATAAATAGTTTGAACTTGGTGCCCGCATCTGTCGTTTGTGTCTAACTTCGCCCTCGTCAGCTTAGCGCTGTTTTTAAGTCCTGAACAAACTAGCTCAGCAACAAGTTTTGTTGAATCGTAACTTTCTTTTAAAATGTTGAAAAGCGTGAGTAACGATACTTTTGATGGATATTTTTAGGCCCAAGGCACTCAATATCAAAATCAGGCACCCCGGGAGCGCAAGCAAGGTAGTCCTGCTATCGCTTCTCACGGCAGCGCGTGACGAAGTTGGAATAGTTACGCATCGCGGCAGATGTGCGTGAGGTCTCAGTCGCAGCTTCCAATTGAATAGTGGTCACGTTTACCGTGCTGGGGCGCGTAGCTGAGTCAGAACAGCCGCGCTCTTCGTGCGCTCAATTTTGCTATAGCCTGGATAATTCGTTCGGCAATGAACATTGCCCCCCCCCCCCCATAACACGCGATTTTTAAGATATAAGTTCACCTACAATGAGGATACTCTCTAATGGGAAATTTGAGCGCAGCTCTATACGTGTTGTCCTTTCGCGATATATTGGCCAGCAAGGACAGTCTTTCTTGTGTGGCACGTTGGAAACAAAGCCAAGTGTTGCAAGACAGCCTCGCTAATTGGGAGATCACGAGAGGCAGAGCGTGGGTGGCGCGTGGGCACCATTCAAAGCAGCCGCTGCAGGCAGACCTTAGCTCGTGCAGTGCTTTCTTTCCATGTATGGTATCGGTGGCGTCATCGCTGAAGAGTCGACGCGCGCTACTCTGGCGCCATGGCGTAACCATCGTCGGCGCAGAGCACGTCTTGCGCGAACCTACGTTTGTGACACTTTCCCATGACCTCCTCCTCGTTGATCCTATGCGTCCTTCTCCTCTGCGATCCTCTCCGCGCTCTCCTCACCGGCGCCATCTTTCATCCCCCGCTGTACACCACGTTCGCAATTTCATTCTCCGCGGCCCTCGTTTGCTCGGTTACGCCGACGCCTTTGTCGCTGCAGGAATGGGCACCTAAGATTAGCGCTCTAAAAAATAGAGGGGCAATTAAATGAGACAGCCGCAGCATCTGCCATATAAATAATATAAATAACTGCACGCAGGGTTCAAATAACAAGAAGTAAAATTTCTTTGCACAATAAGTGTTCTTATACCTGACTTATTCACCTGCTCTTCACAATTTGTTCAATATCTCATCATCATCATCATCGTCATCATCATTAGCAACAGCAGCAGCAGCCTGGTTACGCCCACTGCAGGGCAAAGGCCTCTCCCATACTTCTCCAACTACCCCGGTCGTGTGCTAATTGTGGCCATGCTGTCCCTGCAAACTTAATCTCACCCGCCCACCTCACTTTCTGCCGTCCCCAGCTACGCTTCCCTTCTCTTGGAATCCAATTCGTAACCCTTAATGACCATCGGTTATCTTCCCTCCACATTACATGCCCTGGCTATGACCATTTCTCTTTCTTGATTTCAACTTGGATGTCATTAACCCGCGTTTGTTCCCTCACCAAATCTGATCTTTTCTTATCGCTTAACGTTGCACCTATCATTCTTCTTTCCATAGCTCGTTGCGTAGTCCTCAATTTAAGTAGAACCCTCTTAGTAAGCCTCCAGGTCTCTGCCCCGTACGTGAGTACTGGTAAGACGCAGCTGTTATACACTTCAAGACGTTTGAGATGTAACAACTTCTTATTTGCATAATTGAATGCATTATAATACTTGTTTGTATATGTTGTATTTACACCACTTATGTAATACCCCTACTACGGGGTCTTTAAGGAAATGAAATGAAAAATCTTGTCCACTTGCCTTATTTAATGTTCAGAATTAATTTATTGATAAAAATACACAAATTTTACATCTGTGTAGTATACATAAGGAGGTCGCATAGAGACTGTAGCGGGACCTCCTCTTAAATACACATAAGCGAGTCCTATGCGGAAACAGCACGTTGAAATCGCTCTCAGCAGTCTAGAGACATTTGCATATTCTGAAAAAGAAATTGCGCCTTCGATTTTAACTTCCTTATTAAGCGTGGCTTCTTCCTTGCCTTGAGCTGCAGGCACTTACCTAATTAAAGGACAATAGGTATGGTAAAAACTTAGTCAAAATCAGATAAAAGCAAGATCATATATATAAGCTACCCAGTAATAGACCAGATTCATACTATCAATCAGGTGATAGAGAAATGTGCGGAATATAACCAACCCCTATATATAGCTTTCATTGATTACGCGAAAGTGTTCGATTCAGTTGAAACCTCAGCAGTCATGGAGGCATTATAGAATCAGGTTGTAGACGAGCCGTATGTAAAGATACTGAAAGATATCTATACACCGTTTTTTCGTAGGCGCCGCCATATTGTGAACTTAGTGGCGCCGCCTGTGAGCAGCGCCATACTGGCTTGGGTGAAAGCGGTGTTTTGCATGGCAGGCATAAGAGCGGATACAGGTGCAAGCGTTTTTTTTTCGTACTGCTGTGCTGTATTTCGCATGACGTGTTGTGTTCTACATCGGAAGTAATCATGTGTGACGGGCTGAATTCATTTAACCGGATATGGCCGGAGTTTCCGCTGCCGGTGAAGCAGAAAGTGCGCCCGTATTGGAGCCTACAATCAGCCTCGGAGGTGAGTTGTTTAGTTGTTTCTTTTTAAGAATTCATCTTTAGATTGCGCTGTTGCTAAAGTTTCCCTGTATTTCTCGAACTTCAGCAGGAAATGACCAGTTGAAGAAACGCTAGACAATAGTAACAGCGTGTGCGCCGTTTTATTGTTCACTTCGACAAGCTTTAACTATGTTGTAGACACATTGCGCGACTGCTCGATTAGTTAGGCGCGGCTCTTGGTCCCGATTTTGAGTAGGTAGCAACAGGATGTCGCACAAGATACAGGCCGTTGAAAAGCTATCTTTATATTTGACCTTCGTATCGCTGGTCCTCTTAGATGCGACCACCTGTGTTAATGAAATCACGTCCTGACAAGGAGCCGCCGCATCCTTGTTATGCAGTGCACATTAGATATTACTGATTACTGGGCAAGGAACCGCTTCTGAAGCACAACTCTTATGTAACATGCCTGTTAGCAACTGCAGCGATCCCCATGTTGAGCCAAGCCATCGGCCTCGTAGACGGCATCGGCCCAGTGTAGACGTAGCACCGTAGATTTGAGAAAAGCGAGAACAGTATCCTTGCTTTACGCAGGTATGCTCACGAGTGGCGCTCAGATGTTTGACAGTTTTCCAGACAGGCCTTTCCTTCAGACTGCATTGGGTTGGCAGTACGCGAGCACTGTTATATTTCACCAAACAGGTCCTACTTGAAGAGTGACTGTTGGTCTAGTTGGTCGTTCATATTTGAAGTTGTAACTTAGCGCGAATAAAACCATGGGAACAAGAAAGACGGACAAGGTCATACTTGATTACCCGTTTGATGAGAGAGCTGGTCATTCTGAAGATGTTGCGGCACTGGCATATATATAACGTGCCACATCAGAAACAGTGGCCTGATGAGCAATTTATGTTACTATTAATCGACCGCCGTATGTGCATGCCGTCAATTCTCGCTGCCATATGGTTTCCACGCCCCCTTTTACTTTTTGGTGGACACATGCTTCAGTACTAACCGTAGCATTTGCATTGATAATTTGTGCTTTTTTCACTGCCACAGAACAGTGGTTTTGGTACCTAAAATCCCAGGATTTCATTTACAGCATCTGGATAAAAATATCACTGCAACTATCTTTGTTAAAGCTGCAAAACTAATCTACGTAAAACGAAAGAATTTCGTAGACGCACACTCACAGAGCTGTCATGACTAAATGCTTCCTGACGAGCACTGTGCCATGATCGCCTAAGAAGTGTTAGTTCTCAATGAGTTACATTTATGTCCTGCTACTAGCGTTTGAAGCCAGCAACTTCTGAAATGCATGCATGACAGTGCACTGTTTGTGGCATAACGTGTGCACTGGAATAATGCATATTCGCACATGTCAGGTTATTTACATAGCAGATGTATTTCATTATTTCGACATACCTGCGCTGAACTGTTAAAAATAGTTGTTTCTGTTGTTTGTTCACAGATGGCAAGTATTACCAGCACCCAAGTGTGATTGTCAGCTCGTGTGAGGATTTGAAGTGGCCGCAGGTACAGATGCCACACATAATTCACTACCTGCTCACAAAAAGGCGTGTGACTTGCGAGAAGTCAACTCATTCAGGAGTATGCAATCTTACACTTATCTACAAAGTGGATGGGTATGGAACGTGCTCCTCCATGAGATTGGCGAGAGACTTGTGCTCCTGAAATCTCAAGTGCAGGCGTCACAATCACTGAAAATGCACCACGATACATGGTGTTAGGGCTGGCGTCTGATACCACGTGGCGAAAGGAATTTCATCCGACCATCTTCGTCGAAATGAGGCGTGACTTCTCCGGCGATGGTTGGCGTCCCGCACATCGTGCACAAAGAACTTTCTCTCACCGAACCTTTTACCAGGCCTCGTCGAAATGAAGCGTGACTGCCTAATTCGCCATGACCATTTCGAGCGTCTATCTGTCTGCCGGAAGCCCCGCAGTGTACAGCCTCTTATGTGTGTGTGTGTGTGAGTTTAGAGAGGCCCGTTCCTCGAATGGGACCTAGAAGAGAACTTCCACGAACCCGCCAAGCGCAGAAGAGGCGGACAGGCATCTACTATTCCGGGAGGCGGGACGACTTCTTCCTTTCAGCAGGCTCGGTATAACCAGAAGAGGAGGGGCCCTGTTTCTGTGCCTGTCACGTGACATCGACGGAATGAAGATCCCGCCCACGATTGTAGAGAGCCTACTTAAGAGGCTCCGAAATTTACTTTTGATCACTTCATGCTCTTCTCATTTTCTTTCATCTACCTTTGAATAAACAGTGCAAGTTTCGCACTAGAAATCGTCCCGCCCTAGCTTGGTCGCCATGGTCTACCGGATGCCTGCTGCCCGCCAACAATGCCACGCTACCCAATAAGTAACGTCAGTCGAGCTTCGATAGGCAGGCGCCGCTACTACTCGGCAGCAGTACGATAGGCTACCCTGGAGTACGCAACAAACTGGAGGCAGCGGTGGGATACGCTACTCTGAAATAGGCAACAAACTGGTGGCAGCGGTGGGATCGGGTTTAGTGAAGGGATAGTGCTAGGCTTAACTCGTTCCAAGGCACGGGAGCTCGCAGCCAAGGCAGTGTATGAGTGTCCAGTGGTGGAGGAAACAGGTTGGACGGAGGATTCGTCAACCAGTACCGAACAGGACAGCCCTATAGGGGATGATGCGGGAAGTACACCAGCTAATAAAGAAGTCAGCAAAGCAACAGAGCCTGAACTGTCTCACGAGGCAGAATGCAGACAAAGGTTATTTAATGTAAGCCCTGCCACATTGACTGCAGAGCAGGAAAAAGATTCCACCCTGCGTAACCTAAGGCCGGACACCAAAGAAGGTGTGGCCAAACAGAACGTGAAGTTCCTCAAGAGGGCAGGCGTCCTCTATAGAAAGTACACCAGTCGAAAGGGAGTGCAATTCGACGAACTCGTGGTGCTGGATCCCTATCGTGAGGAACTCCTCCACCTGGTTCACGGGTGCTTTTGGGCAGGGCATCTGGGCATTCGTAAAGCAAATCAAAATTTTGGGCCTTAGGTCAAAGCATAAGCGGAAGAAATGCTTTTCTAGAGTAAATGTGTTACAAATGCTAAACAAGCTGTTCCTTGCAGCATAGGCGTGTACCAGCTGTATAAATTTACAAAAAATTTAATTCTGGAGTTTTACATGTCAAAACAAAAATATCATTATGAGGCACGCCATAGTAGGGGACTCCAGATTATTTTGAACCCCTGAGGATCTCTAAGGTGCCTCCATAACTTTGCGACGTTCCAATTAATGTAATGTACACAATGGTAGGTGCTATTAACTTACTTATGCGTATGATTGCACTGTTGCACGTGAGAATACTCACATAATCAAAGGGTGCGCACGGCTCCGGCTGTGCAGACTCCACTTCATCTCCAGCAACCTAAGATATAAAAAGATAAAAAAATCGGCGAACTCAAACATCAAGATCACACAGTATCAAAACGCGCTGTGAAAAAGAGACTAACGACTCTAACGCTCTTTTACGTCTAGTCATCGAAGTCTAATAAACAAAAGAGCTCACGCAATAGCAGCATCGGCGACAAAAAAGTTGTTTTACATGTGAGCGCTGTACACGCCTGAAAAGATATCGCGCTCAAAACAAAGCGCAGCACTGCCTCATAAACAGACCGGTAAAATAATTTTGACACGCACCCTTCGTCTCTTCGTAGGCACTTAGTCGCGTCTCACTATTCGCCGTCTCCCGACTTTGACCTGCGCAAGATATGACTGTCACATGCGACTGTTTCTTCGAGAAGAAGCGTTCTCGCTTGACTAGCTGCAGGTTACGTGCGTAGCTTACGCTCATAGCCGAGGCTCCTCATCGGTGTCGGTTTCGTGTCGGTACATTCGCCAAAAACGAAGTGTACCGAGCATACCCGCGAACTGTCGGAGGGTAGGAAGTTCTTCCTGTTGACGCTTGCAATCCACAAACGCCGATGCTCAGGGTCAGCAGGAAAACGATGAAACTTGAGTTCGCAACCACAAACACGCCATGGCTGTGGATGCACGTCGCACGTTGGTGCCACTAACAGCTTCCTCTTTCTATAATAACGCAGTGGTTTCCCCATTACATGGTGTTAGCTGACATCGCATCAATATTCCGCAGGATGCGCTAAAACAATAAACTGTTCACATTCAAGCAGCTGCACATGCATACCATGCGTAACCACGGCGATTCGCCCAAGCCAAAAAGGAGCAAAGGCGCGTGTTGCCAGACTTTCCTCCTCGCCCGATGAAACGGTCTACAGCGGCTCCGCAGCCACCGTAGTCCTCCATAAGGAAAGCAACAAAATCCCAATAAAGAAAGGCGTCAGGCAGGAAGATACGATCTCTCCAGTGCTATTCACAGCGTGTTTACAGGAGGTATTCAGAGACCTGGATTGGGAAGAATTGGGGATAAGAATGAATGGAGAATACCTTAGTAACTTGCGATTCGCTGATGATATTGCCTCGCTTAGTAAATCAGGGGACCAACTGCAATGCATGCTCACTGATCTGGAGAGGCAAAGCAGAAAGGTGGGTCTAATAATTAATCCGCAGAAAACTAAAGTATAGTTTAATAGCTTCGGAAGATAACAGCAGTTTACGATAGGTAGCGAGGCACTGAAAGTGGTAAGGAAATACATCTTCTTAGGAGAGGTAGTCCCCGCGGATCCGGATCATGAGACTGAAATAATCCGAAAATAAGAATGGGCTGGGGTGCGTTTGGCAGGCATTCTCAGATCATGAACAGCAGGTTGCCATTATCCGTCAAGAGAAAATCGTATAACAGCTGTGTCTTACCAGTACTCACGTACGGGCAAAAACCTGGAGGCTTAAGAAAAGGGTTCTACTTAGATTGAGGAGAGGAGGACTGAACGAGCTACGGAAAGAAGAATGATGGGCTTGACGTTAAGGAATAAGAAGAGAGCAGATTGGGTGAGGGAACAACGCGAGTTACTGATATCTTAGTTGAAATCAAGAAAAAGAAATGGGGCATGGGCAGTACATGTAATAAGGAAGGAAGATAACCGATGGTCATTAAGGGTTACGGACTGGATTCCAAGGGAAGGGAAGCGTAGCAGGGGGCGGCAGAAAGTTAGGTGGGCGGATGAGATTAAGAAGTTTGCAGGGACAACATGGCCGCAATTAGTACATGACCGGGGTAATTGGAGAAGTATGGGAGAGGCCTTTGCCCCGCAGTGGGCGTAACCAGGCTGATGATGAAGAAGATGATGATGATGTATAAGCAATGAAGTTACGAAAGCGGGCCAAATATCTAGAACTAGTGTAATGGTTTCATGACGAAAACGCACAGCTCTTTGTTTGCCAGCCCGCACGCGCCCAGCAGTTAACATTTTTTGAAATAATGAGCAGCAAATATGATATCCTCGACATTGGGGTATAAGTGCGAGATGGATTTTTTCTGATTTTTTTCTCTCGTTGTTATCGGTGCATATGCAATGCGAGTGGTGATAATTAAATACTTTCAGGGGCGTAATTTAGTGTGTTTTAATCTACTGTACAAAGAGTTTTGACTCTTTCTTATTTCCATGCCTTCCAACACGCTTTTTTTTGTCCGCTCTTTTTCGTGAATAACCGACTCCACAAAGAAACGGGCGACCGCGAATCTCGGCAGGTGCCCTGGCAAGCTCAGCACTGGTGGCTCCACTGCGACGGGGGGAGGCTGCCGCATGCGAGGGCCCCGCCCCTGTCGGCCCGCCCGGCCACGTGACCAGGGCCCCGCCTCCAGCCACACTTGGCTGCGGCGCGGTGGCACCTCCGAGTCGGGCGCATGGAGCCACGCGAGCAGCAAGCTCTGTCCCCCCGCGCACCAGCAGCCATGTCCTCTGCGCGGTCCAGCTGCGCACCCGTGGCGTCGGTGGCGCCCATGGCCGTGGTGGTGCTCACAGACGACGGCCGGGAGAAGTGGGACAAGAAGATTGAATTCCTCCTCGCCGTCATCGGGTTTGCGGTAGACCTCGGCAACGTGTGGCGATTCCCGTACATCTGTTACCGCAACGGCGGAGGTGGGTTGCTCAGTGATTGCTGTAGCTGAAACTCCACTCACACAAGGCTGTCAGCTGGCACAGTACAGTTGGCTGTCGCAGTGCCTTTCTAGACGTCTATTAGACGTCTATGCGGCCCGTTCAATTTTCCCGCACGGTCTCAGAGGTGAAAAAAGGTTATGCGGTTCTCATGCAGTCTAAAAATGCACTGCGGAAGCAGTTTAGGTTAGGGTCATGTCTGACTGTTACGTGATGTTATTTCGCAGGAATAGTGATTATAATGATTGTATACTTTTTTGCCATGCTGCACTGCGTTACTTAACATACCAGGCCTTTCAAAGCTAACATACAGGCTTGCTTCACTGGGCTCCGCTACAAATGAAAAGACAATGGCGACAAAAAATCACAGGTTTCACACACAAACGTCATATTGCTTAAGAAATGACAGGAATCTAACTGACAGCAACATGGACACATAGAAAGAACAACTACAGCTAACTCGTCAAGTCTCACAAAAGATTAGCCAATCTAGTCAAGCTGCGGTTCGTGCTTTGCAGCAAGGAAATCGAGGATATTTTAAAGACTTGCGTTACATAGACACATCTGGCTCTGCCATACCTAGTGCTACTATGTAGTGTTAGATTTGCGCCAATGCTCCAGGACCAATGTAATGGTGTCTCAACTCGGATGGGCAGAATAGTGATGGCACAACCGTTTGAAAAAAATAGTGATTTAACCGTGAGGAGATCAAAAGACAAAAGAACATTGTCAGCTATAAACGAATTGTACGCAAAATGTTTTACCACACATTTCAAGATTACATCCATGCGGCACTTCCAATGAGCAGAAGCAAATAAAAATAATGTAACAGCGTACGTAAATACGCTCGTATTTGCTATGCAAGGGTGCGGATAATCGTATTTTCATAGATGTCGGCAGCATAGGCCTAACGTTAAACAAGCAAGTGACGCGGGTTTCTGTATTACAAATGTATACTAAGCCACTATGCCACATTGATTCCTTGTAAAGAAACACTCCCAGAATTTAATTTACCTCATGGGCTCTACTGCCCGGCATTTTCACGAAGGATTGATACGGCGTTGCACATATAGGGGTGACTCAGTAACGTTGGCTTTGACTTGACTTCTAAAACATACAAATTTAGTTTCTAGGATGCTTAGAAACAGTTATTTGTGAACTAAGACATAACATTGGAAACATCTTGTTATAGGAGTGTAATGGTTTTCGAGTAACATGTATGCTTGGTTGGCAACGCAGTGTCATCGCATACTTTAAAACGAGGTCCTTGTAATGATCTAACACGAAATCTTAATCAATATATTAAAAAGGGGTGATGATAAAATGGAACATTGCGGTACCTCTGAGGTCAGTTATAGCTTAATGCTAAAGGGCTTTGGTTTTTGAGGCATACTACCTGTCAACGATTGCTTAGGAAATCGTCTAGCAAACCAAAAAGAAATGGCCCACCGAAACCGATGATTAAAGTACAGTTTTCAAGTAGAGTTGCGTGGCTCATTACGTCGAATGCCTTAGCGAAATCTATGACCAAGGCTTAAGAAAACATGGTTTGCACGACAGCTGAGAGTAAATCATGAGTGAATTTATCAAGAAGAGAAGTGGTGCCTCAACTAGCGGCGAAACCAAACTGGTGACTCGAAATAAATGTGAACAAATTTTGCGAATACTTGAGGCAAGATTGGCAATATAGAAATTTGCAAAAAGCTTTTGCCATTACCTTTATTCCAGCTTTAAATAGCGAGCTTACCACTGTTACTTTCAATATGTTTCATAATGATGCACTAACTACCAAAAACGGCTTCAAGATTTTGTCGAAGGAAGGATACCGAAATTCTCTCTATGGCGGTAGGTTTTCTCCGTGTGAAACTAAAGCAATTATAGCCAGGGTGTCCAGCGGTAACAGTGTCACGTGGCAGTGATGGTTAAGAAGGCAGCAAAACAGTGATTAACGAAACGAGCGTTTTATTGGGCGAACTTGCGCCCTCAAAAACGGGCTACACTCAAAGAACAACGGTAGCGGCGAACACGATCGGCGGTCGTCGAATTCTGATCAACGGGTACAGCGCGTCGGCTTTTACACATCCCCCAATCGTCGAATGATCCAGACTAATCGATGGTGCCCGCGCGCCTTCCACAAAGGTCTACATTGGTCGCGTCGCGCACACATGCAATCAGATTACACAATTCGGCGATAACAGACAGCGGATGGAAGCATCGATAACATCCCAGAAACTTCCGACACATGCAAGCGCGTTCTGGGCTGTGCGAGGACATTTGTTAGGCGGTGAAACGTTTCGCTCGATAAAGAGAAGTACACGTATCAATACCCCCCTCTTAAAAAGCATGGACCCGATGCTGCAAACAAACGAAAGTAATAAAGAAAAGCACTCGTAGCAAAGAAAACAACAAAATAAGGAAGTTCGTCAGCGTCCGTACAAGGGTTTAAGACGCACCACGTGGACCTCTTCAGACCGTGCTCGGCGCCGCTGTGAATGCGAAATGCCGTCGGGCACGACTTCATAGTCCAGTGCGCCAATACGTCGGACGACCTTGTAGTGTCCGAAATAGCGTCCCAATGGTTTCTCACTCAGTCCTCGTCGGCGTATCGGGGTCCATACCCAAACACGGTCGCCGGGCTGGTACTCGACGAGGCGTCGTCGGAGGTTGTAGTGTCGGCTGTCGGTACGCTGCTGGTTCTTGATCCGTATAGGCAGGCGAGCTGTCGGGCTTCTTCGGCGCGCTGGAGATAGGTAGCGACGTCAAGATTCTCCTCGTCAGTAACGTGCGGCAGCATGGCATCGAGCGTCGTCGTCGGGTTCCTGCTGTAAACCAGCTTAAACGGCGGGATCTGTGTTGTTTCTTACACCGCCGTGTTGTAAGCGAATGTTACGTATGGCAGAATGGCATCCCAGGTCTTGTGTTCGACGTCGACGCACATTGCTAGCATGTCAGCGAGGGTCTTATTCAGGCGCTCCGTAAGACCATTCGTCCGTGGGTGATAGGCCGTTGTCCTCCTGTGCCTTGTCCGACTGCACTGCAGTATGGCTTGGGTGAGCTCAGCTGTAAAGGCCGTTCCTCTGTCGGTGATGAGCACTTCTGGGGCGCCGTGTCCCAGCAGGATGTTTTCGACAAAGAATTTCGCCACTTCAGCTGCGTTACCTTTCGGCAGTGCCTTAGTTTCAGCGAAGCGGATCAGGTAGTCCGTCGCCACGACGATCCACTTATTTCCGGTTGTTGACGTCGGAAAAGGTCGCAACAAGTCCATCCCGATCTGCTGGAATGGTTGGCAAGGAGGCCCGATTGGCTGTAGTAATCCCGCTGACCTTGTCGGTGGTGTCTTGCGTCGCTGACAGTCTCGGCATGTTCTGACATAACGGGCGATGACGGCGGTCAGGCGCGGCCAATAATACCTTTCCTGTATCCTCGATAGTGTGCGGGAAAGTACGAGGTGTACAGCGGTCGGATCGTCATGTAGGGCGTGCAATATCTCTGGACGCAGTACCCACGGGACAACAAGAATGTAGTTGGCGCGCACTAGTGAGAAGTTCTTTAAGAGTAGGTTGTTTTGAAGCGAGAACGAAGACGATCCTCGCTTAAACGCCCGAGGGACAACGTCGGTGTGCATTTCAAAATACTCGACGAGGTTTTTCAACTCCAGGTCTGCTCGCTGCTGTTCAGCGAAGTCTTCCGCGCTTAAAATGCCAAGGAAGGCGTCGTCATTTTGCGGCGGCGAGTCAATGGGGGCGCGTGATAGGCAATCGGCATCAGAGTGTTTTCGTCTGGACTTGTAGGTTACAGTGATATCATATTCTTGCAGTATTAGTCTCCACCGCGCCAGCCGTCCTGAAGGATCCTTTATTTCGCTAGCCAACACAAGGCGTGACGGTCGCTGACGACCTTGAATGGCCTGCCATATAGCTAAGGGGGAAACTTCGCTATAGCCCAAACGATGGTGAGGCATTCCTTTTCGGTTGTAGAATAACTGCCTTCCACTTTTTACAACGAACGGCTAGCGTAAGCTATCACGTGTTCATGTCCATCTTTTCTCTGGACTAGGACGGCACGGAGGCCCAGGCTACTGGCGTCAGTGTGCATTTCGGTAGCGGCGTCCTCGTGCAAGTGTGGAAGTATGGGCGGCGACTGCATGCGCTTTGGAGTTCTTGGAATGCGTCGGCCTGCGGCGTTTACCACTTGAACTCGACGTCACATTTAGTTAGCTGTGTCAGCGGCTCAGCGATGCGTGAAAGGTCCTTGACAAAGCGATTGTAGTATGCACACATGCCAAGGAATCTACGCACTGCCTTCTTGTCGACGGGCTGCGGGAACCTTGCGATGGCAGCTGTCTTCTGCGGGTCGGGGCGGACTCCAGATTTGCTGATGACGGGGCCTGGGAACAAAAGCTCATCGTAAGTGAAGCGGCACATTTATGGCTTCAGAGTGAGCCCTGATGACTTGATGGCCTCTAGTACTGTCGCAAGCCGCCTAAGATGATCGTCGAAATTTCCGGCGAAGACGACGACGTCATCCAAGGAAACAAGACAGGTCTGCCACTTCAAACCTGCTAACAGCATGTCCATGACGCGCTGGAACGTTGGAAGCGCCGAGCACAATCCGCATGGCATGCCCTTGAAGTCGTACAGGCCGCCTGGCGTGATGAAGGCGGTCCTTTCGCATTCTCTGCCGTCGATTTATATTTGCCAGTAGCCAGACTTAAGATCCATCGACCAGAAGTATTTTGCGTTGCAGAGCCGTTCTAATGTCTTCTATCCGTGGTAGGGGGTATACATCCTTCTTTTTGATCTTGTTCAGTCGACAATATTCGACTCAGAAACGTAAGGTTCCGCCCTTTTTCTTCACCAAGACAACAGGGGATGCGCACGGGCTTTTCGACGGCTGGATGATGTCGTCGCGGAGCATTTCGTCGACTCGTTCTCTTATAGCTTCACGTTCTCGCGGCGAAACTCGCTAAGGGCTCTGGCGGAGTGGTCGAGCGCACTCCTCGGTGATTATGCGATGCTTTGCGGCTGGTGCTTGTCGAATCCTTGATGACGTCGAAAAGCAGCCTTTGTACCATCGGAGCAGACTTCTGAGCTGTTGTTGCTTAATTATGAGGAGACTTGGATTAATGTCGTAGTCTGGTTCGGAAACCATGGTCGTCGGGGTAGATGCGCCGCAATCAAAGAGGACAAACGCACAACTGGTTTCCAGAATTTGCTCGATGTACGCGATCGTCGTGCCCTGTAGATGTGTTTGAACTCCTGGCTGAAGTTTGTGAGCAACACTTCAGTTTTCCCTCCGTGCAGTCGAGCGATCCCTCTTGCGACGCAAATTTCATGGTCTAGCAGTAGACGTTGGTCATCCTCGGTGACGCCTACTACGTTGGCAGGTGTTTTGGTGCCGATGGGAATGACAACGCTGGAGCGAGGCGGGATGCTGACTTGACTTTCGAGCACGCTTAGGGCATGGTCACTACGAGAGCTCTCCGACGGTATTGCTCGATCTTCCGACCGCGTTATCGACTTCGACTTCAGGTCGATGATTGCGCCGTGTTGGTTCAGGGAGTGCATGCGGAGAATGACGTCTCGTGAACACTGTTGGAGGATAATAAAGGTGGCAGGGTAAGTCCGGTCATGAACGGTAATTCTCTCCGTGCAGATTCCAGTCGGCGTGATGAGGTATACTCCAGCGGTCCGAATTTGAGGGCCTTCCCATGCAGTCTTACCTTTCTTCAACTGGACGGTGATGGGTGCACTCATGACGGAGTAATCGGCTCCTGTGTCTACTAAGGCGGTGACTGCATGGCCGCCGAGGTCGGTGGTTCTTTGTCTTGCGTTACAGTTAGGTGTTGGCGTCGGATCACGGCTGCGTCGCGTTGGCCTGTGGCTGATACGTGGCATCGTCAGATGATTTTTCGTCGGCGTATTCTTTGCTTCCAGACATCCTCGCGACGGTGGCGTGTCGTTATGTTGTCGAGGTATTTTCTTTGGCGTCGTCGTCGGCGGCGTAGGATGTTCGTCAGTTCGACGAACAGCAACCGCACCTCCATCGGTTGCTGCTTTTAGTTTTCCGGATATTGGCTCGCAGACCGGCCCCGGGCTGAGCTAGTGTATGGTCGGCCCTGCGGTGACAGGTAGCGCCCTGGTGACGGCGAACGGGATGGTCGTCGAGGGATCCACTGAGTGGTGGCGAGGTAGTCAGCGATATCGCGAGGTCGTTCGCCAAGCTGCGGTCTCGGCGCGTTCACGGCGAACCGTCGCAGCCCCATTTCCTGGTATGGGCATCGGCGGTAGACGTGACCCGCTTCTCCGCAGTGGTAAAAGAGCGGGGCGGTGGTCAGGATCGCGCCAAATGTCCGTCTTCCTCGCGTAGCGGCGCTGGGCGACGGGCGGGCGGGCTGGCGGTGGCGGCGGTGGACGACGGGATTACGGCGTCATAGGGCCCTGGTGTGGTCGTGGAAGGGGTCTTGACGGCGGGCGACGGCGGCGTAGGTCATCGCTTCCGGTTAGGGCTGCGGTGATTTTGGTTGCAGCTTAGCAACTCCAAGCGATCGCTCGAGCTCATCTTTGACGATTTCGGTGATTGAGGCTACTTGAGGCGGCGACCTGGGGTATAACCTCTGCAGCTCTACCCGTACGACCGCTCTGATAGTCTCGCGCAGATCGTCGGTGGCCAGTGATTGAATTCCTGCGTAATTGGTAGATGTCGTGTTCGTGTGGTGGTTGAATGGCCGGTTCCGGATTTGGCGTGTCTTCGTGCATGTGGCCTCGCGAAGGAACTGTTCTAAGGTCTTCGGAGGGCATCGTATCATTGCGCCGAAAAGTTCTTCCGTTACACCCCGCATGAGAAGGCGGACTTTCTTCTCCTCGGGCATGTCCGGGTCGGCGTGGCGGAACAGAGGGTTCATTTCTTCCGTGAATATGGCAACGTTCTCATTAGGTAGCTGCACTCGGGCTTCGAGCATGGCTTCGGCCATTTCCTTGCGCACGATGCTCGTAAAGGTGCGCAGGAAGCCGCTCCGGAACAGGCCCCATGTTGTCAAGGTCGACTCCCGGTTCTCAAGCCACGTTGTGGCGGCGTCTTCTAAGGCAAAGTGTACATGCCGCAGCTCGTCGTCGGAGCCCTAGTTGTTGAATGTCACGACTCGTTCGTAGGTCTCCAGCCAGGATTCCGGGTATTCAGTCGCTGCCCCATGGAAGGTCGGTGGGTCCCGAGTTTGTTGTAGGATAACGGGGGAAGCTGGGGCAACCATTGGGGTTGCTTTGACCACGATCTTTGTCGTCTCAGGTTGAAGTTCGTGCTCTTGGGGCAGTCCTTGCAGTCTGCGGCTAGCACGCTGGTGTTGGGCGATGTTGGTTTTGTCCTCGGGCTTCGGACTTGGATCGCGGCATTGCAGGGGCGTTCGGTACATGAACGCACTAGCACCTCCACCACGTGTGACGTGGTAGTGACGATTAAGAAGGCAGCAAAACTGTGATTAACGAAACGAGCGTTTTATTGGGCAAACTTGTGCCCTCAAAAACAGGCTACACTCAAAGAACCACGGTAGCGACGAACACGATCGGCGGTCGTCGAAATCTGATCAACGGGTCAAGCGTGTCGGGTTTTATAGATCGCAATCGTCGAATGCTCCAGACTAATCGCTGGTACCCGCGCGCCTTCCTCAAAGTTCTACATTATTAGCGTCGCGCACACATGCAATCAGAATACACAAATCGGCTACAACAGACAGCGGATGCAACCACCGATAACATTCCAGAAACTTTCGACACATGCAAGCGCGTCCTGCGCTGTGCGATAACATTTGTTAGGCGGTGAAACGTGTCACCCGATAAAGAGAAGTACACGTGTCAATAGTATAAATGCAGGTGCCATTATCACTTTGTTGAGCTTGCATCGACCCACCCTGACTGATTAGCTGCCTGTGGAAACACGCGCGAAATGCTGATCAAACAATTCAGCCGCGCGCGAAAGATTACCCGTAATCGTGTCCGTGGGAGATGAAGATTTTCCTTTTCCGCAACCACATCCTAGCCTAGCTTTTAGCGGACCACTTGGACTGCGGTTGCAAGTGCCCCCTTTTTGAACTTGCAATCAGGGTAACTATTCTGTGTCGTGCAACTGTTTAGTCAAGTTTAAGCTGAATATTGCTTACCTTTATACTGTTTCAGAAATAATTCCCGCTCAATAGCTGTCCGCATAAATTCTGGAGTTCGCCTGCTGTGGTCTCGTCAAGCCTGCTTATTATAACTACTGGGCACGTTTTTTCGAATGTGTCTACCTGCTCGCCTTATTTAGTGTATGCTTCACTTGCGACACAAGAAATCAAAGACCGCTCGCAATTTCCTGCCGAAGTAGGGAACTTACGTTGGTGAACCAGACACACGTGTGTTTTCTTGTCTGTTTCGTTTTGCAGACCTTGGGCGCTGTAACGCAAAGCTATTCCAAACTTTTCTATCCCAATTCTTCAATCATTCCTCCGCTATTGGTTAAAAGCTTTTAGGAACCACCCTCACTTTGCCTGTCTGTCACGCGATGTCACGAAAACCGTGGTAGCTCCCGATATGATATGACATGAACGCGCTGAATATGCATGACTGCAAGGAACAAAAGAAAAATAGTTATTTCTGATTCGACGCCTTTTCGCTATTAGACCTCGGCTATTTGTCAAATGTTTACGGGCTGCACCCACTTCACCTGCTTCTCACTCGACGTCGAAACACCGCAAGAGCTCACTGCATCAATGCGACGTGTACGCGTTAAAGTCGCATTAATATGCCGAAGAAAACTGAATTTTTCTCTGGATAGCCGCAGGCTGTCGCATTTCGAAAGGAATAAATGATGGCTGCTGTCGGTCGCTCAGGACTGGCTACTCGCACCTGCTGGAAAGCATGAGTTTATATGCGTACAATTAAAGTTTTTATGTGGCCGTGTACCGTTTGCGAGAAATTTAGGCAGGTTTACGACATCGCTCAGTGAACTTTTCTGTGCTGAGGATCCTTTTCAGCAGCATTCTTCACCTTCCTTTGTATGCCGCGCGATTTTCTACCAGCCACCGCAAGCTAAGTAAGGGAATGCGGACCAACCGCAGACGCTGGCACCACCCTCTTCATCCGGCTATCGATTTTCAGAGCACTGGCTCGGCCCCATAGAACCCCTCTCCGTTTGAGCCGTGCTTCTCGCCTCTTGTCAGCCAATTAGATAATATAATCCACTCAGTGTAGGCAATGCTGTTCGTTTTTAAAGCAAACAAAAGTGACGCCCTGTAAAGGAGGAAAGCATTTGATTGGTCTCTTTAAACAACCCTGCGGGTCAGCGCCCGGTGCTTGCGTCGGCGGGTATGCAAATTCGACGTCAGGAGATGGTAATAAAACATATTGGAATAGTTTTGCGTTATATGGCCCCTGCCTTTTATACGCATATTTATTAATGGTTAGCTTGCCCCTAGCGCTTGGGCAACAGGGCCAGCATTATGATTTACATGTAATGACAAAGGCAAGATGGCGACGAAGCAGCCAAGCGAGCAAGGCACAGTGTTGGTGGTAGCCACGCGACCAGAGCTTGCGCTTGCCCAGATTTTTGGCCGCGCGACCCTCGCCTTTGACGTTGCTCGTCGTTCTTTGACGTGTAAAGGTCAATAAATCACGTGAAATTTGGTGTAGGTTGCGTGAGTCTCCTGCACCATACTGCAACTTCGTTACTGGATGCTCCCTTCTGTTCCTTCGCCCATTATGGCCTACGACACTTCGACTCAAACTGATCCTGCGGCCGCCTATGCCACCTGCTGCGTCCAGTACTGTCAGCGCGACCCACCAATCTTGAACAGCTCAGGTGATTCACACACTGAAGATTGGTTGTCGACGTACGAGCGCCAGTAACAAATGGTACGATCCGACGAAATTCACTCACGTCATGTTTTATTTTGCGGATATCGCGCAACTGTGGTAGCAAAACTACGAGATTGACATTCCAACTTGGTTCGTTATCAAGACATCCATTACGGACGTCCTTGGTCGTCCTACGGCCCGCCAGCTTCGCGTTGAGCAGCGCTTGCGTGAACGTGCGCAGCGAGAATTTCGTGGGCTACATCGAGGATGTGCTTAATCTCTGCAACTGCAACAACCCCACCATGACTGAGGAGGAAAAAAATCAAGCAAATGCCGAAGGGCATTGAGGACGACGCTTTTCAGCTGCTGCTCGCCAGAAATCCCACTACGGTCGCTGCACTCCTCTCATTGTGTCAGAGCTTTGACAAGTCACGTTATTTTTTTTTAATGTTACGCGATTGATTGACAACGAGACCCATGCGAACGACGAGGAACGTCAAAAATGCCAGCGTCAAGAAATGGCGATCGACAAGCCCGGCAAGCATCGCCTCAACGCCAATACGGCCGCAGCCGCCCTCGGTCCAGGGGGAGATCCAGGCCTCGTGGCCGCTTCAGCGGCCGCACCAGGAGCCGTTCCGTCCCCAGGGCCAGGTCGAGGTCAAGATCCGGAGTCCGATCCAGATTCAGATCCGGTTCCAGGGGCCGCCCGGGTTCCAGAGGCCAGCCACCATACGGACCTCAGACCGCCTCCACACGTTGCGGGAAGCAGCCGGCCCTCGTTTGGGCCGATCTGGCACGTCCCAAGTCAGGCGCCAATACTGAGGCTGCTCCGGCACCTCGTAACTACCCGCCCCCAGAGTAAGCTAGAGATTCGGAAGTCATTCGCGTGCACAAAGAGAACGACGACCTCAAGTACACAATCAAGTTAACGAACTGGCTAGTTAACAAAATGGCAGATATCAGGAAACTCGTTTCGAATTTGTCGGGTAACGGTGCGTCAGGCAGGGCCACTGAGACTCCAGTCCCAGCTCCGGTGGACGGTACTGCGACGTCCTCCAAATGCAGGGCAGTAGTCAAACAAACAGGTGAATTGGGAGCGTTGTCCGCAGAAGTCAGCGAAATTAAACAGACTCTCATTGGGCTGGCAGACGGCCTCAAACAGGTCGCCGCTAGCGTCAGTTGCCTCACCGATAACGTTCGCCAAATTCAGGTTGCGCTCGAAAACCCCAACAGGGGCCTCGGAGCTCTTGCAGATCGCATCGACGCCATTGAGGCGCGAATGGCTTCATCCGCTTCCGTCAAAGAGCCGCCAACCCTTCCCTCCATGCTAAATGAAGCTAGACTTCAGTATCCCACCAGCGCGGTGACACCAGGTCCCGGAGTTTGCGCAGCCCTAACTGCCCTGTTAAGTGACAGTGCGTCCGGTCCGCCATAATGGATAGATCAAAAGAGAGTTTTCGCATTTGGCAATAGAACTGCAGGGGGTATCTAACAAAAGATCCGCTCTGCAGCAGTTTTTCAGGTCTCGCTGTCAAACCTCAGGTCATTGCTCTCCAGGAAACATTTGTATCCGCCGCTTCGCTTCAGGTCTACAGGGCCGTGTCGGGCCGGCCCGGGGGGCCAGGAATTTGCACCTTGATTGATAAAGGGCTGACTCATCTCACCCATGACTTCAAGCTGGCGAGTTGTAGAATCGAATATGTCATGGTTTAGATACTGCTCGACGTACCGAGGCGTCATCAGCGCAGAAAAAGTGTGTTCGTCCTCAATGTCTACAGCAACCCGAGGAACTCACGCCAGCAGTTCAAGACCATCCTCAAGAAAGCCACCGACTTGGCCGGCTCTCGACCCTTGGTCGTCGTCAGTGATTTGAACTCATCGTACGGCATATGAGGTTAGGTCTACGACACTACCAAGGGGCGCAATCTATGTCAAGACGCCAACGAGATGGACCTCACTCTGCTCGCTGACAAGGATTTTCCTGCGCGCATCGGCAACTCCGCCACCCGGGACTCGACACCCGACCTCGCCTTCGTTAGGAATGTTGAGGACATGGGCTGGGAGAACACCGCCATGGAGTTCAGCAGCGACCACTGCATTCTCGAGACCAACTTGAAGGTGTCTCGGAGTAGGGTCAGGGAATTCACGTTCATCGATTGGGACCATTTTCGCAAGATTCGCGAGGAACCCGGCAGAGCCAGGGCACCCACCACGCTCGAAGAATGATGCGAAGGCGCCCGGAACCACGCTTTCGTGGCCACCAAGAAGGTGATAACCGATCTCGACGTCTAGAAGATGGACAGCAGACTCGCCCACCTGATCGAGGCAAAAAACGCTCTGTTCCGCCGATAGAAGGGTCAAAGGCTCAATCGCAGACTCCGAAAGAAGATCTCGGAACTAAACAAGGTCATCGATGACCACTGCAAGGTGCTATGCCAGCAGCAGTGGGACGAGCTCTGCGAATCCATTGACGGACAGATACGCAGTGGCGAATCCTGGGGTATGCTGAAGCACCTTGTCGACAAAAGTGGCTCGAAGTCAAAGCAGAGGCATACGTTGGCCCGGGCTCTTTACGAAGCCACCACGTCTCACACGGTAGAGGAACTTGTCTCAAAAATCATACAGAAGTAGCTGGCCGTCCCTCGCGACGGAGATCCGTCGACCCGAATCCCGGACTACCGAGGCCTTCCACGCCCCGAACTTGATGAATACTTCTCCGTTGCCGAGCTCAGACAGGCCGTCTTCGCACTCATCCACAACTCTGCGCTTGGTGGGTCCGGACGGAGTCATCAACATAATGTTGAGAAATCTCGACGACACGTCGATCGTCTTTCTGACCGACAAGGTCAAGAATTCTTGAAGACCGGCGTTGTTCCTGCAGGATGGACGATGGCCTGCAGGGTGCTCATTTCCAAGCCAGGCAAGGCCCCGGTAATCGAGAACCTCAGGCCAATTTCTCTAACCTCCTGCGTCGCCAACGTCATGGAGCGCGTCGTCCTCAACAGGCTCAATGAGTACCTCGAAGGCAACGAGGTTTACACATACATGATTGGCTTCCGCGCCGCACTTTCGACGCAGGATGCCGTAAAACTAATCAAGCATCAGATTATGGATGGCCGTTCCAGAGACGTCATGGCTCTGCTTGGCCTGGACCTCGAGCAGGCTTTCGAGAAGGTGCTACACACCTTCTTCGTAAGGACCATTTCAGACCTGGGTCTCGGACAGGAAGTCCAAGGTTCACATTAGGGACTTCCAATGACCATGTGCCCCTCGGAGGGCGGGGCACTCCTCAGGGCACCGTCATCTCCCCCACACTGCTTAACATCTGTATGATTGACCTTTCCGAGAGGTCGGCACGCGTCGAGGACGTCAAGCACACCACCTACGCCGACGACATCACTTTATGGTGCTCCGGCGGCTGCCAGGGAACAGTCGAAGAAGCCACGCAGGAGGCGATCGTCGTGATCAAGGAGTATCTCCGCCCCACCGGACTTCGATGCTCCCTCGCCAAGTCGGAGCTTCTGCTTTACAGAAAAGAGAAGGGAGGCAGACCCAAAGATTGGAAGCCAGTCTCAGAAAGCAGCATCAGTATTCGAACTTGTGCAGGGTGTTATACCCAGGGTCGACGTTATTCGGGTTCTGGGCATGTTTGTCGTATTCAACGGTGGGAACGGAACGGCTCTCCGCAAGATCATCGCAAAGACGAACAACGCTGTCCGCCTCGTTCGCAGAATTGCAAACAGACGCCGAGGAATGAAGGAAAACAATCTCGTCAGGCTGATCAATGCCATCGTACTACGCCACTTCACATACACGATTTCTAGGCACAACTGGCTCAGAGCGGAGCGAGACAAGCTCAACGCTCTCATCCGCAAAGTAGTTAAGAGGGCTCTCGGGCTACCCATCAGTACCCATTCCGAGGAGCTCCTAGAGCTGGGGGTGTATAATACAGCACAATGTGTTGGCGGGCTAGTTGGTGCGAATCCATGAATATTTTGTTTAGCGCAAAAAGACAGACACAAGAAAGACGGCAGGACAAGGCGCTACTCTCAACTGAAATCATTTTATTGCGTCACTCCTTTATAGACCGCTCAAACCAGAGGAACATGTGCAGTGAGCACCATGCGGTGGAGCCACCAACATCCGATCCCAAGAGCGCACTCATGCGACAGAATCCAAAAAACCAAATTCAGCGCTGTACAAGGTTAAGGAAGGCACACTAATGCACTGTGACCCCAATGACTGAATGAAAAATGCTTCTGATAACTCTCGGGCGGTGGTGTCACGACTCTTCTTCAAAATTGTGGTATCACGAAACATGGGTTTGCACTTGCATGTTTTACAATGCTGAGCCAAATGCGAACCTGTGCCTGTTGGTATGGATCGCTCATGTTCTCTAAGGCGCTCGTTAACACAGCGGCCTGACTGCCCTACATACACTTTGCCACATGACAAGGGAATTTTATAAACCACACCAACGCTGCAATCTACAAACTTCACGTGGTTCTTTTCACAATCCGGTTTTTTACTTGTTTGAGAAATACGGCTGCACAACATCGACAGTTTCTGAGGAGCGGAAAACACTACCGGAATTTTGTATCTGGTAGCGACATTCTTCAGGTTGTGAGCCACTCTGTGGCAATACGGCACAACTTCAGGCCTTTTCTTTTGTGTGCTGCAGTTACTTTTATGCCGCTTGCCTTTCAGTTTTGGAAGCAATACCTCCGAGACTGACGTCACCACCACACTTGGGTAACCAGCAGCCTGCAGCCTATTTAACTGTGCAAGGAAACTCATGTTCGCAGAGTGATGACAAGACTTCTTTAAGGAAGATTCTAAACACATCAAAGCAATGACGCGTTTCACAGTCTTTGAGTGCGCAGACGCGTAAGGTAAAGTTCTTTACGTGCACTTGGCGAGTACATCCAACAGGCGTGGCCTGTTTGTAAGGATAGCTGCAAATCTAAAAACTGGAGTTTACCGTCCCTAGATAGCTCATGTGTGAAAGTTAGACATTTGCCATTGTCATTGAACAGAGTTAAATGTATTCAAAGTATTAAAGTATTATTAAAGTAGTATTAAAGTAGTATTAAAGTATTATTCAAAGTATTAAAAGTATTAACAAAGTATTCATGGTGTATAATATCGCCGAGGAGATTGCCGAAGCCCAAGAGCGCGCGCGACTCACTCGCCTGAGCACCACAGCGGCAGGAAAACGCATACTCGAAGAGCTGGGTTACCACCCTGCGGGATTCCCGATGGTCAGTACCCCGATCCCTAGGTGCTTTCGAGAAAAGTTCAAAGTGGCCCCTGTGCCCCGAAACGTCCATCCCGTCCACAACGGGGGCAGACGCAAGGCCAGAGCAGCAGTCATCTTCAAACAGATCAAGCAACGAGACATTAGAGCAAACTTCGTCGACGCCACTGAGCACAGCGATGGGAAGACCTTTGCCGTCGTGGTGGTCGACTCCAGCGGCAAGATTTTCAATAGCGTCCCCATTCGCACTTCAGACCCCGAAGTCGCCGAGCAAGCCGCGATCGCCCTCGCCCTGCTAGACGGTCGTGGGTCCGAGGTCTATAGCGATTCGAAAACGGCACTTAGGGCTTTTCAAAAGCGTTGCATCGCCAAGCAAGCTGCTCGTCTTCTCAGCAGCTCGAGTCCCTATGCTTTCACGCATCATTCAATCCACTGGTTTCGCGCTCACGTAGAGTCGGTCGAGGGTGCTCCCGCGAACCTCAATGAGTCTGCTCACGAGGCTGCGCGTGACCTCACTGACCGCGCTTTCTCTGTAAGGAGCGCCGACTCCCCTCCTCTCTAGAGCCACAGAGACGCCCCCGCTACTCACAACGAGGTTAATAAATTCTTCTACATGTCTAGAAGGGTCTTTCCACTCCATGACCCCAAGTTGAATAGGGCGCAAGCCGTTTCGCTTAGACTTCTACAGACCAGCACACACCCATGTCTGTCTGTTCTCCACGAGGCTTACACCGACGTATATAGCGACGACGCCTGCCCGTTCTGCAGGCAGCCCTCCGCCCTTGCGCACAAGCGGTGGGAGTGCGTGTCGACATGCCCAAAGTTCACCAAGGAGGGAGTGGGACTCGCTTCTGTGCAGTCCCGCTCTAGAAAAGCAAATCCTAGCTGTCCGGTCTGACCGCGACCGGGCTGCTGGGCGAGACCTGCCGGTCCCGACGTGGGACTAGGCAGGTGCGCGACGAGTTCGTGTCCTCGCCAGCCCTGCAATAAAGTTTCTTCACTCACTCCCTCAATCACTCACTCACTCGGGTAGCGTGGCCACCATCAACACTGTGGCTGACTTGCTTGACTGATTCGTCGTCGTCTTGCCTTCGTCCTTAAATAAATAAATAAATAAATAAATAGCAAAAATAAATAAAACGAAACAAACGGACTGTCTCCACGAAATATGCATCGCCGCTTCTCTTTCTGAATAACTTAGGGTTGCTACCGTACTCGAAGTGGGCGCGGTGTGAACGTTCCTCTTGTCAACAGGGGAACATCAAAGGCACGTAGGCCATCCTTCTGGCTGCAGCACCCGACACTTTACGTATTGGAAACATGCCTTTTAGGTGTCGCACTACGAATTGACTGCCTTGTATGACCACTTCGTATCGCCTTAACACCTCGCTATTCTGTGTCGTAGATAGTGCGCCTCGAAAAGAAACGAACGAGGGGAAGATAATTGGGCCCTGGCTTTTGTCCACGTTTGTGCCGAACGTCTTTCTGATTTGTTCATCGTGTGGTGGCTCGGACGCGCTCTGACGAGAAACATTGCAACCGACAAACGCGCCTTTGTAGCTCTTTCGCTACGCTCCAAAAGGGGGTTCCGTGCTTTTTGAATGAATGAATGTTTCTTTTGACAGAAATAAAATACAAAGAATCTCTGTCAAAGAGGCTGACACAAAGGCACGAATGCCTGACTGTGTCAGTTTCCATCCCCGACCCATTCCCAGTGCACAAAACACTCAAGCACACAGGGCAAGCATGGTACACAAAGTGGATACATACACAAAAAAATGAAAAGTACATGAAACACGTAACAGAAGTACTGAATTTGATTTGTGTACACAAGAATCAACTGTCATACCTGAAGCGACAGCAAATGAAGATTTTAGTGTCATCAGCATACATGATTATGTGAGGTGTTAGAGGCACGTTTCTGATGTCATTAATGTATAATAAAAAAGAAGTGGCCCTAGGGTGGACCCCTGCCGAACACCGTATTTGATTTCAGCCATTGCTGATTTGGAATGACAAATGTATGTGTACTGTAGTCGGTTGGGTTAATGATCTTTAATTAGGTTGAGAGCAGTTCCCCTAATGCCGTACTCGCTTAACTTTTGTGACAAGATATCGTGTTATGGAATCGAATGCCTTTTTAAAGTCAAGAAGTATTCCTATTGTGTACAGCTTGTCCTCAAAGTTACTTATTATTTTTTCTTTTAGCTTTAGCAGCGCCATTTCAGTACATTGGTATTTTCGGAAACCGTATTGCTTTTCTGTTATAATATTATTTTGAGTACAGAAATTTAAAATTTTTTCGGTAATGACCTGCTCTACTATTTTGGAAAAGATTGGGAGAACTGAAATTGGTCTGTAGTTGTTCACGTCATTCCTGTCTCCCCCTTTAAAAACTACCGATACCTGTGCAATCTTTAATTCATCGGGGAATGCGCCAGTGCACAAAATTAAATTGCATATGCGTGACATCACTTTACAAATAGGCAGCGCCACAGCTTTTATTGGTTCTGCCTTTATGTAATCCACACCAGCCCCCACGCTGTGGAATTCTTTAACTTTAGAAATAGGCCACTTATTTCAGCCTCAACTGTTGGTGCAAGAAATAGCGATCTGCTCATACTACATGGAATATAAGACCTGTAACTTTGGTTATCAGCATCAAACGCATCAGAGGCGCCACATTGTAAGAAATGCTGGTTAAACTTATCAGCCAGTGCAGTCCCTGTGAAAGATACGCCTTTTTCCATAACTTCAAAAACAGGATTACGGTCACTGTTCGGAAGCAGATCATTCAATGTTTTCCAAACTCTTTTTGGATCATTAAGAATATCAGTGAACTTTTTCTCATAGTTCTTCTCCCTTGCCAGCTTTACATCACGGCCCAATTTATTCCTGACCTTTTTGCATTTCATTAAGTACTCTGGTTGCCTTGTCTTTATAAAAGTAGCGAATAGTCTATCACGTTCCTTTATGCGCTTTAGAAGGGTGGTGTCAACCCACGGTTTCCTGCATTTCTAGCTTCTCTTAGAGGGGAAGCTTTGTGATAAAGGTCTTTGATTACGCCGAGAAAGCGAGTGAATGGCTTGACAGGATCCGTCAATGCGTATATTTCGGACCATTCCACTTTGCTGAGGGATGCTTCAAAATCAGCAATCATGTTCTTGGTTATCAATCTGTACTGTGAGCATGTGTCATTTTTGCGCTGTCGGTACACTTTCGTCTCACGTGTAAATAACAGGAAAATAGGCATGTGATCACTTACATCAGACATGAGGACACCCGACACTAATCCAATTAATCGCGTTGTAAAACACAACTGAAGTAGGCTTTCGTAATTGTTCGTCACCCTCGTTGGAACATTAATAACATTTTCGTAGCCAAACGAAAAGAAAACATCCAGAAACGCTTGTTTGGATCGGTCCATTGAAAGCATGTTAATATTAAAATCACCCGTTACAATGAGGGGAGTGCCAAGCTGTGTACAAAAATCCAACATGCATTCAATGAAATCTAATAACATGGATACAACACCGGATGGAGACCTGTAAATAACCCCAAATATAGTATTCGCACACTGGATCATGAGAGACTCACAGTGCTCGTGCATTACAGAAAACTCATAAACTGCATCAAAGCATAGATTGTGTTTTACATAAATAGCGACACCACCCCCTTTCTTATGTTTTCGGGACAGTGAAGAACACTTATAGCCTGAGAAGTGTGCAGCATCGTACTCGTCGTGGAACCAAGTCTCAGAGAACGCTAAAATATCAAATTCGTGCTGTAATTCATGTAGAAGCATGCAGACAGATTCGTGTTTGCTTTTTAAACTTTGTGCGTTCAAATGAAACGAAGACATCTGATTTCTATAACGAAACTCTCTGCTCTGTCTTAAAATAGGCTTGTCGTAGTACTTGCTTTCCTGAAAAGGAATTGCTATCTTGAAGAATGCGCATGAAAAGCCATACTTCTAGATTACCTTATTCTGTCAAGGTCATTCATTGTGATAACCCTAATGACTCGATCACGAGGACCACGCCGCAAGAAGAATTTTCCATTCTTGTGACAGGCGAACTTGTACTCTTTTTCAGCCGCCCGCATCTTCTTATGCCAGAAAAGCTTTTTGTTCTGTGCTGTGAGATTTTCATTCAGGTAAATTTTTGATTTTGATTTTCACAGTCGCGTTTTTTCCCGAGCCAAGCATCTCTGGTCGCGCGAGAAGTGAAGCGAACCAGGATAGGTGGATTTTTCTGATTTTTCTGCACCGATTGTTTCATTTTCATCGTCAACTGAGTCAGCCCTAACTTTCAACGGAATGCGGTGGACGGCTTCAATGTCCTGTTTCGAAAGCTTTGGAAGCTCGAGATCATCCGCTAAGCAGTTCAACTTTTCTAGCAAGTTTTCATTGACATGATGCGGCAGACCATGCACTTCCAAATTCAGGCGTCTGCCTTGCTGCATCGATGTCATTCAAGTCTTTCCTAAGTATGTCGATTTCATGCTCTTTTACCTTGATCTCAAGTTTTTCCACACGCTTTCGAATTCCTGCAATGTCTGAACTTTGCTGCTTCATCTCAGGGATGACCTCATCATATTTTTTAGCCATTTCCTGTATTGCCTGTTCAATGCATGTCACCGTTTCTTTTATTTCTTCCAGAGCGTCTATCTTGACTTTCATATCAAGCAGCACAGCAAGCTTGCGGTTTATTTGTGATATCTCGTTTTTTAGGTTCAATTCTGGTCCTTCATCATTTGCTGTGCTCGGACTGCTTCTGGTCCTGCCTGATTTGCATGTAACGCAGTTCCAAGATTTCAAGCCGGCTTCGGATTTTTTTTCGGTACGTGCTTAATGTTACTCCCGAGCAAGAACCCGCATGATAACTAAAATCGCATTCACAGCATGATAAGTATGGCTCATCGTCGTGAAGCGGTTTGTGGCAAACAAGACAGTCCGACATGATTTCGTTGTCACGTCGAAAATCACGATCACTCGGCAGCAGTGGTAGCACTAGACCGTACGAGTACAAGTTGAAAAACAACGAACCAGTGAAGAAAGATGATGCTTGCTCAGACCGAGTGAAGCTACTGCTGCCGAGTGTGTGCGGGTGCCTGCTGGATGTCAGCGTCCTTTAGTAGAAGCTTGCGATGACGTAAGGAGCTGGTTCTTTCTTGGAGCCAATGGCAGTCTTCTAGGTCACGGGATGCGCCGTGCTCTTGCCTGGTATGTGACGCGTCAGTTTCTGTGAAGAAAGATGATGCTTGCTCAGAATCAGAGCAGCAAGACCGAGTGAAGCCACTGCTGCCTTTGCGGGCCTTTCGCTCTATCGGCCCTGTTACCTCGTCATTGCTGACTCTACGACGCCGTTTTTTCCTAGCACGCGTTCTATTGCTCATTTCCAAACCCTTTGCTCGCATCGCGTGTTCACCGGAACTCATATCGTCGGTCACAATTTCTATCTCAACCGTACAGTCTGAATGATTTGCGGCTAAATTATTCCTGTTATTGCTACCTCCCGGCGGAGAATTTCAAACACTTCTAGACAATGCAGCTATTTGCTTTTCCAAAACGCAGCTCGCCTACCTGCAAGCTGTCTGTAGCTGTGTGTCTACATTGTGCTTTAGCGCACTTTTATACTCTAGACTGGTGCTTTGTGTAAACATTTGTTGTCACTTCTGACTTCTTCAGCAAGAGCTACCTTGAACTTGAACTTTATTTCATCATCAATGAAGGGGGAGGGGAGAGGAAGAAAGTTGCCTAAACAGATCGACTGGCCCTCTCCCCGCTCCTGTACACAGCAGAAGACGTACAAACAACAACAAAAACTTTACAACAAAACTGTAGAACAGTTCAACTAACACTAAACGCAGACTGTAGGTTTATGTGACAAAGGGTAGTGTGGCATACATGAAAAGGCAGGTGAAAACGGGGAGTATAGATATCTATCTGCAATACCCTTGCACACATACCTGTATACGCACACACACACTCACACACACAGTCACACACTCATATATATATATATATATATATATATATATATATATATATATATATATATATATATATATATGAGTGTGTGTGCGTGCGCATACAGGTATGTGTGCAAGTTTATTGCAGATAGATAACTATATCTATCTGCAATAGCCTTGTACACACAATACCCTTGCATAAATCTATATATATATATATATATATGTATATCACAGGAAGCCAACAAACACTGACTGACTCCACTAACACTAACGCTCCCAGGGTTCTACTAGCACACATAAAATACACACGAAAGTGGATGGGGAAACAGCGCCGCGGTAGTTCAATTGGTAGAGCATCGCACGCGAAATGCGAAGGTCGTGGGTTCGGTTCCCGCCTGCGGCAAGTTGTTTTTTTATCCACTTTAATTTCATGAATTGTTTCTTTATTTCATTTATTAAACAAAAGTAATTTCCCGTATGTTGTCCTTGGTGTCAGTGTTTGTTGGCTTCCTATGACAGGACTAATAAATATTGGGACCCTCGGTTAACCCCCTCTCTTCTCGTTTTTATATATTGTAAGCACTATTAACGTACTTCGTTGTTTTCATTTGTACATAGCCATCATCATCTTCCCTGTTCTTCTACCTCTTCGCGCGTGAGCTGGGGTCGTTGCCTTTTTTGGAATAAACAGCGCTGGACAACTTGATTGGTCTCGGTATGATAAAGTGGTGGAGGCACGTCAAGACTCCGACATCCTCTCGCGGTCCCATCCTCCCTGGAGCTCCGTTCCGGTCGCCGCCTGCACCCAGCTACCCCTCCAACAATGGACACTTCCAACCCCGGCCCTTCCGGCACCTCTAACCCTACCACACAGACGACCCCGCCGGCGGCGCCCTCTTGGACTGTGATGAGCCCTCAGCACGATCCCCCTGTCTTTGTGGGACTCCGCGGTGATGACGTCGACGATTGGATCGACCACTACGACCGCGTGAGTTCTTGCAATAAGTAGAACGACGCCCAGAAATTGAGGCACGTCGCCTTCTACTTGACCGGTGTTGCAAAGACGTGGTATTTTAACCACGAATCCGACATCGCCGATTGGTCCACGTTTACCTCCAAACTGCGGCAAATCTTCGCTTCCTCGTCTGGCCGTGCAGAAGTCGCCAAACAGAAGCTGGGAATGCGCCGCCAACTTCCCCAAGAGTCTTACACCGCATGCATAGAGGATGTCTTGGCTCTGTGCCGCCGTGCGAATCCTAGCATGACGGAAGCCGAACGCGTTCGCCACATCTTAAAAGGCATTGGGCCTGTCGCGTTCAACGCCCTAATCGTGCAAAATCCGGCTTCTGTCCAAGACATTACTTCAACGCGTCAACGCCTCGACGAGCTGCAGTCTATTCGTCTTCCACATGACAGCAGCGATCCTCAGGTGCCCCATTCTCCAGATCTACGGGCTCTTATCCGCTCCATCATCCGCGAAGAGCTTCAACTACAAGACCTAAGGCGTCCACCTGCTGCCTGCGCCCCAATCCCCACCTTCGTCTTGCGCGAGGTCGTAAAGCAGGAGTTGACAGTGATGACTACACCCACGACGCACCTTGCTCCGGTAGCGCGCTCCACACCTACCTACGTGGATGCTGTTTCGTTACCCACCCCTACCGTGACTTCCGTGCCTACTGGCGTTTCCTATGACCATTTGGCTTCGATGGGAACCAGAGCACTTGCTGCGCCATCGTACCCTCAGTGGCGTCCACCTCGTCCGGTTTGTTTTTACTGTGGAATACGCGGCCATATATCTCGCTTCTGCCGCCGTCGCCAGCAGGATAAGAGACGAGGCTATGCTGAGCACGAAAGAGACCTCACTGGCCGATCAGACGACTGCTATCCCGGATCTTACTCGTTCCATCAACAGCGTTCTCCCTCTCCTCCAGCTGCTCCCAATCTGCCTCATAATTCCCGTTCGGCCAGACGTCGTTCTCCATCGCCTTACCGGCGCTCTACATCACCGCTTCGCCCGACTTCCCATTTTGTCGACCAGCACTGGGAAAACTAACTGTTGCAGATTTTGGAGGGGAAACTGCTTCTTATCGGTCTTCAAAAATTCCTCCTGTTCGCCCGGCCAACATGCTTTCTGTGACTGTCGAAGGTGTTCCCGCGTCAGCTCTCATCGATACCGATGCCGCCGTTTCTGTTCTTCGGAGTGATCTGTGTTCCCGGCTCTGTAAAGTAAAAACGCCTTATCTTGGGCCTATTTTGCGTGGTGCTAATAATGCATTCATTCACCCCGCCGGACAGTGTACTGCTCGTGTTCTCATCGACGGCATACGCCACCACATCGAGTTTATCATCCTTCCAACGTGTATCCACGAACTTATACTGGGTTGGGACTTCCTACATTCTGCTTCAGCCGTCATTTCATGTAGAGAGGAATTTGTCCACATCACCGATATAGAGCGTGAACCTGTTGCGGACTCTCCACTTTCATGCGTTAACTTGGCCATCGCTGCAGTCTACGTCCTGCGTCCTGGTCAAGAAGACGTTGTAGCCGTAACATCCAGTCAGTTTGCCGACGGTGACGCCCTAGTCGCCCCTTCTTCCCGCTGTACTTCTCGCGAAATTCTCATTGCCACCTGTCTCGTCCGGTTTTCACGCGGCCGCGCCCTTCTGTCTGCTTGCAACACGACCCCAGATCCTGTGATGCTGCCCAAAGGGATGAATGCGGCAACCCTCGCCGACACTTAACCTATCTCTATAGTCACGCTTTGCACTTCTTTATCGCCAGCACCAACCCCAGGTTTGGATGATTCTTTCCCTCCTCCGGCAGTTCTTGGTTCTGACCTAACAGACGCCGCAGTCCGAAGCCTTAATGGTGGTATCGGCAAAACACAAAGTCTGTTTCGGTAGGAGTTCCCATGTGTTGAGCCAAACACCTGCGGCTACACACCGCATCGAAACCGATGGTTCCGCTATGATACGACGACGCCCCTATCGTGTATCGCCGTCCGAACGAAAGGTCATTGAACAACAGGTTGCTGACATGCTTGCGCGGAAGATAATACGACCTTCATCTAGCCCATGGGCGTCTCCCGTGGTCCTGGTAAAGAAAAAAGATGGCTCCGTTGGCTTTTGCGTGGATTATCGAGCGCTCAATAAGATCGCACGCAAGGACGTATATTCAATACCTCGAATTGACGACGCTTTAGACACACTACAAGGGGCGGAGTATCTCTCCAGTCTTGATCTTCGATCAGGATATTGGCAAATTTCGATGAACGAGACTGACAAAGAAAACACCGCATTCGCTACACCGGATGGCTTTTATGAATTTAACGTGATGCCTTTTGGCCTTTGTAATGCTCCTGCCACATTTGAGCGCATGATAGACAACGTATTTCGTGGTTTAAAATGGAAGACATGCCTCTGTTATCTGGAAGGTATTGTCATCTTTTCGTCTGACTTCAGCCAACATCTTCATCGATTAGACGAAGTTCTCAAGTGCCTTGCGAATGCTGGTCTCCAGATTAATACAAAAAATGCAAATTTGCAAGCAAAACGATAAAAGTATATGGTCACATCGTCTCAAATGATGGCATCCAGCCTGACCCCGAAAAGATTAGTGCCGTTCTCCAGTTTCCTCGCCCCCAGCAACAGAAATATCTACGTAGTTTGCTTGGCTTGGCGTGATATTTTTGTAGATTTATACGCAACTTCGCTGCAATAGTAGCTCTTCTACAGAAGCTACTGGTTACCGGTGCCTCTTTCACGTGCACTAGCGACTGCGAGTCGGCTTTTCAGGCTCTTAAGCGGCATCTTACTTCCGGACCAGTGCTTCGCCACTTCGATAATCGAGCCCACACCATACTCCATACTGACGCAAGCGCACAAGGTATTGGCGCAGTACTTCTGCAACGTAATACAGCATCTAAAGAGCAAGTCATAGCATATGCCAGCCGAACACTTTCTCCAGCTGAGCGGAACTACACCATTACAGAGCAAGAGTGCCTGGCTATTGTTTGGTCGATTCAGAAATTTCGCCCTTACCTTTACTGCCGCCACTTCACCATCGTGACCGATCATCATGCTCTGTGTTGGCTGTCATCAATGAAAAACATGTCAGGACGCTTAGGACGCTGGATACTCCGCTTGCAGGAATATGACTTCACTATAACGTAAAAGTCTAGAAAACGCCATCATGATGCAGACGCATTGTCTCGCTGCCCACTCTCACTCTCTCCCGGTAACGCGCCGTCGTCTTCCCCACCACGTCGCTCCGATGCTACGCCTGCCTCACACCAACTCTCGATAACGCCCCTGGATCAAGTTATGCTTTCATCACGCTCGGATTTCGTCTCGCTTCAGCGGGCCGACTCCTACTGTCCAGCTCTCATGGATAGCCTTAGTGGGTTCGCCGAACCACCCAACAGCCGCTTGCGACGTCAACTTCGACAATTCCGCCTTCACGGTGGCGTGCTACACCGCTACGTTTACCACCCAACAGGTCACCGGTGGGTCCCAGTTCTACCTCGCTGCCTTCGCTTGCGGGTATTAGAGGCACTTCACGACGACGTATCGGCTGGCCACTTAGGCTTCCACAAGACTTACGAGCGCTTAAAGACCCGCTGCTTCTGGCTTGGCCTGTCCACGACGGTGGCCAAATACATTGCCTCTTGTGCGTCATGTCAGCACCGCAAACGCTCGACATCTCCTCCTGCCGGTTTACTACAACCTCTCCCTTGCCCGGACGCACCTTTTAAATTTGTTGGCATTGATTTATATGGTTCCTTGCCGTTTACACGCTCCGGTCACCGTTGGATTGTCACTTCGGTCGACCATTTAATAAGATATGCCGAGACTGCCCCTCTACGATCCGGCACCGCTTCTGAGGTGGCCGACTTTTCCTTGCGCGCCATCGTCTTGCGCCACGGGGCTCCTCGCGTTCTTCTCAGTGACCTTGGCAAGGCGCTCATTTCACAAGTTCTCGAGGAAGTTCTTCGAGCCAGTAATACCGTCCACAAATCTACTTCTACTTATCATCCGCAAACCAATGGCCTTACTGAGCGCTTCCACCTACGCTGTCTGACATGATTTCCAAGTACAGCCGTCCTGACCAATTCTTCCTTTTCTGACATTCGCATATAATACTGCTATTCAACGTACTACCGGCTACAGCCCTTCTTCCTTGTGTATGGACGATCTCCTTCCACCATATTCGACAGAGAACTCTTTTTCACACCTTCTTCGCCCAACGCGTCGCTTCCAGAAAATTTTGCTGCCCGAGTTGCACATTACCGTCAAATCGCCCGGCAAAGCACAGAAGCTACCCCAGCTGAGCGCAAGCGTTACTGCGACAACAAACGCCGTGACCTACGTTTTCACCCTGGAGACCAAGTCCTGCTTTGGACTCCAGTCCGCACCCCAGGCTTCTGTGAGAATTTCCTTCCACGCTGCATTGGCCTATACACCGTTGTGCAGCAAACATCTGCAGTGAACTATCTCGTCCGCCCAGTACACTCCGTTACTGACCGGCGCCGCCGGAATGCCGAAATTGTTCACGTCTCGCGGATGAAGCCCTGCACTCCCCGTTTAGATAATCTCTAATCTGCGACCAGGCTGGCCGCTTCCATGACGGGGGGAAGTTCGTTAATAGTGTAAGCACTATTAACGTACTTCGTCGTTTTCATTTGTACATAGCCATCATCATCTTCCCTGTTCTTCTACTTCTTCGCGCGCGAGCTGGGGTTGTTGCCTTTTTTGGAATAAACAGCTCTGGACAACTTGATCGGTCTCGGTATAATATTATATATATATATATATATATATATATATATATATATATATATATATATATATATATGTATGTATATATACAGGTGGGAACCAAACCAACAACTTTCGCATTTCGCATTTCATTTATTAAGCACAAGTAATTTCTCCTATGTTGTCCTTGGTGTCAGTGTTTGTTGGCTTCTTATAATATGACTAATAAAAATCGGCCCCTCGGTTAACCCCCTTTCTTTTAGTTTATTACGTAAGGAGGGTCTCGAATCCGGCAACATTGATGCCTTCAGGTAGCATATGTGGGTTTATTGACCAGTTGCCTTCACCCAAGGAGATCACGTTCTGGTGACGCCTGCAGCCAAATGGATGTTCCACGTCCGCCGCCAGGGTCTCTGAGTGGTGGCGCTGGCTAACACTCCCAGGGATCGGGATGGCTTAGAAAACGCACCTATAAAGCGAGAAGCATGTGCATGCTGCGGTAAAGCTAGGGAGACTATGGAGCATGTTTTATTAGAGTGCGAAGATGTCTACCCAGTGGTCGATTTAGGCGCCACTGGCCTCCTTGAGGCACTTGGATTCAGCGAGACCAGTGGAAAAGTAAACATGTCCGCAATAGGCATTAGTAAGAGGTGATTGGAGGATTGGTGGAAAAAAAGTAGGGAAACGACAAAAAACGGAGAGGTAGAAAAGCACAGTTCGAATTAGGGGATCAGAAAATTTGGCTGGGGTGGCCTTAGTGTTTTTTTTCTCTTTTTTATTGTTCAACCTAGGTAGGACATTAGGCAGTATAATAGCAAGAGCTTGGTGCCGCAACCCACCTCCCCGTTCCAAAGGGGACGCCATTAACATTCATCCACCTTCCAGCCAGGGTTCAACTAGGAGACATATACCCAAGAAAGTGGATGGGGAAACGGCGCCGTGGTAGCTAAATTGGTAGAGGATCACACGCGAAATGCGAAGGTTGGGGGTTCGGTTCCCACCTGCGGCATGTTGATTTTTCATCCACTTTAATTTCCATGAATTTATCGTTTCTTTATTTCACTTCGTAAGCACAAGTAGATTCCCCTATGTTGTCCTTTGTGTCAGTGTTTGTTGGCTTCTTATGATTTGATTAAAAAAATCGGGCCCCTCGGTTAACCCCCTTTCTTCTCGTTTATATATATATATATATATATATATATATATATATATATATATATATATATATATATATATATATATACAAATTGTCAACACAGTAATATATCGAGCTGAGTAACATATCAGAAGTTATTGCAGTGAAAGAAATATTTGAGACATGCTGTGAATGGAGAGTGTAGTGTGCATAACATGTCACTGCCGAAACGATTCTTTAGTTCTTTTATGTTCATCCTCATAATATCAATACTATTTTTAGATGACTCTCTAACAACGTAGAGATGCGGTACTGAACGGATTACGTCGCGTAGTCAGTGTGGCACGAGTGTAATTTCTATGATTCTCGATTTCGCATGACTTCGAGCGTACCGGAATCTTGGAAGAACGCTAACATAATCATAATGCGTAAGAAAAGGGACGCCAAAGACTTCAAAAATAATGGACCGATCAGCTTACTGTCCGTTACCTACAAAGTATATATTAAGGTAACCGCAAATAGAATCAGGAACCCCTAAGACTTCTGTCAACCAAAGGACCAGGCAGGATTTCGTAAAGGCTACTGAACAATAGACCATATTTACACTATGAATCAGGTGATTGAGAAATGTGCGGAATATAACCAACCCTTATATATAGCTTTCATTGATTACGAGAAAGCGCTTGATTCAATCGAAACCTCAGCAGTCACGGAGGCATTACGGAATCAGGGTGTAGACAAGCCGTATGTAAAAATACTGAAAGATATCTATAGCGGCTCCACAGCCACCGTAGTTCTCTATAAAGAAAGCAACAAAATCCAAATAAAGAAAGGCGTCAGGCAGGGAGATGCGATCTCTCCAGTGCTATTCACTGCGTTTTTACAGGAGGTATGCAGAGACCTGGATTGGGAAGAATTTGGGATAAGAGTTGATGAAGAACACCTTAGTAACTTGCGATTCGCTGATGATATTGCCTTGCTTAGTAATTCAGGGGTCGAACTACAATGCATGCTCACTGACCTGTAGAGGCAAAGCAGTAGGGTGGATCTAAAAATTAATCTGCAGAAAACTAAAGTAATGTTTAACAGTCTCAGAAGACAACCGCAGTTTGCGATAGGTAGCGAGGCACTGGAAGTGGTAAGGGAATACATCTACTTAGGACAGGTATTGACCGCGGAACCTGATCATAAGACTGAAATAATCAGAATAATAAGAATGGGCTGGGGGCGCGTTTCGCAGGCATTCTCAGATCATGAACAGCAGGTTGTCATTACCCCTCAAGAGAAAAGTCTATAACAGCTGTGTCTTACCAGTACTGACGTACGGGGGAGAAACCTGGAGGCTTACAAAAAGGGTTCTACTTAAATTGAGGACGACGCAAGGAGCTATGGAAAGAATGATAGGTGTAACCTTAATGGATGAGAAAATAAACGCGAGTTAATGACATGTTAGTTGAAATCAAGAAAAAGAAATGCGCATGCGCAGGCCATGTAATGAGGAGGGAAGATAACCGATGGCCCTTAAGGGTTACGGGCTGAATTCCAAGGGAAGGGAAGCGTAGCAGGGGGTGGCAGAAAGTTAGGTGGGCGGATGAGATTAAGTTTTCAGGGACAACATCGTCACAATTAGTACATGACCGGAGTAGTTGAAGAAGTATGGGAGAGACCTTTGCCCTGCAGAGAGTGTAACCAGGCTGATGATGATGATGATGATGATGATGATGTCTGTAGGAGGTCTTTGGACTAGATCACCGAGGTTAATAAGGAAATTTCTATTTTCTTTAGAATCTTTTACTATTGTCTTGCACAAGTTCTAGTTGTACATATCTTCCATCCGTGATAAACCTCGGGTGTCAATTAATGGCTCTACCGAAAATCTAGTGGGTAGTTAGTAGTCAATTGAATAAATTTTCTTTGACGCCTACTCCCTTCTTCAAATTGCTTATAGCTGTACCCCAAACCAGTATCCTATAACGTATGTGTGACAGAAACATCACGTTGCAAAGGAGAAGATAGACACTTTTGGGGAGATATTCTTCATGTTTGTAAAGTAGTCCCGTTACTTACGGAAGTTATTTTATTTATAATCTATAATGAGTCCCAAGAAATGTTTGCTGTAAATATGGCACCTAACGTCCTAAAATGATTCACTATTCCTACATCGGAGACACGCAGTGTCAACTTCAGACTTCGTAGTCACTTTAACTTTGCGTGCCACAGTATTGCTTTCGTTTTACTAGTGTTGTTAACGTTCCTAAAGGGATTCACTTAGACACACATGTAAAGAGACGGATGTTGTCCCCCATTTTAATCTCCTCCGCTCCAGTCTCTTCTTCTTCCTCCTCTTGTCCCTCTTCATCATCTTCTATGACTCTTCTGGAGCAGACCGCTTCACTCCTCGGAACTTCATTGTTCACACCTCCTGGTGTAATATTTGAACACATTGCTGATAGAGGCGTACTCCGTTTGCCCCGAGTCTCTCATGTACCATATGGTCGGCAGGATACCACGCTGCGAGGCAGTCCTGATTAATTGAAAGAGAGAGAGAAAGAGAGTAAAACTTTACTGCATATACATAAAATAAGGCACGATGGTTGGAGCCCCTATTCCAGGGCCCCACTGGCACGAGCGGCTTGCTGGGCTTGGTCCACAAGAGCCAACTGGCTCTCCCGACCCTCGTCGGCAAGCCATGCCTCCCACTGCCTGTTCCTGATTAGTGAACGTTGGTGTAATATAGGGTTGTCTATGTGCGGAGGCCTCCTGGGGCACTCCCATGTGATGTGTTTTATTGTGGGTGTGTTTGTGCACCACGGGCACTCGTCAGTGAACCTCGTGGGGTGTATTCTGTATAGGTGGTGCAGGTTGGGGTATGTATTGGTCTGAATAGGATGCCAGTCCCTCTCCTGTTGGCTGTATAAATCGGAGTGAGGATGTCCAAAACGTCTCCGCTCCTGCCTTTGCTGTAGGTGGATGTCACGAGACGGTGGAACGTCGTCGCTAGGTCATGCCGCTGCTCAGACGTTTAATCCTCGACCAATACGGCCTGCCTTCGCGTTTACTGCCAGTCGCTCGTGTGCCGGACACCATACGACAGTTTGGTGCCCCTCTAGCTGAGTGCGTAAAATTTTGATTTTTGATTTGGGTGCCGTTCCATGTAGAAAGAGGCGGCAAGCCGCTTGTGAGTCGGATAATATGACAGTCGAATTGGTTTGGCGCTCGGCGTCCTGAATGGCCAAGGCGATGGCTGCAGCCTCTGCCACGCATGCCGAGGCGGTTTTGAAGGATGCCGTTGTTATGTTGTTGCATGTAGAGACTATGATGGTGAAAGTGTCTGAGCTGGCTCGACTGGCATCCGTATAATACACCCCCGGTCCCATGCCGAAACGTTTGTGAAGGGTCTTTGCCCTTGCTCTGCGCCGTCCGGGATGGTACTTAGGGTGCATGTTTTTGGGAATTGGGGCCACCGCGGGGTGCGATCGAACATTGCGGTCTATCCGTGCTGTTTCCTCTGCGCAATACTGGGGTCTCAGGGGAAAGCCTAACCTCGCCAATACTTCCCTGCCCTGAGTTGAAGAACAAAGATGTTCTTTCTGAGCATATAACGTCGCGACTGCGCACTCGTCAAAAGTATTGTGCAGGCCCAGTCCCTCGAATCTCTCTGTGCTAGCACATTCGGGAAGACCAAGGGCGGCTTTGAAGGCTTTTCTTATTATTGTGTTTGCCTGTATATTCTCTTGGTTTGTCAAGGCCTGATACGGAAGGGCGTATGTGATTCGGCTAATTACGAATGCGTGAACCAGGCTGATGGTCTCTCCCTCAGTTAGGCCGTCTCTGCATCTTGCCACTCTCCGTATCACTCTGGCCACGTTTTCTGTGACCGCCTTTAGTTATTGAAGGGTGTGGGATGTTCCAACGTTCTGCTGTATCCACATCCCCAATATTCTGAGTGTCTCCACTTTACGAATTGGCGCCCCGTCGAGAGTCAGAGTGAATGGCACCCAGTCCTTCTTTCTTGCGTATTTCGCACGCACCCGAAGGAATTCCGATTTTCGGGTGCGCATGCCATCTCCGCCGTCCTCGCCTATTCCACAACTGCGCCTATGGCCTTTTGAAGTGTTTCTTGCTTGTCCCCGTAGGACCGTTGGTGAGTCCAGAGCGTGATGTCATCGGCATATATCGCACAGCCCAGATTCCGGTGTTTATCTAGCTCCAGGGCTAGCTTTCTCTTCCCTACATAAAATAGCCGTGGATAGAGTATAGTTTCCTGAGGGGTACCTCTGTCGGGACAGTTGAAGGTGTCGGACCTCGTGGAGCTTAATCCGATTGTGGCCATACGGTCGCTGAGGAACGAGCGCACGTAGTTATAAATTCGCGTTCCGCAGTTCACCGCTTCCAGTCCCTCCAGAATAGTGTGGTGGGGAATGCTGTCGAAGGTCTTTCTGATGTCCAATGCCAGTACAAATTTATCGTCCGACCCTCTGTTGGGTGCTGGACCTCGTGCTTTAGTAGTAGATAAACGTCTTGCGCCGACACGTGGGGTCGGAAACCGAACATGTTGGAGGGGAACATGTTGTTTAGCTCAATGTGGTTCGATAGCCGGACCTGCACAACATTTTCAAAGAGTTTCCCCGCGCACGACGTTAGGGAGATGGGTCGAAGGTTGTTGATGTTACGAGGCTTACCTGGTTTAGGAATTGGAATAAATTTTGCTTCCTTCCATTCTTTTGGAAGGACGCCGTCCTCTGTCCAGACCCTGTCGTTAAAGAATTTGGTCAAGCTCTTTAGCGTGTCGTCACTTGGATTGCGAATCATTGCGTTCGTGACCTGATCTACCCCTGGGGTCGTGTTTTCCTTGAAGGAGTGTGCCGTTGCGTAAACCTCTTCAAATGTTATGGGGGCGTCCAGTTCCGGTTCGTCCTGACCTTCGTAAATGGGTTTGGTGGATTGCCCAGTCGGAACAGTTCCTACGTACATCTATTTAATTTTGTCTATCATGTCAGCTTCCCGACCTTCAAACTCATTTTCAAGCAGCTTTAGCGTGCGATTCGCGACTGCTTTTGTTCCTTCCGGGTCAATCATACTTCGAAGAATGCGCCATGTTTTCTTAGTAGCCAACGTGCCCCGAAGCGAGTCGCTGAACTGACGCCAATTGCTGTCGCTTAACTTTTGTGCGTATTCGTTAGCTTCCTGCGCTAGCTGTGCTATCCGTATCCTGAGTTTGCGATTCAGATTTTGCCTTTTCCATCTTTTTGTGAGGCCTATTCGGGCTTCCCAGAGATACAAGAGGTGACGATCCACGGCTGGAGTCTCTGTTGTCATTTCAATTGTTTTTGTGACCCCAGAGTGAATAACTCTGATCCGCTCGGCCCATTCTCCTACGTCTGTTATGCTGCCGATTGTTTACGGTTTTTCATGAAATTTAGTCCAGCCGGATAGCCTTGCCTTGCCAATAGCTCTTCGAATCCTGGCTGCATTAACCGATATGCTTAAGACATAGCGATCGCTTCCTAGGTTTTCACCTAGGTTCGTCCATCGCGTCTCACATTCGTTGTTGGTGAACGTGAGGTCGGCGGAAGTGTCCTTGGACACGCTGTTCCCGATTCGCGTTGGGAGATCCGCTTGAGTTAGCTGGAAAAGTCCGTAGCGCTCTACAACGTCAGCTAACAAGCTGCCCTTGGGATTGTCTCTACTGTAGCCCCAGTTTGAGTGTTGTGCGTTAAAGTCGCCTAACAATATTAATTTGTCCTTACCTGGAGCGAGTCGCACGACGGTGGCCACCGCGTTTTCGAAATCCGCCTGTTTTTCTCTGGGAGAACTATAAATGTTGACAATAATTGTTTTAGGTTTGCTCCTTTTTTGCGGCCCAATCGTGATTATCTGGTGCTGGATAGGTTACTCCAAAAAATAATTTACGCTAATCGCGACATCCTTCTTGGCAAAGGTGGCTATTGGAGGGTAATCTAGGGGAGCCTAAAGCTCGTATCCTTTGAGTTTTTTTTATTTTATTTCCTTATTTCCTGAATACAGATAACGTCGGGAGGGATTGGCGCCGAATCTATGTAGTGTGTGATATTAGCCTATTTAGTGCGTAGTGTGCAGCAATTCCATTGCCAGATTTCAATATTTCCGGTCTTTGTGGTGTTTGCCATATTATCCATGGATCCATATTATCCACTATCAGTGCGCTTTATAGCTTTCGGTGTCCTGGTAGGAGCTCCCGCACATTGACTGACCCTCTTCCGGGGGACTGCTGCGGCTTTTGTTTGCACATCCTCTACCATTCGCTTGAGTTTGTGTAGCTCTGCGAACATTAGTTGCATCTTTCGTGCCATACCCAGGAATTCTGGACAAGCGTTTGGTTTCCTTTTTCGCCACCACGTGGCGTATCCACCTTAATGATTTGAAATTCGCGCCGTGACGTATGCCATGACGCACAACAAAAGAAAACATAATAAAAAGAAGCGCACCCTGAGACTGTTGCTTCACCTCGGTACTTGAAAACGAGCGCGCTCAAGTATCGGCCTTATCTGCTACTTGCCCGACTGGCAATGAATCGACGATTTTGTTAGACACCTTGCCAGACAGCTCGTTGGCATTCCGTGTGAGATGTCTGGCCGAGATAATGGCTCCCGCAAAGCTCCCGCAAGGTTTCCTTCGTTGTATTTTCCTATTATTTGTACACCACTGCAGCCGTGGGCTTCCATATAGTCAGCTTTGTGTTTCGTGGGTTTCCGGTAGAACCGGAATGATTGAATAAGAGGGAGCTTTAGCTAGGGCCTATCTTCGATGCCGGCCGCTCAAATACATGTAAAAGGCATGATTTTGTGCGAAAACAGCTCAATGACCTGAATGAGAATTGTTGCATTTAAGAGAGAACATGTAGCATTTAAGAGAGAACGTTAAATCAGTGATTGCAGCAGAAATAATTTTGATTTAGGCCATATAGAAGTATTGACAAGACGTCGGAAATCAGTAAATCTGAAAAAAGAATAGAAGTACGAAGTTTACAAATCCGCTTGTTAGCATCAAAAACTGGTATCACATCTCTATATTGGAGCAGCTCAATCGGGCAAGTTAGACGTATGAATTTATGATGTATGTGAGGTTGTTACAATGCTTGTCAAGGTTTTGCGAATGCCACATTCAGGAATTAGTGGTGTACTTAAGGGTGGCATATGTTATATCATTTTCGTCCGCAATAAATGAAATATTAGGTGAAGCTTAGAGAATTGCGACATTATTTTTTGTTGGTGAGGTGCGGGGTTGTATACTTCAGGTAGCGTTTCTTTAAATTTCGCATATTTTCAGAATTTAAAAAAGTGGAAGTTAAATAAAAATTCATGGTTTCTGCAATCTCATTTTAACGGTCTCTTGTGAGTTCAACATAACTAATTAATTTCGGTGCAGTGATTGTGAGAAGAAACCATTGTTCATTTCCCATGTAGGAGCTAAAGCTTCCGGTTAGGTTCGATTTAGAATATTATTGCTGAAAGAAGAAGCAAGACGGGTAGCGTATTTACAGTATGGGGGCCGCAATTCGATGGGGGTGAAAATGCGAAAACACCCTTGTACTTAGATTTTGGTGTACGTTGAAGAATCCCAGGTGGTCGAAATTTTCCTGAGTCCTCCACTATGGCGTGCCTCATAATCAGATGGTGGTTTTGGCAGGTAAAGCTCCATAATTTAATTTTTTGTAAGTTACAGAATCAGGAGTAATTTACAGTAATTGGCAAAGACAATTACTGCAGTCTAGTTTCTGAAGCATTGTCTTCTTCAGTCCCAAGCTCCTGTTCATCTTCCTCAGCGTTGTGCAGAACTGTGTAACGTATTTCCACCTGGCATGGAAGCGCCATTCCGCTGATTTTTATGCTGAAACGGACTAGTAGCGTTTTAGGCAGCCGACAAGTACGGCGTCATGGGATGCCTGGATGGAGCGAGTAGTAGGTGCGGTCGGAGAGACATCATAGGTTACGTCGCTTACCTGACAAAGGACCCGGTAAGGCCGGAATAGCGGGACATTAGTTTTTTCGAGCGGCCGAAGCGGCGGCTGGGAGATCGCCGAAGGACAAGATCCCTGGGAACATAATCGGCGTCCCGGTGACTAATGTAACAAATGCTTTTCTGCGTTTTCTAAGAACCACAAAGGCGACGGTGAGCAACTAGGCATGTTTCTTGGGCTCGAGCAATTACATGGCGGGTATACTGAAACACGGGCTCTTGAGTAGTAGGCAGTATTGTAAAAAGGCAACACTGGATCTCGGCCGTACAAGGAATAAAATGGCGAGTAACCTATAGTGTCGTAGCGTGATTAATTGTAGGCGAATGTGACAAAAGTGAGAGCAATATCTGAATCAAGATGGTTTTCAGAAACACACATGGAGAGCTTGTCCGTTATTGATCGAATAAGCCGCCCCCTAAGATCGTTCGTCTGAGGGTGGGATGCTGTACGAAGTTTATGTTTGGTAGAACAGGAGCGGAGCAAGTAGACCACAACTGTAGAGAGGAAGGAGCGACCCCTGTCGGTAAGAAGTTGACGAGAAGCGCCGTGGTGAACATGATGTTGTGCAAGAGGAAGTAGGCTACGGCTGTTGGAAGGGCTCTGGTGAACCCGAACCAAGTTGTAGAATCAGTCGCGACGGCAGTCCATTTGTTGCATCAGCAAGATGTGGGGAAAGGGGCCAACAGTCGTACACCAACGCGATAAAAGGGTTCGGTAGGATTGCCAAGAGGTAGGAGTAAACCATCAGTGAGAACAGATGGCTTCTTCTGTAGTTGACGCAACTCACAAGAAGCGACGTAGCGGCGGGCCGATCGGAACAGACCAGGCCGTAAGAATCGTTGCCGGACACGGTCGTACGTACTGATTCCCCGAAGTGACGAAAAGTTGGTAGATCGTACAGCTTGGACAGAAGGATCAACAAGAGAAGGATCACATGATCTAGATGTGAGCTTGTACATGATGCCACGTATACCGGATCTCAGCACTCTTCGGTAGCGAGGTCAGCGAAGCACATAGTGAAAATGCAGAAGCAGAAGCATAGCACACAGGAACATCAGGAGCATCGTCTAGGTGGTAGTACTAGCAGTTGGCATGTTGGTGTAAACTCGCACAAGCAACCGTGTACGAGTATTCCGGTAGGCGTAGCGCCCAGTGACCTAGGTGACCGGTAGGGTCTTTGAGGGACGAAAGCCAGCAGAGCGCATGGTGGTCTTTCGTGAATGTAAAGGGCCGACCATACAGGTAAGGGCGAGATTTTGCCACTGCCTAGAGAAGTGCAAAGCACTCACGTTCAGTAATGAACTAATTGCACTCATCTGGAGAAAGCAGACAGCTGGCGCAGGCAATGACGTGGTCGTGGCGTCGATGACGTTCGCGAAAACAGGCACCGATTCCATGACCACTGGCATCAGTGCGGACTCCTGTTGGAGCAGTCTGGTCGGAGTGCGCAAGAAGGAATGGAAATGTTAGGAGAGAGATAAACTCCGAGTAGGCAGTTGCTTGTTCAGGACCCCAAGAAAATGAAACGTCTGCCTTCGCAAGAGCAGAGGGCGGGTGACCTCCGCAAAATTGTGCATGCGGCGGCGGCAGTACGAGCACAGGCCCACGAAGCTCCGAATATATTTAGCACATTTGGCACGTGTTGTAATCGCACCGCTGGCGCGAGTTGTTGGGAACTCGGCGCTGACGCCCGTTGTTGCACCTGGGTCGCAAGCCCCAAGGGTAGCGTTGGCCTGGCGGCCTGGGGTACAACTGGAAGCATCCGAAGGTCCCGGCAAAGCATGAGTCGACTGGTAACAACAAAACAACTTGTTTATTCTAACATCGCAAAGAGTTGGCGGTCAGGTTGACCGAAGTAGAGAGACGGGAGTGCACTTTACTCAACAGAAGAAATCGGAGCCTTCATTGGTGTCCGGGGGCAGCTGCTTTTATACTCTCGCATTTGAGGGCAAGAAGGAACCCCTCTATAGACGAGCACGTGACTGTGCCGCTCGGACACAATGGGATAAGGTGGCGCAGCGTCGTGTCGGCGCCACTCGGGCACAATGGGAAGAGAAGGTGGAGCAGCCGTCGTGTCGGCGCCTGTCAGACCCCCTCGCTTCACAGTTGTTGGGAGCTCCTCTCCCCGGCTGCCGCGCTTCGACAAGCGTGGGCACCAATATGCACATACACTCACACACGCACATGAAGACAAGTGGCATTGGAACATGCCTGGACGCGCTTGGCAGGGAGGCGTAGCGGCGGCGCCGAACGGGCCAAAATGTCTGCCGCTTTGAACGAAGCCCCGGCGTCCGTTGCATCCGCGCCGGCTATACCGCGCGTCGTAGGCGAAACGTAACAGACCGCCCCGCCGGGGGAAGGAGATCCCGATGGTCAGGGGACTGCATCCGCTGTCCGGAGGGATGTCGCTCGATGATGCTCATAACCGAAGTCGGGCGTCCCTCGACGTTTCTTGAGCGCAGCGCACAGAGAAGGCCTCGTTCTCTCGTTCAGGTTCGCACGGGACACTGCAAAGTGACTTCGGGAGAGTTCACATTTTTGTTCTCGTTCCCGGCAAGCGTTAGAACTACGCTGAAACTCAACCGCTCAGTCAGCAAGCACGGCACAACCCTCACTAAGCCCTGCCAGGCTCTTTCCCCTTTTATACCACTGCCTAGTTCCTTACAGTAGTCTAGCAGCACTCAGAACGCGTCCACAAATTGGAAAATTGCACTAGAAAGCATGTCATCACTTTGAAACACTAAACAAAAGCAATATGTTAAAAATCCTGCCTCAGGAAGAAAAACATCAGTAACAAACAATTTTGAGGCTGATTCCTACGTTAGGGGCTTCGACTTAAGCCATCGGCGTTACCGTTGAGACTCCCCTTTTTGTAACGCACCTCAAAGGAATATTGTTGCAAAGCGAGGCTCCAGCGCAGGAGGCGGCCATTTTTGGGAGAGATGGTCTGCAGCCATTGGAGAGGGCAGTGATCCGTCTCAATGATAAACCTCGAGCCGGCTAGATAGCATGACAATTTCTGAACGACCCACACGAGACACGCACACTCTTTCTCGGTGGCGCTATACGCCTGCTCACGACTGGTCAGCTTACGACTAGCATAGAGAACGGGGTGTTCTACTTCTCCATTTTCCCGTTGGCACAGTACAACGCCCATGCCTCGCTCACTAGCATCGCACTGAACAACGAACCCTTTTGTATAGTCTGGCGATCGTAGCACAGGCTGGCTTGTTAGGGCACTCTTTAGGGCGCTAAAAGCTCTTTCCTTTGTCTCGTCCCAGACGACTGTTTGCGGCTCTGTCTTTCTTAGAGCATCCGTCAGGGGAGCCGCGATATCAGAGTACCTGGGGATGTACCTCTGATAGTAGCCGGCGACACCTAAGAACGACCGAATATCGGTCTTCGTGCACGTTTGCGGGAAGTCTCGCACAGCGGCCACCTTTATTTCAGAGGGGCGGCGACGACCCTGACCAATCACGTGACCGAGGTAGACAACCTCGGCCTGTGCTAACTGGCACTTGGGAGCCTTGATTGTCAAGCCCGCTTCGCGCAGGCGGGTTAGCACTGCCCGCAAGTGTGCCATATGCTCAGACCAGGATGCGGAGAATATCGCTACGCCGTCTAGATACGGTAAAGCGAATTCTTGCTGTCCCCGCAACACTTTATCCATGAGGCTTGAAAAGCAGTATGGCGCGTTCTTCAAACCAAAACTCAACACTTTAGGACGGAATGTTCCCATTGGTGAAATGAACGCCGCATACCTACTAGCCTCTTCTGTAAGTGGAACCTGCCAATAACCCCTGACAAGATCTAGGGTGGAAATAAACTGAGCGCTACTAACTTTCTCAAGGCGCTCCTCGATGTTAGGGATCGGATAAATTTGATCCTTAGTGATGGAATTAAGCCTGCGGTAGTCGACGCAAGGACGAGGTTCCTTGCCCGGTACCTCAACTAAAATCAAAGGGGAGGTATAATCACTCTCACCTGCCTCAATAACACCGAGCTGTAGCATTTTCTTTACCTCAGCCTCCATAATATCGCTCTGGCGGGGTGACACCCGATACGCCTTGGATCGTACTGGCTCTGGGGAGGTAAGTTCTATATCATGAGTAAGGACAGAAGTCCTACCAGGCCTCTCAGAGAACAGACCTTGAAACTCTTGTAAGAGCTGGTGTAGTTCGGTTTTCTGCTCAGGCGACAGCGGTGCTTTACTGATAAGGTCACTAATGACTTGACCGGTGTCTTCCCTGTTCGTCACTGAGCCTAGTCCCGGAAGCTCGACCGGAAGCTCTTCAGGAACGTTTACCATCATGCACACCACTGCTTCCCTTTGTCTATAAGGTTTGAGCAGATTACAGTGGTAAACTTGCTGTGCTTTCCGCTTTCCTGGCAGACTCACCACGTAGTTAACGTCCGACAGTTTTTGAACAACCCGTGCTGGGCCCTCCCACTGCACGTCTAGTTTGTTGTTTAGCGATGTGCGCAATATCATGACCTCATCGCCCACCTCAAAACGACGGGCCCTGGCGGTCCGATCATAATAAACCTTGGCCCTCTGCTGGGCCCCTGCCATTGCTTCACCTGACAACTCCTGTGCCCTTCTTAAGCGTTCGAGGAGCTTAAGCACGTACTCCACCACGACTGGGTCGTCGCCCCTGCCTTCCCACGATTCTCGATGCATGCGAAGCGGAGATCGCAGCGAGCGACCGTACACCAGCTCAGCTGGCGAAAACCCCGTAGCTGCATGCGGCGCGGTCCGTAATGCAAACATCACCCCAGGCAGACACAGCTCCCAGTCAGTTTGATGTTCAAAACACAATGCTCTCAACACGCGCTTCATGACGGAGTGGAGTTTCTCAACGGAATTCGACTGTGGGTGGTACACTGAGCTGTGTAACAGCTTTACCCCACACCTTTCGAGAAAAGTTGTTGTCAAAGCGCTAGTAAACACTGTGCCCTGATCTGATTGGATTTCCGCAGGAAAACCAACTCGCGCAAATATGGACAGTAGTGCATTGACTATCTCAACTGAGCTGAGTTCTTTAAGCGGCACTGCTTCAGGGAACTTTGTCGCTGGGCAGATCACAGTCAAAATGTGTCTGTACCCTGTGGCTGTTACCGGCAGAGGTCCCACTGTATCAATAACGAGCCGTCTAAAAGGCTCCGTAATGATAGGTACCAATCTCAACGGCGCCCTCGATTTGTCCCCAGGTTTGCCCACCCGCTGACAGGTGTCACATGTCCTCACGAAATGGTCTGCGTCCCGAAAACACCCTGGCCAATAGTACTCTTGCAAGAGACGGTCCTTAGTTTTCTTAACTCCTAGGTGTCCGGACCATGAACCCCCGTGCGACAAGCGCAACAGATCCTGACGGTAGCATTGAGGCACGATCAGCTGATCGAACTCCACTCCCCTGCGGTCTAGATACTTCCGGTACAGGACCCCACCTCTTTCCACAAAGCGAGCATTTTTCTTGGCGATGCCTTCCTTGACAATGCAGCGTATGTTTTCTAGGCTGCCATCTTTCTTTTGCTCGGCTATCAAAGCCGACCGGCTGACTTTTAGCAACCTATTAAGTCCGTCTGACGTAGGCGCGATGAGCAAATCTGCAGATAGCTCTTCTAACTTTCCCGCATCGGGAATTTCCTCTCCAGTATCTGATGCCTTTAACGTTACAGACTCAATTTTATTTAGTTCGGGCGTGCTCTGAATATCAGCTTGCTGCGCCTCTGACCCTTTTTCATTGTTCGATAACGTCGGCCCCGCAACTACCGCCTTTGCAGCGAGCTCCCGAACCTTCGATCTGGTTAAGGCCTGAACGCTAGCCTCACCAAACAAAAGCCCCTTCTCGCGCAGGAGGTGATCGGACCTGTTCGAAAATAGGTACGGGTACTGGGGGGGCAGCATAGATGACACTGCCGCCTCCGTCTCAAGCGTCCGAAAGGTCCTTCAATAAGCACTTTTGCTACCGGCAGACACACGCTATGAGCTTCCACGGCTTGCTTGATCCATGCGCACTCGCCCGTGAACATATGGGGTTCTACGTAAGACGGGTGAACTACATCCATTGTAGCTGCGGAATCGCGAAGCACTCGGCACTCTTTCCCGTTCACGAGGAGGTCTCGCATGTAAGGCTCGAGAAGCTTCATGTTCTCGTCAGTGCTGCATATTGACAAAAACACAACTTTTGGTTTTGTTTCCGGACACTGCGCCGAAAAGTGACCCGGCTTCTGGCACGTATAACAAACGCGCGCTTGCCTCATCTCGAACCGCTTTCTGTCCGGACACTGCGCCGAAAAGTGACCCGGCTTCTGGCACGTATAACACACGCGCGCTTGCCTCATCTCGAACCGCTTTCTGCGTTCGGCTTCGGCTGCCGCCGTCTCCTTACGTTCGGTCGGACTGCTTTCACTCGCATCCGCACTACGTGTGTCCCCCTTTAATCTCATGGGCGTGAACTTTGGCCTCTCAAACTTGGAGCCAAATTCACCCTTTTGACCGTCCTTTGCTCCGCGAGCCCGACGCGTCACAAACTCCTCGGCTAGCTCAGCGGCTTTAGCCACCGTACAAACGTCTGGCCTATCCAAGACCCAGTACCGCACGTTCTCAGGTAACCGACTATAAAACTGTTCCAGCCCGAAGCACTGCAGAACTTTATCGTGGTCACCAAACGCTTTCTCTTCTTTGAGCCACTCCTGCATGTTTGACATAAGCCTGTACGCAAACTCCGTATATGACTCACTTTTGCCTTTCTCATTTTCCCGAAACTTCCGACGGAAAGGCTCCGCTGACAGCCTGTACTTTTTTAGCAGACTCGATTTCACTTTGTCGAAATCCTCTGCCTCCTCTCTATCCAAGCGAGCGACTACGTCGGCCGCCTCGCCGGGTAACAAAGTGAGCAAGCGCTGTGGCCACGTTTCCCGAGAGAACCCCTGCTTCTCGCACGTTCGCTCGAAGTTAACCAAGAACAAACTAATGTCCTCTCCAAGCTTAAACGGCCGCATCAGGTCAGTCATTTTGAACAATACGCGTTCTCCTGCACCGTGTGCCTGACTTCCATTACGAGCGCGTTCCATCTCTACCTCAAGACGCTTCATTTCCAAAGCGTGTTGACGGTCGCGCTCTTGTTGCTCTCGCTCTTTCTGTTCTTTACGTTCACGCTCTTCTTTTTCTTTCTGTTCTTTTCGTTCACGCTCATCTTTCTCTTTCTGTTCTTTAAGTTCGCGCTCCTGTCTTTTTGACCTCTCCTCAATAGTCTCAAGGCATTCCGACAGCTCGTCATCCTCAGCCTCTAACTCAAGAATAGCCTTTAGCAGTTCTGGTTTTCTGAGTTTGTCCGAGACATCCAGACCCAACTCTCTTGCAAGCTCCAACAATTTCGGTTTGCGCAACGACTTCAAATCCATGGCTGCTCTGAATGCTGCTTTCTCTACTGCCTAATATTGTCTTGCCGCAAACTAACCCGGCAGCAACGACAACCACAATTACCAGCTCTGTTTCTGACACTAACAAAAGCCTGGCAAAGCTCAGAAGAAGAAAGTCCCGCACTCACCAAACCTCGCAGCCAAGAATTCAGCGCAGTCGTTCCGCTGCAGGCAACCAGTCATCACACAGGGCTCGTTGCACTGCTCCCGGATGGTCGTTGAGCTGCTCAGCATACAGTCAACTGCATCGCTTCGCTGCTGGCCTCCGTTGTCGCGATCTCACCGCTGGCAGACAGTTGTTGTAATCGCACCGCTGGCGCGAGTTGTTGGGAACTCGGCGCTGACGCCCGTTGTTGCACCTGGGTCGCAAGCCCCAAGGGTAGCGTTGGCCTGGCGGCCTGGGGTACAACTGGAAGCATCCGAAGGTCCCGGCAAAGCATGAGTCGACTGGTAACAACAAAACAACTTGTTTATTCTAACATCGCAAAGAGTTGGCGGTCAGGTTGACCGAAGTAGAGAGACGGGAGTGCACTTTACTCAACAGAAGAAATCGGAGCCTTCTTTGGTGTCCGGGGGCAGCTGCTTTTATACTCTCGCAGTTGAGGGCAAGAAGGAACCCCTCTATAGACGAGCACGTGACTGTGCCGCTCGGCCACAATGGGATAAGGTGGAGCAGCGTCGTGTCGGCGCCACTCGGGCACAATGGGAAGAGAAGGTGGAGCAGCCGTCGTGTCGGCGCCTGTCAGACCCCCTCGCTTCACAGTTGTTGGGAGCTCCTCTCCCCGGCTGCCGCGCTTCGACAAGCGTGGGCACCAATATGCACATACACTCACACACGCACATGAAGACACGTGGCATTGGAACATGCCTGGACGCGCTTGGCAGGGAGGCGTAGCGGCGGCGCCGAACGGGCCAAAATGTCTGCCGCTTTGAACGAAGCCCCGGCGTCCGTTGCATCCGCGCCGGCTATACCGCGCGTCGTAGGCGAAACGTAACACACGGGAAGCATCCGTACGGCACGAACTTTGCCCGGGTCTGGGCGCGCAACAGATGAATCAACAAGATAACCGAGGATAGTAATTTGACTGCGTCCGAAGTGGCATTTAGAAGAATGAATTTGAAGGCCAGCATTGAGAAAAGCAGAAAGAATGTGCGAGAGGCACCCCAGGTACGTGGCGAATGCAGGAGCAAAAATCAAGGCGTCATCTAAGTAACAAATACAGATGGACCACTTGAGGTCATGAAAGAGTGTGTCCATCATGCGTTAAAAAATAGCTGGAGCATCACATAAGCTGAAAGGCATGACTTTGAAATGATATAAGCAATCAGGTGTAATAAACGCGATGTTCTCTCAATCTATGTTGTCAACAGCAATCTGCCAGTATCCGGAAGAAAGATGGATGGAAGAAAAGTACTTTGCACCGTGGAGGCAGTTGGAGGCGTCATCAACGGCTGGTTGAGGATAAACGCCTTTCTTGGTGATTTTGTTGAGGCGCTGGTAATCCACGCAGAAGCGCCAGCTGGCGTCCTTCCTTTTAACTAGAACGACATTGGACGCCCAAGAACTGAATGACAGTTCCACGACTTCTCGAGATCATGTTCCTGACCTCCGTTTGAATTGTTTGTCGTTTGTGCAAGGACCATGACATGGTGGCTTGTGAGTAGGGTTTGCGTCACCGGTATCAATACAGTGGGTCGTGAGAGAGGTCTGTCCTAACGGGCGACCCAAGTAAAGAATGTCGCTGAACGAGGAGAGCAGGTGGCATAACTGGTCGGCGTGGTGAGGCGAAAGTTCGGGAGCAACCATGTTTGTTAGGTGAGGAAAGACAGCTGGCAAAGAAGACGTCAACAGGAGATGGCGTAATATCAGAAGTCATAGTTGAAAATTGCGAAACTTTAGTGAACCGTCTACGAAGCTGGTCGCTCATCGCAGAGGTGCACGCGCCTGCATCTAGCAGAGCAGTGAAGGGACACCATCTACGTACACATCAAGTAAATCCATATCCGTCGGCAAGGTCAGTAGAGCAATTGCAGTCGGGATCGTTCTAGCAGCATCACTCCAAGGAGCTGCACCCTTTAGTTTCCCGTAGAGCGCCGGTACATGGGCGAAGGAGAACTGCAAACAGGGAGTGAGTGAGACAGAGGTCGTCGTGGTGAAGGTGAACGACTCTGCCGTGTAGATGAGGACGCCTTAGTAGAGTTCGATGGCTCTATGGAATCTTCCTGTACTATACGAGTACCTGGTGACCGGTGGTAAGGTTGGAACGCAGATTGATATTGGGATGACGTCCAGGTATTGCGGTAGTGAGGGGAAATGTGGCTGCAGCGCCTCGGCAGTTGCAACAAATCGGCCGATCTATGGAATCTATGGCTCTATAGTTCTCTATGGTATATATATCCATATATATATACCATATAGATGTTCACTATTCCGCTGGATTGCGAAAAGGTCGAGAGGGGCACTGCCGTCACGAATGAGGGACCGTAGGAAAGGCATAGGTGTCCGATCGGTTGACGGAACAGACAGTTTGAATTCCAAGGTTACTCAACTGGTCGCGACGACAGACTGCACAAGGGAAATCGTCCGTCGAGAACCGTTCGAGCAGGTCTGGAAGCGAACAGGCACCGCGGCTTTCATCTTCTGGCGAATGATACGAACGAAGCTTTCTGATGCTTACGGCTGACGCGCGGAGCGAAGGACCTTGCACAACGACGTAGCAGCCGTATTTGGAAGACGCGTGAACTGTTGAACTATGCGGCGACTCTTCGCGTCTTCAAAGCGGCGACATTCATTAATGATCTCATTGACCGTTGTGATGTTCTTATAAACGAGCAGGTTAAACGCGTCGTCCGCGATGCCCTTTAAGACGTGGCTGACCTTGTCTGCCTCTGCCATATTGTTATCTACTTTGCGGCAAAGAGCGAGGACGTCCTGGATATACGCCACGTAAGGTTCAGTGGACGTCTGTACACGGGTCCCAAGGTCCTTCTTTGCAGCACGTTGGCGGCCGACGGGTTTGCCGAACAAATCTCTAAGCTTCTGTTTACACTGGTCCCAACTCGTAATCTCTTCTTCATGTGTTTCGAACCAGACCCGTGCTGTTTTCTTGAGGTAGAATATTACATTAGCCAGCATAAGCGTGTTATCCCACCTGTTGTGTGCGCTGACCCGTTCATAATTCTGTAACCAGTCATCGACGTCAACGTTGTCAATCCCGGAAAACATGCCAGGGTCGCGACGCTGGGCCAGGATGACCGTCGGTGACGACGACGGGGCCGCGGTTGAACTGTCTCGTTCGGAAGACATGGCGGCCAGGTTACGTCCGCTGCGGAGCTCCGTCTTGCTCAAGTGATTACCCCGCACGTCCACCAATGATGTTATGGGAAGGAAGAAGCGTCCGTCTATTTACAGGTAGCTTTTAATGGCTGAGCCAGCAAGCGTAGAGCATCGATATTGCTAAACACTTCTTCGTCGTCTCCCAGACCACCATCAGCGTCGTCTTCTTTCCACATTACCGACTGTGACAATATTATCACTTTCTGAAAGCGAAACCGACGCAAAAAGGAAAAAAATATTAGAAGCCATTCCACTCTGTGAAGATGGATGACCAGCTAAGCTCTAGCACATCACACAGGATTACACAAGCGGTCTTGTATTTATTTTCGCCACTCTGGAAACGCTGCCAGTCGAAATTACAACACGAGAAGGGCACCCCATTCCGAGGGTGAACTCCATCAAAATTTTAGGACTTCTAATCAACGCCAAAGGCTGTAATGCAGAAGCTCTAAACAAGCTGAGCGCGCAGGCGAAAAACATACCAAGACTCATAACTAGAATCGCAAGCAAAAGGGGGGGACTCAAGGAGGACAACCTACTCAGGGTCTTCCAAGCTTTCTTTATCAGTCACATTACTTACACGGCACCGTACCTCAAGTGGAGCAAAATTGAAAAGAACAAACTCGACACACTCATCAGGTCCGGCGTCAAAAGAATACTCGGTATTCCACAATCCGCTAGCACATTAAAACTACTTGAACTTGGAATTCACAATACCACAGACGAATTAATTGAAGCACAGTTTATTGCACAGATCTCCAGGCTTTCGTCAACTAAGCCGGGAATCAAAATTCTTGATGAAGCTGGTCAACTCCCTATGCAGGCTCCGCTCAACCCACACCCCCTGTCTAAATTAGCCCGTGAAGGTATAAAGGTCTAGCCCGTGCCGAGGAACATCCACCCAATATATAACGAAGGTCGCGGAAGAGCGCGGGCTAGAGCCATCCTTCGACGAATAGATCCTTACGGGGCAGATGCATTCTTCGTTGACGCCGCCAAATATGGCAGCGAAGACAGGTTTGCAATCACGGTCGTTGACGCGCGCGGAACGCTTATCAGCGCCGCATCAATCTACGCCAAACACGCGAACGAGGCGGAGGAAACCACGATAGCCTTGGCTCTTCAAGCCGCAAAAGGCCCGGCGTCCATTTTCCCTGACTCGCGCACGGCGGTCAGGGCTTTCTCGTCCGCTCTAGTTTGTAAACACGCAGCCAACATCTTTAACAGATGCTTTCGTAATAATACGCGAGAAGAAACTGCAGGTCATATCAACATAGCATGGTTCCCGGCACACATGGACGATGCAACTAACCGAGCGGGTTGCAACCCTAACGAGCGGGCCAACTGCCTGGCGCGTGAATTCACGAACCGCGCCAGAGCTAGCAGTCCGGCTCTCCCGCAGGATTGCCCCTTCAAAGATAAACTTACAACCTTTCACGAAATTACGTCACATTACAGACAAAGCAGGAGAAAATTCCCTCCCCCCAGTCCGAAACTGAACAGGGCTCAAGCTGTTACTTTCAGGCTTTTACAGACGAGATCGTACCTCACCCCGAGAGCGCTTAGTTGGATAGACCCGAACTTTCCGCAATCGTGCTCCAAATGCGGTCACGCGTGCTGCTCCTTCGACCACATGCTCTGGCTGTGCCCGTACAACGCGGGCTCCGACTTTCATAACGAGTCCAAGTGGGACGCCTTACTGAAGAGCTCGGATTTCACAAGCCAACTACAGGCCGTCCAGAGGGCCCGCGACGTCGCGGAGAGTCACCATCTCCCTGTCCCGTAGTGGGTGGAGCCACCAACTTGATCGGGGAACCTTCGGGTGCCCCCTAATCAAGTTCCTCAGGACACTCTAATAAAGTTCTTGTCACTGTCACCACTTGGTAATGGTAGTGACGATAGCCTTACTGTGATTACTGTGATATATACGGGTTGGTCCGGTTACAACCTTAGACAGATGTCTTGGCCAAAGTAGAATCTATGCACGACCATTGTTGGTTAATTGAGTTACTTCGAGTGGTGTAGCACTCCAAACCAAATTCTTCATGCACAAACTCAGTGAACCATTTATTTTCTGGTTTTCAAATGCCCACATTGAAGTCTTCAATGATGATCACAAAGGTAGTGTCATCGCAGCTAACCAATGCAAAGTGCGTGGTAATGAACTTCTCAGTACCACACTTGGGTGTGCCTGAATATACATATATAGACAGTGGATATCATAATTTCGTCTTTCGTTTGTACGGCAGACACTGCACTCCACAGTCGGTGCCTCTCTCCTCTTACGAGTCATGTTGTATGGTTGTACATACATTTCCGCCTATGCATATGCGGCAATGCCTTCTGCGCGTGAGACCATGTGCGGTTCACAAATGATTCCAGCATGCCCATCGACGGGAAACAATGCATCTTTATTATTATTATTATTATTATTATTATTATTATTATTAGTAGTAGTAGTAGTAGTAGTAGTAGTAGTAGTAGTAGTAGTAGTAGTAGTAGTATTGGCGGAGCACTTGAAGCCTGCTTCACCTCCGCCGCGTGACAGCCCGATACTTCGCAACCTCCAGGATCGGCCAAAATTCTTGCTCCCTGACACGACAAATGCATTTCGGGGCAGAGGTACACAGCTTCGCTGTGAAAGCGCCTGTACAGTCAGTATTGCCACCCTGTATTTTGTCTCGCTGGCACCATCACCATCGGCACGGTCCCGCTAGGAGCCACTAGCGGTTCGCGTTCGTTATCTTCCTTGCGTCTTGACGGCGATGACGCGCTAAATCTGCACTGTCATTGCGTCGTGCACCCCTACTTCGCCCAAGCCAGCTTTCGGCGGCACACGTTCGCTTTTGTATTGACATCAAAGGTTTAAACTGCTTGATTTAGAAAAAAAACAAAACAAATGTACATCAAAAGTGCACTGGCCGCAGGGAACGTACTCACGGAGTGATGCTATTGATCACATTATCACAAAAGGCTGGGCTCTGTCAGGTCGCCCTTAAAGACGGTCTTTTTCAGCGTCAGTTATGCTTTCAGAGTTTATCTGTAAAGGATTTGTAAAATAGAAGCATGTTTATTAATTATTCGCTCAGCTAGGTAGTCTCGCGGACTGGCTCCAAGCTACACATGTCCGTTACCCACCTAAGATCAATTATTGACAATTTAATTATCGTACCTTCGTTTATTACGAAAACAACTGCTCAGCTTACTCCGTATGTAGAGGCTACCAATTTCAACACTGGAATGATAGCAATAATGTCAGCAAGATTTACTTTGCTCTATTAAAATTTGGCGCCGTTAAAAAGTAACTGCCTGGATATTCATGGTGCAGTACGCTTCTGTTAAAGCAGGTGCAAATGCTCCAACGGGTTTTCTTGTCGCAATTCAAGTTCATCAACTTAAGCACATGCGCTCAACAGTACACTTCTGCTTTTACTACGGACTCTCCTACGTTATACAAGAAGCACCTCAGCGCTACGGTATATCACACAAGGTGTGCGAGAACATTGTGCGCGCTCCCGATTACAAAAATGAGCTTGGTGACATCAGGCTCGGTTTCCTGGCGTCATTAAGAATAAGAACAGCTGCCTCGCGGAAATCAATGCAAAATTATTATGGTGCATTGTATCAAATACAGTAGCGCGCACGTGTGTGTTAGGACAAAAAGTACTGAAGTATTGGAATGAGTGCTTTGCGGAATATATTTTAACTGGCTATTGTTAACACATAAAGAAAAAAATACCACTATTTTTTTTTCTAGAAATATTGCTGATATACGTATGCAGTCAATGGAAACATGAGTTCCGACCTAGTGCCCGTGGTGGAAGCAGCCCCAAACCGCACGGCTACATTGGCAGACGAAATATTGGTTGATTAGGGTGAAAGTCTAAAGTGGCTCGTTGCAATGGCTCATACCGGAAAGAAGAACGACACAATCAGGAATGGCTCATACCCTCGTAAGCAAGCAAATATGCAATGGCTGAATATGAATGAAGAAACAAGAGGAAAAAAGAACGAAGGAAAGAAAGAAGGAACAAAAGAACGAAAGAGAAAACAAACAAAGACAGAAAGAAAGAAAGAAGGAAAGAAAGGAAGAAACGAAGAAAGAAAGAGAGAAATCTTATTTTGTTGTAGCGCGAGCTGAACAAGGTCAACAGAAAGGCACATCTGAGACACACAACGCTAACTTTCAACAACAGATTTATTTCCCATTCTCGTCGCTATATATACACCCTCGAAACGTCATGCAGCCCGTGTGTTGTCCTTGTTCAGCTTGCGCTACAACAAAATAATATAAGCCGTACCAACAAGCCGCTATAGCGATCCTCATCGACAGAGAGAAAGTAAAAAAAAAAATCATGAGCCAATCCACTCCGTGAAGGTGGTTGACCAGCGAAGCTGTTTGGCACAGGAGACCGAGGTGACATAATTTTGAACAAAAGGAACAAACTCACTTATTGTCCTAATGGGTCGTCATTATGTCCCTCGCAACTGTAGTCACATTCTTTGATAATGTCAAATAGATGCACGTACGCCGCTGGATTGTCGGTTGGGCCGGATCAGGGTGGCATCGCAAGGGATATATCTGCAACACGGAACGCGTAACCGCTCCCTTTTCGGTACCCACACATATGCAATGAAATCACCGATGACAACAGAGGCAGTGTCATCGCAGCTAATTCACGCAAAGTGAGTAGCCATGAACCTTACGGGACTATGAGTCGTTACATTTTTTATTGCTTACTGGGGTATGAACCATTGCTCACGGGGGTATGAGCCATTGATGATGGCATTTTTCGACATGCTGTTTTGTATGTCGTATGCGTGATTAGAAAGAATTTAGGCACTGTTCGCTTCACTTTGCTGAGTGTATGTAGCCTCTGCCTTACGGGGCTATGAGGCATTGCATTTTTTGCTTGATCGGGAGTTTTCATATTGCTATACAATTTTGTCACTGACACTTTTCACCTAATTATAATATTTTAGAATTTGATTCATTAATTAAGGCTAATTATCTAATTATGCCGAAATAAAAATAAATATCTGAGTATCTTCAAGCGATGGCAAACATTACGTTGAGTCTGTACAGGTACGTTGCATTTGCATGTATTTAATGTTTGGCTCAAGTTACGTGGGACACCCTGTATATACGCATAGGTATATGCGAGAACATTGTGCGCGCTCGTGATTACATATATGAGCGTTGCTGACATCAGGCTGGGTTTCCTGGCGTCATTAAAAATAAAAACAGCTGCCTGGCGGAAATCAATGCAAAATTATTATGGTACATTATATCAAATACAGTAGCGCGCACGTGTGTGTTAGAACAAAAAGTACTGAAGTATTGGGATGAGTGCTTTGCGGAATATATTTTAACTGGCTATTGTTAACACATAAAGAAAAAAATACCGCTTTTTTTCTAGAATTATTGCTGATATACGTATGCAGTCAGTGGAAACATGAGTTCCGACCTAGTGCCCGTGGTGGAGGCAGCCCCAAACCGCACGGCTACATTGGCAGACGAAATATTGGTTGATTAGGGTGAAAGTCTAAAGTGGCTCGTTGCAATGGGGGCTCATACCCGAAACAAGAACGACATAATCAGGAATGGCCCATACCCTCGTAAGCAAGCAAATATGCAATGGCTGAATATGCATATACATTGTTTGACTATGCGTATGACTTGCTGTTGAATTGACACCATGTAATTATTCGTCTTTTCATTAAACATCATAATTCCCGATTTCTCTCTGCTAAACTTAAGGCCTAGGCTTTTCGCTGCGTAGCCACAAACATTCGCTCGTGTATAAATCACATTCATTCTCGATAGTGGCAGAATGTCGTCATCACACATCATTCCGGGAACCTTCTGTTGCGCGATTTGTCAATTACTCATGCAAGATAAATCAGACCCTAATTCACTGTTCTGATTCCTGATGACGCCAGAAAACCAAGCCTGATGCCGCGAACGCTCAGAAATCTATTAGGGAGAGCAAATAATGCTACCACACACCTTTTGTGATGTACCGTGGCACTGAGGCATTTCTTGAACAATGTAGGAGAATACATTGTAAAGACAGAGGTGCATCCTTGGATGCGTGTGTTCTAAGTTCATCAACTTGAATTGCACCAAGAAAACCTGTCCGAGCATTCGCACCTGCTTTATTAGATGCCTACTGCACTATCATTATACAGGTGGTCTTTTTTAACGGCACCAAATTTTAAGAAATAGATCAATGTAAATCTTCCTGACATTATTATCATTAGAGTGTTCAGACGGTAACCTCCGGATACGGAGCAAGTTGAACAGTTGTGTGCGTAATTCACGAATGTATGTTGATTATCTTTTAAATAATTGATCTTGGGTGGCTAAAGCGAATGAGTAGTTTGGAGCCTGCCTTCGACATTGTATAGTTGAGCGAATATATGCTTATGAAACATGATCCTGTAAGAGTAAGAACAAATATCTTGCAATTAAGCGCTCTCTGAAAGCCTCGCTGACGCGGAAAAAGGTCGAGGGTAACGTCGACCTGACCGCTTCCAGCCTTTTGAGATATTGTCATGAATGACACGGCTCCGTGAGCATGTTTCTTGCGGCCAGACGACTGTCGATTTTTATTCACATTGTTTTTTCCGAACGCAAGCCGTTTAAAGTTGAAATGTCAATATAGCAACAAACGTGCGCTGCCGAAAGCTCGCTTGGTCACCGAAACAATACACGATCGAATGATAGTGCAGATTTTGCGCGTCATTGCCTTCAAGACATTGCGCTGCCACCGACGGAAGCAAGATAACGAAGTTGAACTGCTTGGCAGCCTCTTACTGGCCGTGGTAGGCAAGGGCGGCATTACTGACATCGCAGGCGCTTTCTTTTTGCAGTGTCATTCGTAGTTGTCTCGTGCATTTAAACACGGGCTTTAATGGTCTCCACATCGCGTTTGTTTCCAAGAGTAGGTGTAAGCAGGAAAATGTTCGCTCACACCCGCAAACACGCAAATACCCTCACACACACACACACGCACTCTCTCTCCCTGGCACGAGCACACACTCTCTTCCTCAAACGCATTCACACGCCCTCTTCATCGTGCCCATCGTACGCACAGATATCCATGCGCACACAAACACGCACAGTTATGTCCGCAGGCATGCATGCTGAAACACGAACAAGCACGGTCGCACATGTGTACATTCACGCGCCGCCATGCATGCGCCGAAAGCACGCAAGCGCACACACACATGCACTAACACGCAGATGCAGGCATGCACACACGCCGCGAACGCTCACACACACATACGCGCACTCGCGTGCAAGCATATGTAGATACGGAGGCACTAGCACGCGCACACACTCTCCGCTGGCACGCACACTCACGCACACTATCTCTCTCCCTCGCGTATACACACGCTCTCTTTCCCTCGCGCGCACACACATGCTGGAAACAGTGATAGGTGAGCGCGACAGTGATTATACGCCGGCTGTGCGAGATTGATAACACAGAACTTAGTTTAAAGGAAAAAAAAACTTTAAAAGAACTTATATTCTGGTCATGCAGTACAGTTTAACAAAGGAAAACATCGCAGCGTAGTACGCAACGTCCGCTTTGTCTTGTCTCTAAACAGCGTCTCTCTCTTTCTTCTCACACAAACACACACACACACACACACACACACACACACACACACACACACACACACACACACACACACACACACACACACACACACACACACACACACACACACACACACGCGCACACACACACACACTCTGTATCCCTCGCACGCAAACGCACTCTACCTCACACGCACGTACTCTCTCTCCATCCGTCATACGCATACACACACACACGCGCGCACACACACACACACAATACGCACGCACAGATATCCATGCGCACATAAACACGCACACATTTTTTCGCAATCCTGCATGCTGAAACTCGAAAAGCACACGTTGGCACGCGTACACGTACAACACACGCCCACGCATGCACCGCAAGGGCGCGCACAAGCGCGCACACACGCAGGCACCCACATACGCTGCGAACGCTCACACACGTCGCGAACGCTGACACACGCATACACGCACTCGCGCGCATGCAAACGCAAATACGGAGGCACACGCCCGCACACTCATACACAGAGCGAACATGCGCATAGAACCATACCCAGGCACGCTCAAGACATGCACATGCATAACCACTCTGTACCATCTCGGCTGCTTCTCAAAAGCCTGCACGTGCAAACAGGCTGCATAACACTCCCTCTACCAATACCTTTTCAATGTCAGCTGTAATAAATCGCTTTAAGGTTTAAATTTGGCGCTTTCTTAAGCCAATGTGCCCTCTGGCGGGAGGGTGCAAAACGATTTTCTCCTGTCGTTGGACTTCACCGCCCCTGTGTGACTTTCTTTAACTGCTTTAACGTACCACCAATGTTCCGACTAAGTGCCAAAATGCATATGTTGCTAGAAGGGACTACCCTCTTGTTGTCGTCATTTGAAACTTTTTGACCCTCACCCTATATTCTGAAATATAAATTAGAAAAAAAAAATTCCCATTGAGTCACACTTGTGCGTAGCTGTGAAGTTCCGAAGGAGAATGTCCAGAATTCCTGGACATGTAACTGCTACAACGTTACCGATTGAGTGCTGATGGCGGTACTTTGTTGCAGTGATGTCTGCGGTGGCGATCTGGAAGTGTGGTTCGCAATTTGTATGGGTTGCTGTGACGTGCTGTTGTTTGCCATGCGCTTAAGAGTTTCAAACTCGGCTCGTAGCTCGGCAAAATTTTTTCGAAGTATTTTGTTTTTTTCTACTATTTTCTTGTACTCCGGGTTTTGTGTGATTGGTGTAGGTGTATTCTTAGCATTGGCAGTGGGAGATGCGACTTGCGCCCAGCTCACCTGATTATTTTGAGGGGTGCTGCATGCCAGTGGGACCCCTGGTTGCTTGCTTTTTGGGGCCTCCTTCTTTTTTGTCGGATGTTGCTGCTGAGGCACCTTGGGTCGGGATGCCGACCGTCTTCGCTGGCCCGGCTGCCGGAACAAGATCGGCTTCGCGACGGCGAGCGGGTTCTGGAGCGGCTGCGACGATCCATCGCCGGAAGGAACTCCAGCTCGAAGTCCTCGTCTTCAGTGGCTAACCACCGTAACTGTGTCTTCGTTGGTTTCTGTGGCCGTGGTTTTGATATCTTCCTGACTGGCTTTAGTCTTTTGGGACATTTGCGGTCACCCGTTGGATGATCACTCCTACAAATGGCGCATTTGGGGGTGCACTTGTGTCCAACGGCAGGCTCCCGCACCCCGCACGAGCGGCACACCTGTACGTCGGCCTGTGGACATACGTCGGTGCGGTGTCCCACGGTGCCAGAGATACGGCAAAATTGTACCGCATTTCGGTAGGGTGTGCAGAGTTTCTCCTCCCCCCCCCCCCCCGAAAAGTAATAAACACACCTTGGCACTCGGCTGCCGTAGAAGGTGAGCAAAGCACTTTGTGAGTCGCCCATAATTCTTCCGTCGATCAACTCCAGTCCCTGCGTTCGGATGCGATCATTCGATGGCAGCACGTCTGACGGAGTGTGTGCTTCTATCCCGCGGATTACTCCCCGCGTCGTGTCTTCTTCTACCGTAACGTACGCATTGACCGGGTGTTGTCGTCCGTTGATGCTCAAGGATTTAATGGCTTGCATGACTTTGGCCGTATGCCGATTCGGGGCAGATATCACTGCAATGTTGGAACCTGACTTGATCTTTAGAATAAAATTGTCGGTGGTTCTGTCCTGGCACGCCTCCATGACGGCTCTTGCCAGTGCCTGAATGGTAACATTCTTGAGTGGTAGCCCTTGGTGGTGGTCTGATGACCACCTTCAGGTCACCCTTCGGTAGCGGCGGAAAACGCTTGAGTCGTGGGCGACCGCGATGCGCCATAGATTTGGATGAGTTGGTAATCGGACCTGATGGCAGTGCGCTTCCTTGAGCGGAGCGTCGCTCCTGAGCGAGATTTTTCTTTGCCTTCAGGGAAAGAACGTGCTCGACCGCGTCGACCACGGTAGCGGTTTGCATTTTGTTGTTGATCGTAGCTGCCTTATTGCATTCGTCTCGAAAACAGCCAGCCTTAAGAAGAGCCATGATACTCTTGGCGTCTTCCATTTTGGCTATTCATCGCGCACAGCCACATCACTAAAATTTTCGGCAGTCCAATTAACGCCGTCAGGTATTGAAACAACCATGCTTCCAGCATTCCCACGACTTGTTCATGATCTCCGAAAAAACGCTGAGCAATGCCGTTTGCTACGTGACTTCTGCCACACAGCTGGTAAAACAAAAAAAACAAGTACATTTTTCGTGGAACAAAATGTTTTACTACTTCTTGTATATTATTATTGCGATACCAATTGTATCGACACTCCAGGCGCATTTCCGCCGCCATCATCGCCGTCGACGTCTCCATGATGCTCCGTACAATGTCAAAGTGCGAATAACACCTTGTACGCGCCTCGTATGCTGTGCGTGCAAGTAAAAGCGGGCGAGGGAGAACCGAGCCTGGTGGCTCGATCTCACGCGCACAAAGGAGCAAGGCAACGAGGAAGCGAGCCGCCTCCCATCGCGCACACGGGGGTGGGTTCTATTTTGGTGGTGGCTGAGCGCGCCCGCGCATGCCCTATCTAGAAAGTGATCTGCGATAGAAATAGAGTCTGCATGCGCCGAGAGCTATAGCTTCGTTTGTGCTGTGTTCTCGCAGCCTAGTTTGTGTTGAAGCGAGAGGCAGCATGAAGTTCAACTTCGCTCGCTGCCGCTGCCGCGCTTTCTCACGCCTGCGTTTTCACAGCGAGGGTCCGCGGTCACATAGTGAGATTTATTTTCGTGCTTGCCTGTGCGCGCGACACCGTGCTTGTTAAGTTAGCTAGTAAGTGAATACTTGCAAACTACGAACCTTACTTCGTATAGCTGTGTAATAATTTTCTATCGCCATCGATGCTCCTCCCTTTTAATATGCATTATCCAGTGTATGTGTATCTAGTATACATATATTATTTAGCACATGTATTATATCAACCCAACTTGCTGAAATAACTGATGAATTAATTGGTACACTCAATATAAAAGGCCAAACAGACGCTATTTTCTTGGATTTCTCAAAGGCGTTTGATGTTGTTCCTCATAAAGATTTATTAACAAAACTAAAGGCAATTGGCATTGAACAGAAAGTAGTGGCGTGGATTGAATCTTACTTAAGAGATAGAAAGCAGTGTGTTGCAATAAATGGGAGTGTCTCCGAAGATTTGGATGTGTACTCGGGTGTTCCGCAGGGCTCGGTCCTCGGGCCTCTCCTTTTCTTGGTATACATTAACGATATTCATCTTTGCGTCGAACCACCAATCCAGATTAAACTATTTGCAGACGACTGTGTTGTATACACAGCCATAAATAACCGAGATGACCAAATTAAACTGAACAATTCTTTACACTCCATTGATGCATGGTGCGCAAGGTGGGGCTTAAGAATAAACACTTCCAAAACAGCTTCCATTACGTTTAGTAACAAAAAGAAGCCCCTTGACTTTACTTACTCTTTAGGTAACGTTACCATCGCAAGAACTCACAAAGTTAAATATTTAGGCATCACACTTACCAGTAATTTCAATTGGGAGCCGCATGTTGAAAATGTCTGTCGGGGTGCTCTACAGAAATTGTCGTTTTTGAAAAGGAAACTGCGAAATACGCCTCCTTCAGTAAAACTAAATGCATACAAAGCGCTAATACGACCAAAATTGGAGTATGCATCGGTTATTTGGAGCCCTTGCCAACAATACTTGATTAACAAAATCGAAAGAGTACAGAATTTAGCTTTACGTTTTATTTATTCTGTTTACTCCCGTCACTCTAGTGTCAGCAACTTACGTGATAGGGCCAACCTAGAAAAACTTGAGCAGCGCAGGATGATATCTACATTAACATTTATTTACCAACTTTATCACGAGAACTTTAAGCTATCACGGGAACGATATCTTCAGGATCCTTTCAAACGATCAGAGCGAACGCACCACAGTAAAACTATTAGACAGCCAGTCAGCCATATCAATGTTCACAAGTTCTCTTTATTTCCTCGCGCAATTTATTATTGGAATACGTTATCTGAGGAGGCAGTGAACTCCGTTTCGCTGGAATCATTTGTTGAGTGTATTAGTAATGTCAGCTTTTGTTGAAAATCGAGTCCAAGTGGTGTACACTCTGAGTGATAATATTGCCCTGTTCGCGTATTCATTTGTCATCTATGTCCAGTGTATTGCCATGTTTTTTTTTGTTTTTTTTGTGTATCTCACTTTTGTATGTATTATTATCTTTGCAATTATGTCAAGTAATTAGTTTAAGTTTACTTCTCTTGTTTGTATTCTTAGTATCCACTCCTGCATGGGCCCGACAAGGGCCTGCAGTATCTGTAAATAAATAAAAAAAATTATCTAGTATATCAGACGCTGTGTAGCGTTTTTAAAACGTAACTTGTGCTCAGAACCAGTGACGTCTCCTTGAAGGCGTCGCTGCAGGCGCACATGAGTCTTCGTGCTTTGGTTTCGCACGGATATAGACAGACACCACGCATAACTTTAGAAAAGCTGAAGAAGGCGTAAACAATGAACGCAGCCTAAAAGTAGTGAGAAAGAAACATGGCATAGGACAAACCAAGATGTATGAACGAAAAGATAAGCAGGCTAATATCATCAGCAATCTCGCAGGTATAGTAAAATTATATACTGACCTGTACAGTATCCAAAGGACTCAGGATAACTCCATTCGAACTGGATACAGGAACTTTTTCTATAACTAGCGATGAGGTCAGGAAGGCCTTGCAAGACATCAAACGGGGAAGAGCTGCAGGAGAAGAAGGAATAACTGTCGATTTAATCAAAGATAGAGGAGACATAATGCTTGGAAAACTGGCCGCCCTCTATACGAAGTGTCTATCGACTTCAATGTCCCAGAAAACTGGGAGAGCGCAAGCATTGTACTAATCCAGAAAAAGGAAGTAGTTAAAATATTGAAAAATTGTAGGCCCATTAGCTTAGTCCCAGATTTATATAAATTATTCACCGAGATAATCACCAGTAGAATAAGGGCAACATTGGACTTTAGTCAACCAATGGAACAGGCAGATTTCAGGAAGGGATACTCTGCTATGGATAACATCCATGCCATCAATCTGGTAATCGAGAAATCCGCAGAGTACAATCAGCCTCTCTATAATGCTTTCATAGATATTGAAAAGACATTTGATTCAGTAGAGATACGAGCAGTCATAGAGGCATCCCGTATTCAAGGAGTACAGACGGCTTACGTAAATAGCTTAGAAAATATCTAGAGATTCCACAGCTTCCCTAATTCTACACAAGAAAAGTAGGAAGATACCTATAAATCAAGGGGTGGACAAAGATACACAATCTTTCCAATGCTATTCACTGCGTGCTTGGAAGAAGTATTCAAGGTAATAAACTGGGAAGGTTTAGGAGTAAGGATGGGCGGCGAATACATCAGCAACCATCGGTTTGCCGCTGATATTGTTCTATTCAGCAACACTGCAGGCTAGTTACAAGAAATGATTGAGGACCTTAACAGAGAGAGTGTAAGAGGGGTGTTGAATATTAATATGCAGAAGAAGAAAGATAAGGGCGAATAACCAGGCAAGGGAACAAGCGTTCAGGATCGCCAGTCAGACTCTGGAGTCTGGGAAGGAGTATGTTTAGCCAGGTCAATTAATCACAGGGAACCCTAGTCGTGAAAAGAAAATTAATAGAAGAATAAAGATGGGTTGGATCGCATACGGCAGACGTTGTTAGCTCCTGACTGGAAGCTTACCATTATCATTGAAGAGGAAGGTGTACAATCAATGCATACTACCGGTGATAACATATGGGGCAGAGACATAAAGAATAACAAAGAAGCTTGAGAACAAGTTAATGAACGCGCAAAGAGCGATGGAACGAAGAATGTTAGGCATAACGTTAAGAGACAGAAAGAGAATGGTTTGGATCAGAGAGCAAACGGGTATAGCCGATATTCTAATTCACATTAAGAGAAAAGAAATGGCGCTGGGAAGGTGATGTAATCCGCAGGTTAGATAACCGTTGGACCATTAGGGTTTCAGAATCGGTACCAAGAGAAGGGAAGCGCAGTAGAGGACGGCAAAAGACTAGTTGGGGCGATGAAATTAGGAAATTCGTGGCTGCTTGGTGGCATGGGCTGGCGCAGGATAAAGGGCACATGGAGACCGCAGGGAGATCCTTCATCCTGTAGTGGACATAAAATAGGCTGATGATGATGCCAGAAGGGCACGGCGAATCGGCATTTTCTTAATATAAACGCTGATGTAGCATGTACAAACAGCAAATTCAAGTTATTTAATGCGATGCGCATGCAGAGTGAATCAGTTTAGTTGTTAATCAGGCGGATTTAGTACATTAGCCCTATAATTACCGTGCTTTATTCCTAATCTGGTGTCGGCTTTCACATACACCGTGGTTCCGAAGAAAGCAAACTAATTGGCGGGGAAGGGGGATAATTCCGCTAAACGACGGTTAGTGTTTTCTAGTAAGAAAGTTTATTTGTGTTAAATCCAATGCTGCCGAAGCTGATGTCATATTGCGAGTTAAATTCTCTATCAGTGCCAAGAAAAGGACTCTAACCTGAAGCCTCTCACAATGGTATCAGAAAGGTTGAAAGCAAGACATTTACTTATATGGAAAAGAAAAGTGTTTCACCTAAACTGCCAAGAACACATCTTGCTTGAATATATGCAAAGAATATGTGTCATTCAGGTCTGCAGGCCCACAGTTCTCAAGAGTGGTCGTGAAGGCCTATGGCGACATATTCTACACTGCAATGCTTCTTACAAACGTTTCAAAACACTATACGCATGGTCTTTCCACGGCCCGGACAAGCAAAATGTGGCAGTAAGTAGATTTCCCTAAAATAGGTGTCATTTTGTGGACATATGGACAAAAGTGGTCGTTTAATTGCAATGTTTGCAGACAATTACTTATTTCACCGCTGGAAAGCACTATACAAGCGTCGTACGCATGTTTTGCTCCTATTTTTAAGAACGCAATGGACAGCAAGCTTAAATAATTATAAAGAGATGTAGGCTAAGAGTCATACGCCAGCGAATTTTAAAATGCGTGATTTATTTCTGGATTATAACTCCCAAGAAAAAACTGCCGCAATACAATTTTTGTAGTAATCCCGCAAGGTTGCACAAGTGAGCGTTTCCCCCCGCTTTATTCCTTCCCATTTCTTCCAGCTTACTGCGTATAGGCTGTATATTTTCTTGCTTCAGTATACAGAAAATGTCATTAGCACTCAGGCAAGTGGCTTCTGGAAGAATGACGTATCAGTAAAACATCCAGTAATCTCTAATTTGTACTCGAGTAATCTATACTTCTGAAAGCCGTACAAAAAAGGAATAACAGATGCGTTACTGGGTCCTATATGCGCATCCGTCCATATGTTGAAATTGGGATTTTTATTTGTCAAAATATATTAAATGCAGTTGTCGGCAATGAATAGGTGCTAAGCGACAAAAACACAAAAGTGTCGTATACTCTATTGGTTTGACGTAGGGGTCAAGCACGTATGATGAGGCCGCAGGCTCACTATGCCGACTTAGGTGGAGGACGCAACGAGGTCAACTGACAAGCACAGCCGGTGCGGGTACTGAGTGGAAGATGCACGTGTGGCAGCCGCATAAAAGTGTTTTGGTGCTGTTAAGTGAACAAGTAGGTACGAGCGAGTTCGCTTGTGTGATCAATCAGGGCTGTTGTGGAATAAGAGAGGGATAACGTTTAACTTATGGGAAAAGCATACACGTCCGTTCGCTTCGAGCGCATCAAGAAGACTCGTTTATTTTTTACCAGAAGGTATGGGTAAGGGGAGAGAGTAGATAGAAAAGGAAAGTCACAATACATTGTGCCAAACAGGCTTTGTTGCAGCCCGCATGTGCAAGCAACCCGTTCCAAACCTGAAAGGCACCACCACACCGCCGGTCCCCGTTCGTAGAACACACAGCCAGTAATTTGCACACAGTTTGAGGGGTGTCAAGTGTCCGGCGCTTCTGCCACAGCAACCTCAGTAGTGTCATTTTAGGTGGGGGAGTCCTCCTCACCACATCGTAGGCGGCGCACAGCGTGGGGGTGCTTTGGCTCCAGAATGGAGGATATACAACAAGCTCTCCCGGATGAGCGAACTATTATTGAGCTCATCGCTCCACAATCTCTAAGGGATACAGCAGCTGTATCCGTCGCTTCACCTCTGTTCCCCTACTTAATACCAATTTGCCGGACCGCACTCTGCCGTCTATTCCCTTAAATGTTTCCTTAACTCTGGCGGTCTTGCACATGAGGCGTTTAAAGCGGTCTTCGCTCAGGAGCACCAAGGAATTGCGCCAATGAAAGTGGTTCTGGCTCTTGAGCATCATCATATATGAAAGTCAAAGGGCGTGAGTTGATCATAGCCTCCACCTCATAAAAATGGTGCTCAATTCTACGAAACTCAATCTGCCCCCACCTAACACCTTTCGCAATGCTACTTTCACAGATCGCTCCAACCGGTCCCATAATCGGTCCCACCAAGCTGCACGTTCAACAATAAACTTACATCTGATCTGGTTTGCGGCGAAGTATGACTGCAATTCCTCGACTTGCAACAGCATGAACATTGTCTTTAGATCCCCGGCTGCACGTTTGAATGTGAGCGCGTAACCCGAATACACCATCGAGCAGATTCCACGGCGTGCCACAAAGCGTTTAAAGGCCAAGAGGAAGGCTGTAGGTGACAAGTCGCTGACGAGCTCAATGTGGACGGCACGTATCACAGCCCAGGTGAAAATTGCGATGTAGCACTTTTTGCTGTCATGTGATGTTGACAAATCAAAAGCCCTGCAAAATCGATGCCAACGATGTCGAACAGGTTTCCTTTTGTCACTCTGTCAGCTGAACGTGGTGCTACTGCTTCCGTAACTGAAGGCCAACTTTGTTCCTGACAGACGAGGCACGGATTGATAACTTTCTTTACTGCCTGACGTCCTCTGACAATCCAATACGATTCTCGCACCTGTGCTAGAGTATCGCGTACGCCCGTGTGCAGCATTTTCAAGTGTTCCTTCCTATGAGGAGTCACATGTAGGGGCGATTGCCAGGGAGAACGATGGGACGCTTAGTTTCTTCGTTGTTATTACTGAACGGCAAGAGTCCACCAATTCGCATGAGGCCCTCTTTGTCGAAGTACGGGTTGAAAGGCAAAACAAGAAAGCTGTTGTGCAGCGGTCTTCGATTCTTCAGGTTTGAAATGTCGCTGAACGCATGTCCTTGAGTTTTAGCTAACCAGTATCTTTCGGCGCCGATTACTTATTCAGCTCGTAATGGGCCAATCGTCTTTCCTTCTTTGTTGTGGCAGTTGTCGACAAAGCGGCGTACCCACGCAGTTACTTTAGACTCTGCTAAATGAACTATAATTCTCAACATTGAGAATTGCCATGGATGACGATGATACTATGGGCATGACTTCGCTCATGCATTTGACACTCCCCAACCTTTGAGCTCGGCTCACTTATCGTTGGCCAATGTGTGTCATCCTCCTGAAGCCAATGGGGTCACCTCGCCCACAATTCACTTTCCCACTGGGCTGATGGGAGAATGCCGCGGGTGATTAGGCCAGCTGGGTTGCCTAAACCTGGGCCGTGTTTCTAATCCTTGGGAACCTGTCAAACTTCGGAATCTGTCAGCGCTTGTAACTCTGAGACTCGAATTGCTACGAAGGGCTTTCATCTGGCAGCGTTTCTCTTGATCCAGTACACAGCTACTGAGAGTAAGTCCAGCGGATGGCTGCAACGTTCTTCAGATCCAAGGCCTTGGTAACGTAGTGACATAGTCGCGCGCCAACTAGGGCTCCAATCAGCTCCAATCGAGGTAGCGAGAGGCATTTGAAAGGGGCCACTCTGGATTTGCGCATGACCAAGCTTACATTTATTAGTATTAACAGAGACTTGGTCATGATATATGCGACAGCACCATAGGCCTTCGGGCTTCTGTCAGAGAAACTATGCACCACTTTCTCCCTATCATCGCTTCTAAAGTCTGCCGCTATCAGTCTTGAAATAGACGCTCCTTCAATGCATGGAAGCTCCTTACACCAGCAGTCCCACTCAGGCTGCAATCGTTTATGCAAGTGATCGTCCCAACCAATTCCCAACTCCCACAACTTCTGGAACATTACCTTTACGTACAATGTTGCGGGAGCAATAAATCAAAAAGGGTTGGTCAAAATTCTTCCGGAGACCTGCAGCACAAATCTCTTGTTGTTGGCCCTTGCGGAGTGGAAGTCGATGAGTGAAGTGAGGTTGTATTCAAACTTGTCAATCTAAGCATTCCAACCAACTACCAATACCTTTGTAGCTGCAGTATGTCGAGCATCACCATTCGTTCTTTCCACATTGCCATTCTCTAAGAAGTTGTCGAGGTCGGGGTCGTTCAACATCCACTTGCGTAGCCGCATTCCTGCTTGAGACTATATATCTTTTTATTCCTGGCACAAGAATTTACCCTTGTCAAGGGTGTCAACCCCAGTAACAAGGTCGTCCACGTAAAGATGCTTGCGCAGGAACCCGCAGTGTCAGCATACTGTTCCGGCAGGCCTTCAACATGATGTTTTAACGTTCCAGCCAAGAAAAATTGGCTTGACGTGACACCGAACGGCACGCGAGTCATCCGATAGGTCACCATAGCTGGAAGTTCTTCCCTTTTCTTTGGCGTCATAGCGTACCAGAGGAACTGCACAGCGTTCCGATCGCCCTCTGATAGGAATATCTGGAGAAAGGCCTTTTCAATATCCTCAACGATGGCAATGTTGTAAGCGCGGAAATCGATCAGCAGATCAATGAGATCTGGGTTTAGGTTAGGGCCGCTTTCCAAAACCATGTTCAGTGAGACGCGATTTTTCGCACTTGATAATGCTTCGAATACTACCCTCAGTTTAGCCGTCTGGCTTTCGTGACCAACAACTGCTTGATGTGGCATATAGTACACCGGACCTTCCGACGTGCCGTAATCACTGCTGGCTGGCTCTGCATAGCCCTTTTCTATGTAGTCTCCTATGCAGGCATCGTATTCCCGAATCAATGAATCCTCTTTCAAGAGGCGAGTTGTCTGTGCTTTAAGACGCCTTGCTGCGCACTCGTAGTTGTTGCCAAGCTCGTAAACCATATCGAATTATAAGGGAACGACAACTTATAGCGGCCATTCTCAACGTTGACGGTTTCCTTATGGTGCTGAAGGACCGCGTCCTGGGGACAAACTAACTCATGTTTCTTGATACCGATGTCCTCGAGCTCCCAGAAAGACTTTAGTTATACTGATATTTCCTATTCAATTTGTTCACTTACTCCTATCCGCATCACTCCAGCAGCCGAGGAGCAGACTCTTGTTGACTTCCTTGTGCCGACCTGTCCCAGGACTGTCCGTCCGTATATAGCCTCCACTGCCATCAATTTAGAGCTGAGACGCTTAGTGGTTGAAAAGGTCAATATTTTCACTTTCGCCGCCCTGCGAGTCGTCTGCGACTTGAAAGTGAAATCTTGAAAGTGAAAGTAGAACAGAATTTGATAGAGTAGCCATGATACGTGCACAGGTGCAAGGAACTTGCAGCGCTTCCGCTCACGCCCCTTTTTCGTCGTACTGGCTTCTGAGCGACAGCTCCACACGGCGCGTTTTTGTGCGTGTTATGGCTGATTGGTCACCAAAGGCAAATAGTTTAAGCTCATCTTCCCCAAATGCCTTTAACTGCAGCTTTTAAGATAGGTTGCGATGGATGAAGGTTCGATGTCTGCCACCATCTAGGAGAAGCCTGACAAGTGTACGTTCATGTGGACCCTCTGTCCAAGCTCGCGCTGTCTGTAGGAGAAAATGCTGTTCCCCAGTGCACATCAGCATATCTCCCATGCCTAATGAGGACTTCAACACCGTGGCTTACTCGATCACCGGTGACGAATATGCATCCTCTTTATCAGTGTTGCGCTGTCTTCTAAACTCAGGGTCGCACATTGTTAAGTGTCTGCCGGTGCAATGCGCGCACCTGAGCCACTTAGCTTGACCGCATTGTCTTGCCCCGTGCCCCCTTGTTGTGCACCGGAAACACCGACTGTCATGCTTCCGCACCTCTCTCTTATCCGCAACAGACATCTTTGCGTTACAGTTGACGGTCTCACGGCCCTTCGAATTACAGAATAGACATCCTGTGCTCTCCTTGATCGTGGTGTGCAGTGCCGCTGCAGTAGACATGTTCACCACTGTAGTGTTGCTGTTGCGCCTTTCTTTTACCAATTCGGCGCTGTTGTATCTCGGTGTTTCGGCCCGCTGTATGATCTCCCGCGTCGCAACCTCCTTTCTCAAAAAACACAGGAGCACCTGCAGCTCACTTCCCTCGTTCGTAGCCTCGTTTTTTTTGTTGGTATTCCAGACGACGGGCGCCAGGCGCTGCTTTCTTTATTACGGACCGTAACAAAGTTCCATAAGTGCCGACACTCACGCCCGAAGAAGTGAGGCTGCATACACCGGCCTCTACTTCGTCGACGAGGCTGTGCAGTTGACCGAAATTCCGTGAGTCACGCACTGGCTTGATGTTATGTAGCCGTGACATGTGGCCTCCTGCAATTACTTCTTTTGTGCCGAACTTCGCCTTTAGTAGCGAAAGAGCAACTTCGTAGTTGCCTTCCGACAAGTGAAGTCCTGCTACCGCAGCCGCTGCCTTTCCTGTCAAGTAGCTGCTGAGGTACTGGAATTCGTTTGAGAGGTTCTGGTTAGCGTTGATAGTCGACTCAAACTGACTCCGGAACCTTTGCACTCTCGAAGCTCTCCGTTGTGTTTGTTCATTTCGAGCTTTGGCAGCTTTACGGTGGGGTGTATTTGCGAATTGTTTGCGCTAGGTTCTCTTCGATCTGAGGACTTCAGTGTGCGATCTGATGAAGCATTTGTGCAGGTAAAGACGCGTAGTATGTGTCGTACCTTTGTTTTCGCCACGCTGATCCTTTCTCTGCACATTTCGGAGCATGCAACTTCCTCTTCGAAAGCTTCATCTTCAAAGCCTTTTCCTATCTTCCGATCTAGCTCTTTAAGTGAGTCCTCTTTAAGAGAATGAACATTTATCTTTTCCTCCAGCTCATCGATTGATGGGCTGCCATCCATGGTGGATACTTCGTTGAGCAGCTTGGTTCTAGATGTTCCCACCACGGGCCTTCTTCGCTTGTTTTTGTCGATATCCATCTTTTGATGTCCATACTCCATGGTTTGGGAATCAAAGTGTTGTGGACTAAGAGTCGGGGAATTTTTAACTTATGGAAAAATGGCAGACGTACGTTCGCTTCGCGCGCATCAAGAATAATTTATTTTTGACTAGAAGGTACGGGAAAGGGGAGAGAGTAGATAGAAAAGGAAAGTCACAATGCACTGTGCCAAACAGGCTTTGTTGCACCCCGCACGTGCAAGCAATCCGCTGTAAACCCGAGAGACGCCACCGCACCGCCGGTCGCTGTTCGTAGAACGCGCCCGCCAGTAACTTGCACGCAGTTTGAAGGGTGTCAAGTGTATGTCGCTTCTGCCACAGCGACCCAAGCAGCGGAGTTTTAGGTGGGGGAGTCCTCCTCGCCACATCGTCGGCGCACACCAGCACGGGGTGCTTTGGCTGCAGAATAGAGGATATAAAACAAGGGCAGCACCACCGCGAGGATCTTATCAGTGGTCGCATCTTATAGCCGAAAGTATGTTCAGAGGAAACATCGTATGCTCATTTAGACTGAAATAAAAGGTGATCATTAGTAAGCAGTGTCGTAAAGCGAAGAGTTAAACACCAATGTCACCGAAGATGTGGCCACGTTTATATTCCTGTGATCACCGCAAATGTATACCGACAGCATGTCGACAAGCGTGTGAGTGGTGCTTCATTAAGATCATTGCGAGTTTGTGTTGTGTCTAGTACCACCGAGTACAGTGAGCGATGGCATTGAAAATAAAGCAGTGAGATATATGCGCGAAAAGTACTCGAGCATCTCCATGTTGAAAGTCAGTGCCCTGTTGAAGTAAGCCCGTGACATCAGTTGCGCAGGCAGCCAAGAATGCTTGAGTGGTAGCTTACGGTTGGGCGCTTTGGTAACCGCAGCGATATAAACACAGTTCGTGAAAATAAATAGAATCAAAGAGCCGAATGAGTAAAAAAAAGAACCTAATGAAAGCACTCGTATGGAATCTGAAGAGACTGAAGAAGGCAAGCAGGTTAGACTGACGCCTTTCTCAAGCTCTGGCAGGCATCACATGTGCCTACATAACTACCTGCAAAATAGTAAATGCCAACCCTAATAAATAAGCATGGTCATAATTTCGTGACACGCAATGGTGGCCTGCTGGGAGGGCATCATGGAGTATCGCGATGGCGATTTATATTCGGGACTCAAAGGCAACAACTACCACATTAGACATATCAAAGCGACATTTCTACGGTACAAGATAACATCCTGAAAACAAGAAAGCTTGTGAGTAGAGGCATAAAAAGGTTGAATACTACGTTTCTTGTTGACTTTCTTCACGATAACGTCCGTGTTTTATTCAGCATTTAGTTGTGAGGAAATTAGTTGAAGTTACGTTTATTTGCATCACAATGGTGGGTGTGCTTAGGCGAAAAAGTGGCAGCACTTGATTTGACTGCGCCCGAGTATGTACAGTACGTACGACAATGATAGAAAGACTACAACTTTATGAAACGAATGGAGTCCAAAAGCAGATTCACGGATTTCTACATTGTTGTAAAAAGGAAGCATCTTCAGGGTACAGCTGTGGAGGACCCAGATAATGAAAACGCCGATAAAAACACAGTATTTTAGGTATGTGGTAAACTGAATAGACCATTGGTGTCTTGGTGCTAGGGTAAGGTTACTCCTGAAGGCAAAGAGCCTATTCGTCCAGTCGGTCAGTTGGGTCTCGAAGTGATTATATCCAGCAAAGGACGCGATACCGCAATGACTGTTCGCCAATAAATAACGAAAATTTCTACATACTGCGAATTTATGTGCTTAAAATCCTGCTGAATGATTGCATAGTTTCATTCCAAGTGGGAAAAAGCATCTGTCGTGCCCACATTTTAGGTGATCCCATGACCGTCGCATTATTGCGGATTTCCTGGGGCCTTAGTGGTCAAAGTGAGCAAGAATCAATGCTTGAAGTCAAGAGGGAGGGTGCGGGGGGCCGGGCCCTCCCTCCTTTTTGATGTAGGGAGTGGGCGTCCCCTCAGCAGGCAAACTGTAGCACAGCGATGCACGTTCAACAAGCGCTGGTTGTGATATTATCAGGCGTACCTGGCGCGTGGAAATTTAACTCTCCGGTTTTTCCATTTTGATTTCAATGCGATATATAGCTGGATGTAGTATAAGAAAAACAGCAAAGCATCTATATTGTCGTACTGCTGCATGCATTTCCCCGAAGCTCTGCACATGAGGGTGACTACCCTTTTTAAATTTAGATTCATGGCACAGCAAACTGTTTTTAATGAGCCACCTCAGCGTGAAACTACCTTCTGGTGAATTAGTGGAGGCAAACGTTGGTGGTTTCTCTAGGTTACCAGTTTATTTTCATTTGCTTACTTTTGCATAATGAGTGCTTTGTAATAACAAAGGCGCACGCATCTTGTTCATTTTCAGGTCAGAAATGATAAAATACATTGTTGTAGTGCCTGAGCTTGCCACTGAAGCAAGGCAGGTAATGTTCAATGTTGCAGCTAGATTTATTTGCTTTGAGTTCACATATATTTCGCCGTTAATTTCTCGAGTTATTTTCCAAGACATATTTCTAAGATGCAAATTTTTGTAAGTGCTTGATTGTATTGGCAATTAAACAATAGAGCCCGAGCACCGTGCTACGTCGCAATAAATGCCAGTCAACGCAGACACGTTAGTACAATCCTGGCATTTTTACGACGCCCTTCTATTCTGTGGCCCGTTTCGCTGCCGGATTCTGTGATTCAACGCTTAGCTAAACGTCGTATATATATATATATATATATATATATATATATATATATATATATATATATATATGTGACGTGGTCTCCGTGTTCATTTAATGTTTTGACAATCTGGTAATTAAGCATGACCTACCTAACAATTATGTTATCCAGTTTTTAGCTATCAAACTCCATTTGACCTCCTGTCATTTCTGTTGGGCAATATCACCCTAGGGAAGCAAAGACGTTGCTTCCGCATGCCTCGTCGCTGGTGAATCTAGGAATGGCGTACGTGTTGTTTCGTGAAGACGCTTCGGAAATGATGTCCGCACCTGGGAGTTTTTTGAGAGAAAAAGAGCGACTACTGGATGCAGGCTACTCTATCCACGTACATTTATCGGTGGTGGAAAATGCGCTCAAAAAAAATCTCAGTGCCCTTCCACTCTGTAAGGAAGGATGACCGGCGAAGCTCTGTATGTGGGCCCTTCAATGGCGAACTGCACCTACGCCGCGGTTCGGCCGAGTATTGCACTGTCTTCGGGATCAGCCCAGGTATGGCGAGTGCTTAATGCCTGCTTCACTTCTACCGCGGGCCGGCCGGGCATTGTACTATGTTCGCGATCGACCCATGTGTGGGGAGTGCTTAACGCCTGCATCACCTCCGACGCGGGTCGGCCCGGCATTGCAGTATCTTCGGTATCGGCCCCCGTATGGGGAGTGCTTAACGCCTGCTTCAACTCCGCCGCGGATCGACCCGGTATTGCAATGTCTCCGGGATGGGCCCACGTATGGGAAGTTTTTTGCTTAACGCGACGACACGAAAATTTCCTAGGACGGTAGAGGTACAGAGCTTCGCTGTAAAACTAAGGGAACTGGGTTTGAAACGCAAGCACAGCCTCGAAATGAGAAAGAAGGTGGTTGTACCGTATATGCATGGGATACCGCATGGTTTAAAGAAAGTGACCCGAAAAGTGCAAGTGGACGCTGTACTTTTAGCTCCACAAAAGTTATCAAGGAAATGTAAGGCCACCGATCCGCTGAAAAATGCGCGTCGAGGATCCACGAAGAATCATTGGCCGTTGTTTGTGCATGCGTACAAGCTGTCTTGTATCGCTTCCCTTTCTCTGGCAGCAAAGTCTAGATAGGGCAAACGGGCAAATGCCTCAATGACAGGCTCAAGGAAAACAAGCAAAAATTGAACTTTTGTCGAGATGTACATGTCTCAGTGCATTGTAATGATTGCGAGTGTAAGTCACTGTTTAATGATTGCGTAGTAGTGTTTGGAAATACAAATAAAGATACGAGGGAGATTGTTGAAGCAAGCTTGATTGCAAATGAAGGTGCGAACTGCGTCAGCGCTTCTTCGATTACTGTAAGTAGAAAGGCAAGTGCCTGTCTGGAAAATGTTCGGTTGAGCGTGCCATGATTTCCAATCGCTTAGCCGGTATCAGCACGGTGCTTTTTTTAAATAAAGTTCAGTTAATAGATAGCGCACGTCCTGTCGTATTTGTTGTCCGTGACAATCCAGCGCTATGACTTGAATTGGTGCAACGAACCCACTAGCCCATATATCTGCACCCAAGTATTGAGCCCTGCGGTACCATTTGATTAATGACCTGAAAATTTGCATGAACGCCACCTATGCGTACAGTTTGTTCGCGATCAAACAAATCACTTTTAATGCGATAGGGTTAAGGAGCCCGTGCACCCAGAAAATGCGGTGTCGGCATTGACATCCCGAGTGCAGTGTAAGACGTCGCTTCGGCAAAAAATATTTTCCAAGCGCACATACCTAGGTCTTCGTTGTTACACAATAAATTGACTGAACTAATTGAATTTCGTAAGTTAACATACGTAGAAAAATTGTAAACTACGACTTAAACACAACCTACAGACTTGATAGCGCCCGGATTGTACATTTAATATGCGAGAAAACAATTATTTTACGTGAAAACTCAAACAACCCCTTTTCCCGCGTTTCTACAATACATAGACCGGAGACGGCGTCCTCCATTTGCGCACGCCGGCGCGCAAATATGTCGAAGTCCACGAAGTGGCGCGCCCGCTTCCGTGAAGCACTTCCGGATGGCACTCTCCTCAGCCGCATAGCGGCGGATGGAAAAGGCCGCAATTGTACCAGCGAGTCCACCTTCATGCATAGTGTTTTCATTGAGCATTTCGTCGTAAACATTATGGTTACATACGGTTCAGTTGCCCGGAAGCGTGTGAAGCAGTCAGGGATGTTTGAAAGTTATCGCGCTTCACTCTTAAAGCAGGAGCTTAAGCTTCCTCCAAATTTAAAAAAATAAGTAAATGTGGATCAAGCATACCCAATGATTCTAGGTTAGTGAACAAAATTTTATGATGAACGGTGTCAAAGGCTTTAGTAAAATCAAGAAATACAGAACCGACGAAATCGCCCTTGTCGATGGAAGTCTTTAAGAAATCACCTAAATTGGTTGAAGTATACGCGCACAGAAACCAGATTCGCAAGGATTTAGGAACTTAAATTTGTCAAGGTACTTGTTAATACTCTTTGGAAAAAATGTTTCAATGATTTTGTTAATTGAATACTGAAGTGGCGCAACACAGCCGCTGCAGAAAACTGTTCCCTTTATTGCTCTGTACTTGAGGTCTTAGGTTACTGAAAAGAAACCACGTGAGCAGCGATACCCGCTGCGGCCAAGCAACGTTTCTTGCTGGTAGCTGATAAGAAACTGGGCGCAGAAGTGCGCTTTATCGACGACGCTGCATCTCTTCCCCCTTCAAAAGCCCAGTCGCTCCGGCGGGCGTCTTGGTCGTGTTGAGCGGCGAAATTTCACTGGGCCTGCTTCCGATGCACTCGTTTGTGGAGTCTCTGCAGTCGGCTGCGGAGTTGCTGGACTGTTGTGCGCCGTTGCACTTGCTTCTCGAGTCTCACCGGCTGGCTGTGTTTCCGCTGAGCTGCGGCAGAGCGTTGTTGCATTCTCCCTTTGCGCTGTCACTTACGCTAGCCACATCCGCAACTGATCCGCAACTGATCCACGCTACGGAATACCAAAACGGGCGAAACTTTCTCTGAGCATCTGAACAGTTGCGTCTTTTGTCTCTGTTTTCACATGCGTTGCTTCTTCCACTTGGTTTCCGCGTCAACTAGGATGAATATTATCTAACCATCAACAGGGCCTGCAAAATCCATATGCAATCGGTACCACCGCTTTCCTGTCTTGGGCCATGGGGAAGGGACTTGCGCAGCAGGCATCGACCAACACTGCACGCACTGGCGGCAGCCTTTCACCAACCTTTCAATGTCATTATCTAATCTGGGGTACCAGAATAACGTACGCGCAAGCCTCTTCATGGCCCCGATTTCTTGGTGCGTATCGTGCAGCTCGTTCAATAAGCACGGTCGGGCTGTGTCCGGCACGACCACAAGATGACCGAAGTAAATGAGGCTATGGCTCACGACGAGCTCGTGTCGGCGGGTGAAGTACGGAAGCAGATGCTCCTTGGCAAATGTGATGGGCAGCCACGCTCGATCCATTCCCGGACTTGCCGCAGTGTGCCGTCCTCCTGGGTCAGCGCAATTATTTGTTCAGATGGAAGGGCACTTGCATCTGAACCCTGCGTGTAGAGCACATATTCCACTGCCACTTGACTTCCGCGTTCATGATCCCCTGGCAAAGGCATGCGACTAAGAGTGTCCGCGTTACCGTTGTGCAGTCCCTTGCCGTATTCCAGATTGTATTAGTATGCTGATAGAAGGAGCGCCCAACGCTGAATTCGAGCTGCCGCCATCTGCGGAATCTCACCCAGACTCCATCTGCGTCTGGGTGAGTGACTTGTGATCCGTTACTAACGTGAAACGGTTGCCGAACAGGAAAACGCGAAACTTCGAAATTCCAAACACCAAGGCAAGCGCTTCTTTCTCTATTTGTGAATAATTGCGTTCTGGTGACGTCAGTGTTCTTGAACGAAATGCTATTGGATGGTCCACGCCCTCAATACGGCGAGATAATACTGCGCCTAAACCGTCTGATGAAGCGTCGCACTCTAGTCGCAATTCCTTCTGCGGATCGTAGTGAACCAGAAAATTTGCCTTTAAGAAGGCACACTTTGCTTCCACAAAAGCTCTTTCCTGCTCTTTCCTGTTCCTGCGTTGGCCTTTCGCCAGCAACCGATATAGCGGAGCCAGGGTCGTAGCCAAATTAGGCAGAAACGACCTAAGTTAGCTTACCGACTCTGGTTTTGGTGCAGCTGTTACGGCTTCGACGTTGTCACGCCGCGGGTGAAGGCCGGTTGCATCAATCTTGTGCCCCAGAAACTGCACTTCTTTCTCTCGGAAGCGAAATTTGGCTTTGTTCAGCTGGAGGCCACCGTCCCGCAGTCTCTGCAGCACTTGTCGAAGTGTGGACGTGTCATGCTGTTGCTCGGCAATTATTATGTCGTCCAAGTATACGCACACTCTTGGTTAACCCCGCAATAACGACTCAATGCGCCGCTGGAACAGTGCGGGAGCAGACGACATGCCGAAGGCTAACCGACTGTACGAGTATAAGCCCTGGTGCGTGTTGATGACGGTTATCTTTTTAGCCTCTTCGTCAAGCGGGAGCTGGTTATAAGCATTCAGCAAGTCCAGTGTTGTGAATACTTCTCCCCCGTAGAGCGCAGCAAAAATGTCATCCACCTTTGGCAATGGGTACTGCTCCAGGTGAGTGGCGGGTTTCACGGCGAGTTTAACATCGCCGCACAGCCTGGTGTCCCCATTCTTCTTCACCACTGGCACAATAGGCGCAGCCCACTCGGAAACACTGACCGGCGACAAAACGCCTTGCTGAACGAGGTGGTCAATTTCCGCGGACACAGCTTTGCGAAGCACAAACGGCAGCGAACGAGCCCTCAAAAACCGTGGCACTGCACCTTCTTTCTTGTGCAGCTTGACGGGCGGACCCTTGCAACAGCCCAGCCGGTCCTCAAACAAGTCTGAGAACTCATCAAGCAGATCTTTTATGCCGTCTTCTGACTGCAGCGCATGAACGCCTGGTAGAGCCTGTTCTTCGAAGAGTGACAAGCCGGCTTCGCGGAAAGCTTGAATTTTGTTTCTACCGCACATTAGTGGTCCGTCACAGTCGACCAGCACGAGCGAACTCTCCACTTCCGTCTTGCCGGGCTCCACCCTCATGGCGACTCGGTCGAGCACTGAAAGGGGCCCCAAGAAACAGGCCAATCGAAACGGCGTTTTTTCTAGCCCCGGCCACCACTTACGGTGCCTCTTAAACACGTTTTTTTAAAATAGCACTGACGGATGACTCTGTCGATCAGCATCCGCAGTGTCCTGCCGCCCCAGACCAAGTTTCGTTCCATTGGTGGCGTCCTCCGGTCAGCATTGTTCTGAGTGAATTTCTTCCACGCTGTCTTCCTTATAGAACAGTTCGATGAGCGTGTAGGATCCCTGTTGGTTGGTGCGCCGGTGTTGGCACATTCTCGCCAAGTGTCCTCTAGTGCCGCACTTCCGGCACACCTTCCCGACATGTTGGCATTCGTGTGCCGAATGACTTGAGCCGCATGTACAGCACGAAGGGCGTGGGTCTCGTCTATCGTACCCGCTGTCAGCATTTCGTCCGCTGCCACGACGCCGTTGAACGAAGAGCACATTGCTAGTGTCTTTCTCGCCATCTGCATTCCTCGTGGAATGTACGTTACGGTCAGCCGTTCCTGAAGACATTGCGAATTCCTCAGCTTCCTGCTGAGTCAGCTTCCTTTGCGTCTGCAGGAACCGCCTGACATCGTCATCTCGGATACCACAGACTATCCGGTCTCATACCATTCTGTCCAGAAAAGTGCCGAAGTTCAAATCTTTCGCAAGACGTCGAAGTCGGCCACAAAGTCTTTAACTGTCTCGCCATCTTCTTGCTTCCGTATGAAATATGCGTGACTTGCCGCCGTGTCGTTCACTTGCGGGCTGTAGTGCTCTTCTAGCACCTTCACAACTTCGTCGTATGCTAAGCTGTTCACGGGCGTTGACGGGCATCGTCCCTGAAGAACTTGAACTACGCTATCACTGAGCGATGCTACCAAAAGCTCCGGGCGCTTCGATGAGTCCTTAATATCGTTGCCTTCGAAGTAAGCCTCGAGGCGAACACGGTAGGCATTCCAACTGCATGCTGTCTCGTCAAACTCGGGAGGCCTTGATCCCATCCTCGTCGCCACTGAAGTGACGCAACACAGAAGCTGCAGAATACTGTTCTGTTTATTGCCCTGTACTTGAGCTTTAAGTTACTGAAAAGAAACCACGTGAGGAGCTACACCCGCTGCGGCCAAGCAACGTTTCGTGCTCGTAGCTGATAAGGAACTCGGCGCACAAGTACGCTTTATTGACGACGCTGCAAATACAGAACAGAGATAGGGCGATAGTTTAGGACCTCTGTAATATCAACATTTTTGCACACAGGGATAAACTGTCACATTTAAAAATGAGAATAATTATATAGCCTAATGCTTCCGCAATATACGAAGCACTCAGCTTTATGTTATAAGAAATATTGTCTAGCCCAACGCTTGAGTTTTTTTCGGATTTAGGATTGTAGAACACACTTCATTAGGAAAGAGACAAAATGAATGGTTACAACATGTAAGAGGATAGGATGAAGCTACAGTCCTATTATTGTATATCTCATAGAAGTATTCACTAAACCAATTAGCAACGTCGGCTGCCTCAGTGTAGATTTGTTATTTACAATTTATTTTATCAGTTTTTCTGATAGCCTCGGGTCTATTCAAGAAGTCATCGAAAAGTTGAATTTTTTTCTTGTGGTTCTTTTTCTCTTACAATATCCTTTTAATAAAAATGTCGTTTCATAATAAAGGTGGGAAGCGAGGACACAGAAGAGCGCTTGTACTCGTTTTTATTTTTCTCACTCCCTTGTCTCGCCTCGCGCTGCGCCACACCTTCGGCATTAACGGTATATTTGCCTTTCTCATTTTGTGCCATGATTTTTACGTATTATTTACCCAGTCCAAGGGACACGCAGCATTCGTCTCCTGGAACTCAAAATAATATTTCTATTTCCTCACAGGCGCCTTCCTGATTCCGTACACAGTGATGCTGATGTTCGGTGGGCTGCCGCTCTTTTACCTGGAATTGGCCATGGGCCAGTATTACCGCAGCGGGTGCCTAACTATTTGGAAGAAGATATTTCCCATCTTTAAAGGTAAGCCTACTTGACTTAGCTGCAGTAAAAACAGAACGAGTCTCGAGGACCCTTCTTGAAATGAAAAAAAAATTCGCATGAACAAAAAAAATTAAATTATGGGGCTTTACGTGCCAAAACCACTTTCTGATTATGAGGCACGCCGTAGTGGAGGACTCCGGAAATTTCGACCACCTGGGGTTCTTTAACGTGCACCTAAGTTTAAGTACACGGGTGTTTTCGCATTTCGCCCCCATCGAAATGCGGCCGCCGTGGCCGGGATTCGATCCCGCGAACTCGTGCTCAGCAGCCTAACACCATAGCCACTGAGCAACCACGGCGGGTGCATCAACATCGCAATATTTGGGGATCAGCAAGTTAGTAATAACAGTATGGACTGGGAGCATGATTAAAAAAGCGTAAAAATACAGCGGTGACTAAACCAAAGACAGCAACATGGTGCTGTACTTCCCACACCTTTATTAGGAAGCAGAATGCGCATACTCATTGCTCATTTGTGAAGCCTAACAGCCTACCATCAGAGCGCGAAACCTGAACTTATAAATTTCAGTTCATTATTGGATATTGAAAGATTCGTTGAACTAACGCACTCTCGCCTAACTGCTGAATAGTTTCGGCTTCTATTACTTCGCGCACGTGTTTGCTTTTAGGTGTCACTCTTTCTACTCTAGCAGTAGGGGCTGGCAGGCTCACTTGCCAAAGTGTAATGGAAGAACGGCATCCTCACCCTATTTTTACTTAATTATTGTGCTCGCTAAATCTTTCGTTAACCCTACTGGCAGTCTGTTTTACCTACAGCTCACCAGATGTTAACAGAACCTGGTAGACTGCACCTTTAGTGCGATCGTGAAACATTACACTGTGCTTATTTTACCGGCGTTTTGAGTCACCACAGTCACTGAGGTTCTGAATCAGCCTGCGCAGTGGAGACAGCTTTCTTGGGGCAGAAAAGGCGCTCGCGCTCTTCATGTTATTCTTTTCAGACTGCGAGACCGCCCTTGAGCGTACCGGAATAGCACCTTTCTCAATCTCCAATTCAGTGCACCATTCAGGAGACTTAGTGAATACTTGAACGAGCATTTCTGGAATAGAGACTTATACAAGCTCTGGATAACATGCTTATTATTCTCGTGCACACTTCACCCTCGCAACCTTCTGTGTCATATAGAGTGGTGAATCGTGATTTCAGAATAGTGGCGTTAACTTTTCCCAAATGGTGGCCTAGTGTGTTCATACGTTTGGAGAGGGGCAGCTGCGGTATGAATTTTACATGCGATTTGTGAATATTAAAACGCAGCCTAAAAGGGGTTTGCATTTGTCCGATCTATTGTGCTCGGCTAGTGGTGCATTCGAGTAGATACGCAACATTACAAGTGTCGCAGTTGTAATTTCCTTGGATCTTGAGCGAAATTGAGGGCGCAGTGCTCATGGCAACATTAGCGCTACTAATCATGGGGCAGAGTTTGCATCCAAGTTTTCAGCATGGTGCGCAGCCCCTGAAGTTAGATGAGTTAATTTTTAAAGACGAGAAAACATCTTTGAGGTTGGTGGCCCGTCTGTATACCACCCGTTGAGGTTCACGTGGTGGATTTTCTCGCTCTGTAACAGTGTGGCACGATGTTCCCGGATGAGCGCGGCGCTTTGGACGACAGAAGCAATGGAGCTGGACATGTCATGCGGCTGTTTTGCCAATGAATAGAAATGGTAGACGTTCACAGGAGCGCTTGCGGTGACGGAAGCCGCGGAGGAGGCTTTGATGTCATCCCCGGGCGCTGCTTCGTTCACTTGCGCTGAAGGATGAGAACCCGGGAGTATGACTGCGTCGAAGAACGATTTGCGACTGCGCCATTGTATTGGAAACAAGCAATCTTGGGTCCACCAGATCGCCTGTTTTACTCCGACTTCTTCATCCTCCGCTTCTCCCCTTCAGCTTGTTCGGAATATGAGGGGTGTCCCAACTATCATGCAGCAAGATTTAAGAATGTAGAAATGCCACGTAGCTGGGCACAGCCAAGGTAATGTTGCTTGCCGGCGCTTGGAGATACTCAGAGAATTTTCGCATTCCGCCTGATTACATTATTTGTCTAAAAATTAAATCATCTTCTGAAATATAGACTTAGTGTCGGTGAGAAAATTGTAGAGCAACATGAAAAACTCCCGATACAGTATTGTGTTTATCAAAACGTGCTTTATAAAAGTGTTTTAATGAGCGTCAAAGAAGACCGCGAATACACCCGAAATTGCCGCGCGTGGCCATTTTGACAAGTTGACAAGGAGCGTCATGGTGAATAAGGATGGTATGGAAGACGCAGTAGTCTACGTCTGTTGCACAGAAGGTTGGACGAGCTCTGGTGATCGAAAACAGAGTTGTTTAATTGGTTGCGACTGGAATCCACTCGCTTCCGTACTCAGATGTGGAGAAAGGTCTCAGGACGCCCACATGAACACGATAGAAGGCTTCAGATGTAACGTCAAAAGGTTGGAGTCAAGCATCAGATAGCACAGACTGCTTCTTTTGGCACTTCCATAACTCACAAGAAGCCAAATAGCGGCGGACAGACTGGTACAGGCCAAACTAAAATAATCGTCGCTGGGCACGTTCGTACGTACGAGGCTCTCCGAGGTGAGCAGAAGTTTATACACCGTGCAGCTGGAGTATAACAGTTATACTGAGATACCAGGGAATGGCAAGCAGCACTAAATGCCTACTAGGGTGCGTGCCGCGCCGATATAGAGTGCGGTCCTGGACTAGGAACATGCGAAGGGAGGGATCGCTTGACAACGATTTGAGCTGGTCCATGATACCACGTATGTCGGTATCTCGGCGCTGCTCGGTAGCGAGATAAGCGAAAGCAGACGGCAAAAATACAGAAGCGGAAGAATCGGTCAAAGGAACATCAGGAGGGCCCACTGGTGGTGGGACAAGCAATCAGCATCTTCGGGTAACTGGCCAGATTTGTAGGCAACTTTGTACGAGAATTCCTGCAGGCGTAGCATCCAGCGACCTAGGCACATGGTGGACTCTTTTAGGGACGAAAGTCAACAGAGGGGTGGTCTGTGGTGACTATGAATGACTGGCGATACAGTAAGGATGAAATTTCGCCACTGTCCAAACAAGTGCAAGGCACTCATGTTCGGGGATGGAATAATTCCGCTCTGCTGGAGAAAGCAGATGGCTGGCGTATGCAATCACGCGGTCGTTGCCTCGCTGACGTTGGCACGAAATGGCACCGATGCCATGACCACTGTCATCAGCGCGGACTTCTGTTGGAGCATTCGGGCTGAAGTGCGGCGGAATGGTTGAGGGTGTCAGGAGAGAGATAAGCTTGCAGAATGTGGTTGCTTGTGAAGAACCCGCAAAAAATGAAACGTCTACTTTCAGAAGTGCAGTAAGAAGACGGTCGACTTCCGAAAAATTGAACAGGAAGGATCGGAAGCAGGAGCACAGGCCAACGAACTTCCGGACAACTTTTCTACATTGTGTTGGCACGGAAAACTTCGGTGCGGCACGAAATTTGTCCGGATGTGGGCCCACCCCAAACGAATCAACAGGATCAACGAGCATAGTAATTTGGTGGCGTCCGAAGTGACATTCAGAGAAATTAAGTTGAAGGCGAGCACTGTGAAAAGCGGAATGAACGAGCGATAGGCGCTCCAGGTTGGTTAGAAATATAGGAGCGATAACGATGATGTTATACAAGTAATAACTACAGAAGGAGCACTAGATGCCGTGGAGTAATGCGTCTATCATGCGCTCAAAAGTAGCTGCAGCGTTGCATAATGCGAAAGGCATGACTGAACAGGTAAAAGCCATCGGGCGTCATAAAAGCAGTCGTCTCGTGGTCAATGTTGTGGACGGCTATCTGCCAGTAGCCGGAATGAAGCGCGATGGAAGGAAAGTACTTCCCACCGGGGACACACTCGAGGGCCGCATCAATGCGCAGCAAAGGATAAACGTCTTTCTTGTTGAGGTGCCGGTAGCCCACGCAAAAGCTCCAGGTGTCGTCCTTCTTTTAAACTAGATTGAGAAATGACGCCCAAGGAGTGGATGACGGTTCGACGATCCCCCGAGAAAGCACCTTAATTTAAATAAATTATGGGGTTTTACGTGCCAAAACCACTTCCTGATTTTGAGGCACGCCGTAGTGAAGGACTCCGCAAATTTCGACCACCTGGGGTTCTTTAACGTGCACCTAAATTTAAGTACACGGGTGTATTCGCATTTCGCCCCCATCGAAATACGGCCGCCGTGGCCGGGATTTTATACCGCGACCTCATGCTGGGCAGCCCAACACCACAGCCACTGAGCAACCACGGCGGGTATGAGAGAGCATCTTCAGGACCTCCGTTTGAATGATTTTTCGTTCATGCGAAGACACACGGTGTGGTCAGGTGTGAACAAGATGTACATCACAGGTCACATCACGTTGTGCCGTGAGAGAGTTGTGGCCTAAAAGACGACCATTCAGGTAAAAAAATATCACTGAACGAGGCGTGCAGGTGGCATAACTGATCGGCTTGATGAGGCGGAAGTTCGGCAGCAAACAAGTTTCTGAACTCAGGAAAGACGGCCGGCAAAGAAGATGAACAATCATTGGGATACGACGCAATATCAGAACTCAAGGCTGATAAATGGCAATCTTGGGAGAAGGACCACGTGCATAATGCTATTCCTCTACTCTACTCTACAACTCTAATAGCCATAAGGCTGGTAGTGTTGTTGGTGATAATGACGACGCTGTATGGAAAAACTACGGGATTGGCAAGGAGGACGTCCGCCAGAGAAGAAACGGCATTTTCACTGTCAGGCCCCCATGGAGCTGGTGAAAGGAGGACGCAGGTCGTCGCTTGTGGGGCGAATGTGCTCGGTGGCATCTACAGGGAACTTCCTGGGGAGGGCCAGGGCAAATCGAGTTCAACAAGTTCAACGGAGCCGTCGATGAGTGCGGAGTGAGCGTACAGAAAATCAAGGCCTAGAATAACTTCATGCGGACACTCTTGAAGAACAGTGCAAAGAACATATGTTCAGCGGCCAGCGAGACTAGCGCTCCTGTTTCGTCTCTCTCCTTCGTCTGTGTTTTTAGTGCGGGCTCTAAGTAATAAAGATACAGCGCGAGTGGCGCACATTCCTATCGTGGCCATTCTTCTTTCGCCAGTGACTCGCACAACACAGGACGCCGCAGGTGTCAGGATATTAGTGAGGCGTCGACGAAGGTGGCCGCTTATCACAGAGATGCGCGCGTCGGTATGAGGCAGAGCAGTGGCACGGGCATCATCCACGTCCACATCAAGTGAATGCCTATCCGTTGGTAAGGTCAGCAGAAGAATTGCAGTCCGGGTCATTCTAGCAGCGTCACTTCTCGGAGTTGCACCCATCAGTTTCCCGTAGAGCGCTGAGACACGGGAGACGGATAATGGCGAATAGTGGGTGAGCGAACCAGGGGACGTCGTTGTGAGGGTGATCGACTCTGTCGTGTAAATGAGGATTCCTGAGTAGTCTCGATCACATTTGAGCGCCCGCGATTGTGCTGAAATGTACAAACATTCATGTCTTATAAACCAATGCCCTGATCCGTAGATCAGATTTCGAAGAAGGACGACTTTGCACACAGCCATCGTAGTGATTTGAGTATTGGTATCCAACTTTTCTGGACACGAGAGTGTAGTTAGAGTGAGTGCTATCACGTGGCGTACTGACCATCAACTTTTCAAGCTTTCCGCGGTGGCGCGTGATGACATCACCAAAATAAAAATAAAATAATTAAAAGCTATCAACGCGCATAGAACTTCGCCACAATGCTTCTACCGCCGGCGTTATCAGTGTTTTTGCTAAAGCTAGCTGCTCATCGCCTGGAAATTACTAATCATCGTAAGAGTCACGACGAACGATGATTGATTCTGGGCTTTTGATGCGGTTCTTTTTCTCTCTTCTTTTTCTTTCTCATTTTTGTTTGTAGATGCAACTGACTAAACAAGCTAGGGTAACCGTCAGAAGTACTCTGTGGCAGCCTTTCTTCAGTCGGCACACATTCTTAACGTCCGAACATCGGATAACGTCTACGAGAGGCGCCGTCGTGGACGGCTTTTGATTTTGGCCTATGGATTTCTTTAAGGTGCCCCCAAATATTTCCCTAGCGACTTTCCTATCCACACTCATGGGCTACCGCAGCAGCTGCAATACCAGATGTGCTTAAGTATTAAGGCATGTACATGGATGTGTCAGTTTTGCACTCTGACGCAAAAGTCACGATACAAGAATTGAGCAAACTGTCTCTGTGTCGTCGTCCGCTAGCATGCTATCGCCAAAGTTGCTCGCTATAATACGTCACATTTACTCGTCGCCAGGCCAGGTACACCCTTTGGTATGACATATACAGCAGATGGAGTTAGTTCCCAAAGTTGACACATGTAACGGTTACCCACGTGCATGAAGGAAGACTGCTATTTAAAATTATTGTGCAGTAACATATGCGGGCTTTGTCTCTTCTCCATCTTATTTATCATGTTGCCGTTCCGCCTTTATAATATATCTGCAATATCGAACGCCATAAAGGCTACACACATACTCAATTAGACCTCACGCACAACTCCTGACACTTACTTGTATTCAAGACTTGTGCGACTGCCAAGGGCATCGTCTATGAATGTCATATATACATTATGGAGTTTTACGTGCCAAAACCACGATCTCATTATGAGGCAAGCCGTAGTGGGTGATTCCGCAATATTTTGGACCACTTGAGCTTCTTGAACGTGCGCTTATCGTGAGTAAACGGGTGTTTTCGCATTTCGAACCCATCGAAATACGGCTGCCGTGGCTAGGATTCGATCCCACGACCTCGTGATTAGCATCCAAACCCAATAAAAGCTAAGCAACAACGGAGGGGAAGGAATGTTGGCAGTTCGATGAAGGTGACAGCCAGTACGTGAGAGAATTTGTTCCCATCCTGATTGCGCGAGAATTGGTACCAGCCGTCGAAAAATGAGACCGTAAAGTGTACTGTATTAATGTGGTGGAGTCCGCGTCCAATATTTCAGACCCGAGTCACACTAACCACTGACGTCCAGGTATCTCGCTTATACCTGCAGTCGCCTGACAGCTGCCGGGGACTGGCGTCGGCCACAGGACCTACGTACTTGACCTCTCTTCAACACTTGCCGACATTCTCGCCTTATTTCGCACCATCGCGTTTCAGCTGAACTGATTCAACAGCCAATTTATTTGTTCCAAAATTTGGCCACCGTGGTCAGCGTTATGGTTTCTTATTTTAGGTCATCTTTTATATTTAGGCTAATGCAGTTCTCAGATTTCCAGCGGTTTGACCTTTCCCGAAATACCTGCGTTATTGTCGGCCTCTGTTCATATTTTTTAGGATTTTAATAGACGTTGAAATCAGAGCACGGCCCCTTGATCACGCTGCTAAAAAAGTCATATTATTTTCCTGAGGTCCTGCGCAAGCTTCTGCGTTCTTGCCGCTCATCAACCTTCTGATTTCCCTGTCACATATATACTATTTTGACGACTACGATCCCACGGAAGTTCTAAATGATGTAATGGCCACGGCATTGACACCGCTTAATTCAATTCTATCGTGGACACTATAGCCCCTTTTGCTCACTGCGAATGAATAAATTTAATTATTGAGTGCCATTCTTAAGCAAGTAAATTCATAGTCTAAAAAATATCTGTAAATCTCACGCACTGTGCGAATCGATGGAAGCAAAGCTTTTGGTGTTGTTTGTTTTGATTGACGTTAATTCGCGGTAATAATGATTGCGAATGTATGATTTATTCACCGTATAGTGCAATAAGAGTTGATGGCAAATGATACCTTGCTTGCACTACTGCTATTTGTCTGCGTAATGCGCAACATACAGCGAGCCATGTTTGCTTGAGACGATGTTGTACGCCATTGTTTGTAACCTGTGAGAGGGTTGAGCATTCGCATTGCTTCACATGGCACATTGAATCGAGGCAGACGTGTTCGCAGAATTATGGTGCTCCACGTGCCAAAACGCTATCGGATAATGAGGCACGCCTAGTGGCGCACTCCGGATTAACTTTGATACCCTGGTGTTCTTTGACGCGCTCCAAAATGAAAGTGCATGAACGGTTTGGCATCTCGTTCCCGTCGAAATCCGGCTTCCGAGGCGGGGATTGAACCCTCGAACTCGAGCAATGCCATAGCCTGCAAGCTACCGCGGCGGGCACATAAGTGTTGATTTGACGTGCGACCACTTCAGTAGTGTCGCCTATACCCTACGGTAATTGTTTCAGGCTTTGAGTCTGCACGGCCTGCGTCAGTTGTCCGCTGGAGAAATTTGCATCGTGTTTATTTTTTAGAAATAGCAGAAACGTAGCGTACCGTGTCTTCAATTTGCCCGCTACAGCTGTAGTGTGTACAGTACTAGTAGAGTTTTGTTATCTTCTCAAGTCGTCCTTTCCCTGTCCGCCCCCCCCCCCTGTATCAGAACTGCTAGCAAAGAATGGCAAGGGTGTTATTCACTCGTTTCGTGAATACCCCGGTTCTACCCGTTCTTATGGCCTCTTCTCCCTGTCTAACATTCTATTTACCTCTCTTCAGGACTCGCATGTTAGGATAAGGGTAAACGCTGCAGTTTCTGCAATGCTTTTTGCGGGGGGCCACGGACATTTACAGCTGTCAACAGGCTAATATGACGACACCCAGGGTAGGGAGTGATGAGTTGTGGGTTAGCACGCTTCATGCGTGATACGTGCCACGCCCTTTTACGACACCCAGGGAGCTCGAGAGGGCACTATGCACATGTGACGCGATGGAAAGGTCCAAACAAGTTTCTTGTGCCGCCTTTCCTCTTTTTTACGCTCCTTCCATGTATGTGTACGTTCTGCAGCTTCCTCCGACACGGCCTGCAAAACAGCAACAGCACCAGTGAAAAAGTTGCAGGAAGAAGCAGACAAAGCTTCACTTCACAGAAGTTGTCTACATTGATTGGCGTACAGTGGCGTGTCCTCGTGGCGTCATCGAGTCTATTGCGGGATTTCTAAGCGAAGAGAGTCAAGTGGGCGACTTAATTGCCCACTAGATCTTCTGCTTTCAGGATCCACCTTATCCTGTTTCCAAGGCGCGAATGGTCTATGCAGTTTACTACAGACCTGCAAAACAGTTTTTTTATCCGGTTCATTAATTGCGCGCTCCACAGCTATAGTGTGGAGGTACTTCCTTTTTACTACACTGTGTTAATAAGTGAACTTGTTGTCGAATTATATTCTCTAATAATGTTGTATTCTTACTATCTTTGTCGTACGTAATCTACGCGGAGTACTCAGGCACCCTCTAATGAAATGCTTTCAATTTTCCGCCATTTTGATCTAAATAAAGGTAACTTGAACTCATTTTTTCATAAATAAGCGCTGAATGAAACGCTGAAATCATCCCGAACACGATTAACAAGCGCCGTAGTACTTGGCGTTATGATGAGGATTCACAAGCTTATTTTTGTGTTTTTTTAGGAGGGAGGCGGAATGCGTTCTTGTACCGTAGGAACGCCCCTCGGACGTCTCTCACGTGCTCGTTTTTATTCTCAAGCATACAATGTAAACTGTCATCGCTGCAACTCCATGATGTCCAGATCCTTATTCTGTTACGCTGACGGCGGCCGTTGTCGTAAGGCTGGCACCTCATTCTGAGCTTCGCCGTCACCAGACAGCATAGAACTCTGTCTTCACAAACAAACCATCGGGATTTTAGTTCATGTAATCGCAGTACTCTGCATTAGGGAGCAGGGCACGCTAACCATTACGCTACCACCTCTCCCCACCACTTTCGGCTTATCTCGCTTCCCACTTGTCGTTTTCATCGCAGATGCAAGCAGAACAGACGCAGAAACGAACAAAAAATAAAAAGATTGCTGGAGCCGATAGTTAACACATGACCATAACGTTGGCAGGCTACTCTCATTGGAGCACATGCAGGCTTGCGGCTGCGTTCAGATCGCCCGTTTCCTGAGCTTTATTGTCCATTTGCTTTCACCGACTCTTTTCGGTTGAAACTTAAACGCCGGACGAAAGCGAGACCTGCCGTTGTATATATCTTTTCTTTATTTTCTAGGTTTAAACCAAAAACGCTCATTCCTAGCTTTAAACCAAAAACACTCATTCCTAGCTTTAAACCAGCAAGTTTCATGATCAGCGACTTGAACGCTCATTTACACAAATAGTGATTTTTCAAGAAATGGCATAAGGATGCTATACTTCGAGGTTATGTCGCTCTCAATACGGGCCGACACCACGTATCGGCGAAAGGGCGTCACAATGTCGGTGCACGCGGCAGGTTACTGAATAATGAAAACATGCGACTGTTTTTCAGTTCTCGCAACTTAACATACACGGAACACAAGGCACCCGCCACCATGACACATATTTTTCGACAGCACCGACACACAACGGCGGACTGATATACTTCTTAAAGGGGTTTAATTCAATTTTTCATCGGAGAACCGCTAGCACAGGGAGCGCCGCGCGTATACCGCGGCCAAGTACTTTTCCACTAGCAATACTGCCGCCGGTGGCTTCACACGCTGCCATAGGCTGCAGCTGGCACTGGGATTCCAGAAGTTTAAACATATAACCTCTTTGCATAGAAACGACAGCATGGTTGCTAATATATTGTTGGCTTGGATATGTTTGACACGAGGCCATGGACGGCACCCTGTCTTCTAACGCGTTCTTATGTTTGCGTTCCCGTCTCTGTCTTGAAGGGACTCGCACCGTAACATGTTGTAATGGTGATTGCGTTGAGCGTATGTAAGGCAAGAAACGCTGTTCTAAACTGTCTGTTCTCTAGCTTCTGCAGTAAACCCACGTTTATAGTATTTCGGCAATAGCAAGAGTCACGAGTATGGCAACCGTAATTCTAAGTGTCGCGGAATGGTCATAACTTGTCGCGATATCGCAGTTGCAGTCCACAGACCCTACCACTATGGAATCCGCGGCAAGTTATGGCCGATGAATAAGCAATTGCCAAGAGTGGTTTTCAGTAAATGTTTATTACCAAGAACGGCGGATGCTTGTACTACCGCAAAGGACGAATGCCGGGCGGTGGTGGTAGCAACTTTATTGACAATCTGGCAAATTCGTGGCCTGGGCCTAGGCCGTCCCCGAGGAGGTCCGGAGATCCTGTCACCTAGCCGCCTCACGGGCTTGCTGGATGGCCCATATTTGATTTTGGAGGTTTGAGCTGCACAACGCGGCCGTCCATCGTGCCAAAGCTTCATCTGCGAAAACTGCATTTTCTCTGCATATAACCTCACATTCCCAGAGAATGTCTCGAAGAGATGCCTGAGCCCTGCCGCATAGTTTGCAGTTATTGTCTGAGTAGATATCTGGATATATCCTCCTGAGATGGACGGGGTTGGGGAACGTCTTGGTTTGTAACTGCCTCCAGTCTACCGCTTGGGCCCTGACGAGTTTGGGGTTGGGGGTGGATGAACACGCCTAGAGTTTCGATAAAATTGTGTTATATCACAGTACCTGGTCATTCTGTCCCGCTCTCTCCATGCCTCCGTTGGATTTTCAACCCCAAGAGAGGATCCTTCTACGCGGGCGCGGAATGTGAGACCTCGCGCTACGCAGTGGACCTCCTCGTTAAGATTGGGTACGGGGGTGTCGAGGTACGTGTGTGCCGGGAACCACATAATATGTCGTTCATCCGTCTGCTCAGAGGTGACATAGCTCGCGTTGGCTTTGAGTATAGCCTCAGCCTTCGGCGAAATTCTGCCTTGGGCATAGTTTCTGACCGCCGTCTGCGAGTAACTCAGTATGTATCTACATAGGGGTTAACAATGGTTAGAGCTATCGCCACCTCTTCCGCTACCTCGGGGTTTTTGCCACGTATATTACAAGAACTGGCCAATTGTTTGTCGGTATTGGGGAGGGCCACTGCGAAAGCACGTCGATCCTCGTATTCTGCAGCGTGACTCCAATCATTTACTCACCACATCACACATGTATACATCATCATCATCAGCCTGCTTGCGCCCATTGCAGGGCAAAGGCCTTTCCCATTCTTCTCCAACAACCTCGGTCATGTACTAATTGTGGCCATCTCATCCCTGCAAAGTTCTTAATGTCATCCGCCCACCTAACTTTCAGCCGCCCCCTGCTACGATTCGCTTCCCTTGGAATCCAGTCCGTAACCCTCAGTGACCATCGGTTATCATCCCTCCTCAGTACATGTCCTGCCCATCCCCCATTTATTTTTCTTGATTTCAACTAAGATGCCATTACCTCGCGTTTGTTCCCTGACTCACTCTGCTCATTTCTTATCCCTTAACGTTTTCTGCCCCTAGGCACCTTAACGTTTTCTGCCCTTAAGGTTTCTGCCCCGTAGGCGAGTACTGGTAAGACACAGCTATTATACACTTTTCTCTTGAGGGATAATGGCAAACTGCTGTTCATGCACTGAGAATGCCTGCCAAACGCACCCCAGCCCATTATTATATCTTCTGATCATTTCCGTCTCATGATCCGGATCCGCCGTCATTACCTGCCCTAAGTAGATGTATTCCCTTACCACTTCCAGTGCCTCGCTACCTATCGTAAATTGCTGTTTTCTTCCGAGGCTGTTAAACATTACTTCAGTTTCATGCAGAATAATTTTAGACCCACTCTTCTGCTTTGCCTCTCCAGGTCAGTGAGCATGCATTGCAATTGGTCCCCTGAGTTACTTAGCAAGGCAATAGCATCAGCAAATCGCAAGTTACCAAGGTATTCTCTATTAACATTGATCCCTAATTCTTCCCAATCCAGGTCTCTGAATACCTCCTGTAAACACGCTGTGAATAGCATTGGAGAGATCGTATCTCCCTGCCTGACCCCTTTCTTTATTGGGATTTTGTTGCTTTCTTTATGGAGAACTACAGTGACTGTGGAACCGCTATAGATATCTTTCAGTATTTTTACATGCGGCTCGTCTACACCCTGACTCAGTAATGCCTCCATGACTGCTGAGGTTGCGACAGAATTAAAGGCTTTCTCGTAATAAACGAAATCTATATATAAGGGTTGGTTATATTCCGCGCATTTCTCTATCAGCTGATTGATAGTGTGAATATTTTTTGTTGTTGAGTAGCCTTTACAGAATCCTGCCTGGTCCTTTGGCTGACAGAAGTCTAAGGTATTCCTGATTCTATTTGCGATTACCTTAGTGAATAGTTTGTAGGCAACTGACAGTAAGCTGATCAGTCTAATTTTTCAAGTCATTGGCGTCCCCTTTCTTATGGATTAGGATTATGTTAGCCGTCTGCCAAGATTCCGGTATGCTCGAGGTCATGAGGCATTGCGTATACAGGATGGCCAGTTTCTGTAAAACAATCTGCCCACCATCCTTCAACAAATCTGCGGTTACCTGATGCTCCCCAGCTGCCTTCCTCCTTTGCATAGCTCCCAAGGCTTTCTTTACTTCTTCCGGCGTTACCTGTGCGAGTTAGAATTCCTCTAGACTATTCTCTCTTCCATTAATCGTCGTGGGTACCACTGGTAGTGTATAAAACTCTATAGAACTCCTCAGTCACTTGAACTATCTCATCCATATTAGTAATGATATTGCCGGCTTTGTCTCTTAACGCATACATCTGATTCTTGACAATTCCTAGTTTCTTGTTCACTGCTTTTAGGCTTCCACCGTTCCTGAGAGCATGTTCAATTCTATGCATATTATACTTCCTTATGTCAACTGTCTTACGCTTGTTGATTAACTTCGAAAGTTGTGCCAGTTCTATTCTAGCTATAGGGTTAGAGGCTTTCATACATTGGCGTTTCTTGAACAGATCTTTCGTCTCCTGCGATAGCTTACTGGTATCCTGTCTAACGGAGTTACCACTGACTTCTATTGCACACTCCTTAATGATGCCCACAAGATTGTCGTTTGTCGTTCATTGCTTCAACAATAAAGTACTCTTACTGAGTTAAAGCCGAATACCTGTTCTGTAGCTTGATCTGGAATTTCTCTATTTTTCCGCTTACCACTAACTCATTGATCCGCTTCTTGTGTACCAGTTTCTTTCGTTCCCTCCTCAGGTCTAGGCTAATTCGACTTCTTATCGTCGTCTGGTCACTGCAGCGCACCTTGCTGAGCACGTCCACATTTTGTATGATGCCAGGGTTAATGAAGATTATGAAATCAATCTCATTGCTAGTCTCGCCGTTCCGGCTACTCCACGTCCATTTTCGTCTATCCCGCTTGCGGAAGAAAGTATTTATTATTCGCATATTATTCTGTTCCGGAAGCTCTACTAACTCTCCCCTGCTAGTCCTAGTGCCTATGCCATACTCCCCCACTGCCTTGTCTCCAGCCTGCTTCTTGCCTACCTTGGCATTGAAGTCGCCAATCAGTATCGTGTATTTTGTTTTCACTCTACCCATCGCCGATTCCACGTCTTCATAGAAGCTATCGACTTCCTGGTGATCATGACTGGATGTAGGGGCGTAGACCTGTACAATCTTCATTTTGTACCTCTTATTAAGTTTCACAACAAGACCTGCCACCCTCTGGTTTATGCTATAGTATTCCTGTATGTTACCAGCTATATTCTTATTAACCAGGAATCCGACTCCTAGTTCTCGTTTCTCCGCTAAGCCCCGGTAGCACAGGACGTGCCCGCTTTTTAGCACTGTATATGCTTCTTTTGGCCTCCTAACTTCACTGAGCCCTATTATATCCAATTTACTGCCCTCTAATTCCTCCAATAGCACTGCTAGACTCGCCTCGCTAGGTAACGTTCTAGCGTTAAACGTTGCCAGGTTCATATTCCAGTGGCGGCCTGTCCGGACACATGTATACACTGGAATTGAACTAGTTTCACTGACTCTCGCTTATAATCTATCGACCCTTAACTGCGTGTTCGCCTGCCACGCGGACTCCTGCTTTTTCTCTCTTTGACCCCCGCTCCTTTCGCAATGTGCTGAGACATGATTCCACCGATGCTTTCTCCTCCTTTTGCTCAACAATTGAAGATATTCATTCTATAATTCCTACCAGTTGTGATGGGCGCCTGCTCTACACGTTATCACTATTTCGCGAAACGCAAGTGACTCAGCCCGACTCGATTGGTAGAGAAACAGCCGAATATCACCGATAGCATGGCCCGCGCTAGAGGCATCCGCTTGCGTGACGCAAGCGCCGGCGCTGCCATCTCTTGTTCAGTTCGCTGGTTGCTCGCACTGCGTCAGGAAACTTCAAGGGGCGGCCTCACGTACATTTCTTTATATACATTAAAATGACGCTGCTGCGATAATTTGTGATTGTGCGAAAAGACATTAATCTTGATTGCAATACGAACGCAGCAGTGAAAAGTGGACAACGTTGCAGAAAGTTTACTCTGTTCAACCAGTATTATTTTGTATAAACGCGTTCTTTTAAAAAAATTACGGTACAAAGCACAAATGCCAACACCACCCGAGGGCGATGAAAATACCACGAGCAAGAGTTATGAACAAAAGGTTTTCATGGCGCCAAACGAAGGGGAAAATGTGGGGATACGCATTCCTCTCTGCCGCCGTTGCATATGGCTGCTCGTAAGGATAATTCGCATGGCTCATCGCACCGCAAATTATGCCGGAAACATTCTGCGATGGCAGCCCAGCCCAACGACACGCAACGTCAAATTGACGTTTACGAAATGGTCCTTCCTGTGAAACTCCCCACAGCCTATCACTTCAGCCAATCAACAAGCTGGCATGGCGCCTATCTGCCATCGCCAGCACACAGCCACCAATTATTCGTGAAATTGAAGATGCATTGCAATGGCTTCTGTACACTACCGCTCACTTTCTTTTTGAAGCGCTAACGTCGCAATATATCTGCCAAGGACCAAAAGAATGCGGTAGTCGAAAAAAAAAATTCAGCCCACGTCACGTTTCGTCATCTTGATGAAAACGTAAAATTCTGTTTTGCAAAACTTTGTTCCCTGTCACAAATTTCAAGGCACGTGAGCACTCCACAGCCAATCAGAGAGTCAACATGGCGGATAATGTTGGCCGTGCGGCCGCCAACCGTGTCGAGAATTGAGCCTCAGTGTTACGCCATGTGTAAAGAGTCGAGATAGGAATCAATCGAAAGTTGAGTCTTCGGACTACATACGCTTCAGCGGCTATAACGATAGACGTCGTAGTTTTATCGCCACTTCCGTTTTTGTCTCGAAAATCGAGTATAAATGTTCGTCTTTTTCATGGGCTTCCATTGCTGAATCTTTAACCGCTCTGGAGAACAAATTTCTTTCTTGCCACAACGTGATCACTGCATTTGGCTCATGTGTGTGGTCTCCCAGAATATGTCTGTCACCTGCCTTATTCAATAATCGATGTGCAGTTTTTGATGTTCGCGAAAAACGCGCTCGTTCCATTGAAAACGCGCTAGCTTCGTGCTGAGGCCGCTTGGGGCGCTAGTGGGTATGTGTCCGGAAAAGCTGGATATGTTGGTGCAACATAGGTGGTGGAGTTCGGCGGAAGGGTGGAATATCATGAGCCGAATTGCGCGACGGATTCGACGATTGTGATTGGCCGCAATAGCCATCAGGTTCCTTAGTCTTGTCTCCTAGGGAAGACGACGTTATTAAAGGGGGGACCTTTCGTGCAGTGAAAGTGGTGCTGATGGATCCTTATATGAACTCAGACGTTTATTATGCTCCTACAAAGAGTGTGCTTCCCCATCTGGAGGCAGTATAAATGATGTAAAATGATCCCTTTTCGAGCGAAAGCTTTACTGGCCGCGAACTTGCGATTTCGCCGTAGCGGTGCTCCGAAGAGGTGCATGACGTCACAACGTGCGCCTCGCCGCGGATATTTCTCTCTCTCTCACTCCCTAGTCACTACTGCGCATGCGCCACGAGTAGCACCGAACAACAGGTGTTCCGCCACTGCGCATCCGCCGCCGCCCTTTGGTATGACGTAACCCACGTTCCTCGTCATAGCGCTCGCCTCCGCTCGCTTCGCCAGCTGCGTCGCATGCCTGATAACATGTCGGAGGATTGAAAAGGGGAGCTCGCGTGCGGCGCAACCACAGTTGAGGCGGCAGTATAGTCGGCGACATTTCTGATATCCTGGCATAGCCGAGCTAAGCCACTGCCAATTTTTTCCTTCATTCATAAAAACGGATATACTCCTCAATGGACTTGGTTGATTCCTGGCCCAAACGCCACGTCGAGCCTGTCGGTGCAGTCAGTTCAAGCTTGTTGATCGTCGCCCGTGGTTCTGAAATATATAATTTGTTTAGTTTAGTCCATTCAGGGATGCTTGTGAATTCCCTCGAGGTACCACAGAAGGTCTCCAGAATTGCTGGGTATGAGAAGCAGGGTATAAAACATCTGTTTTACAAGTTTTTGGGTATACGTGCCCTGTGTGGAATCCTTTGTGTGTTGTGCATCTTATTGCATTAGACAGTGACAAGAACTTTATTAGAGTGTCCTGAGGAACTCGATTGGGGGGAACCGAAGGCTCTCTGATCAACTTGGTGGCTCCGCCCACGACGGAACAGGGAGGTGGTCACTCTCCGCGACGTCGCGGGTCCTCTGGACGGCCTGTAATTGGTTTGTGAAATCCCAGCTCTTCAGCAAGGTGTCCCACATGGACTTGATTCGTCTGTAGTATTGTGAATCCCCAGTTCAAATAGTTTTACTGTGCTAGCAGATTGTGGAATACCGAGTATTCTTTTGACGCCGGACCTGATGAGCTTGTCGAGTTTGTTCTTTAGCGCAGCAAGGCGTCCCACATGGACTTGTTATGAAAGTCGGAGCCCGCGTTGTATGGGCACAGCCAGAGCATGTGGTCGAAGGAGCAGCACGCGTGACCGCATTTGGAGCACGACTGCGGGAACTTCGGATCTATCCAACTAAGCGCTCTTGGGGTGAGGTAGGATCTCGTCTGTAAAAACCTGAAAGTAACAGCCTGAGCCCTGTTCAGTTTCGGGCTGGGGGGAGGGAATTTCCTCCTCCTGTGTCTGTAGTGTGACGTATTTTTGTGAAAGGTCGTAAGATTATCTTTGAAGGGGCAATCCTGCGGGAGAGCCGGACCTTTAGCTCGGGCGCGGTTCGCCAATTCACGCGCCAGGCAGTTGGCCCGCTCGTTAGGGTTGCAGCCTGCTTGGTTAGTTACATCGTTCACGTGCGCCGGGAACCACGCTATGGTATGACCTCCAGTGTCTTCTCGCGTAATAATACGAAAGGATCTGTTGACGCTGCGTGTCTACAAACTAGAGCGGACGAGAAAGCCCTGAACGCCGTCCGCGAGTCGGAGAAAATGGTCGCCGGGCCTTTTGCGGCTTGAAGAGCCAAGGCTATCGCGGTTTGCTCCGCCTCGTTCGCCTGTTTAGCGTAGATTGATGCGGTGCTGATAAGTGTTCCGTGCGCGTCAACGACCGTGATTGCAAACCTGTCTTCGCTGCCATATTTGGCGGCGCCGACGAAGAATGCATATGCCCCGTAAGGATCGATTCGTCGAAGGATGGTTCTAGCCCGCGCTCTTCTGCGACTTTCGTTATATATTGGGTGGATGTTCCTCGGTACGGGCTCGACCTTTATACCTTCACGGACTAATTTAGACAGGGGTGTCTTTCGAGCGGTGCCTGTATACGGAGTTGACCAGCTTCAGCAAGAATTTTGATTCCCGGCTTATTTGACGAAAGCCAGGAGATTTGTGCAATAAACTCTGCTTCAATTGATTCGTCTGTAGTATTGTGAATTCCCAGTTCAAATAGTTTTACTGTGCTAGCAGATTATGGAATACCGAGTATTCTTTTGACGCCGGACCTGATGAGCATGTCGAGTTTGTTCTTGTCAATTTTGCCCCATTGTAGGTACAGTGCCGTGTAAGTAATGTGACTGATAAAGAAAGCTTGGAAGACCCTGAGTAGGTTGTCCTCCTTGAGTCCCCGCCTTTTGCTTGCTATTCTGGTTATGAGTCTTAGTATATTTTTCGCCTGCGCACCCAGCTTGTTTAGAGCTTCTGCATTACAGCCTTTGGCGTTGATTAAAAGTCCTAAAATTTTGATGGAGTTCACCCTCGGAATGGGGTGCCCATCTCGTGTTGTAATTTCGACTGGCAGCGTTTCCAGAGGCTTGAGGTTCCTAACGCCCTGCCTCGACTGTCTGCAGAGGAGGAGTTCGGATTCGGTCGGTGACAGCTTGACACCCGTGCATGTAAGAAATTCTTCTGGTACATCTATGGCCGCCTGGAGAGATTGCTCTAGATCGGCCAGAGATCCCCCCCGGGGGACCAGATTTTGATATCGTCTGCACAGATTGCGTGGCCTATTTTTGGGAGTGCGGCCAGCCTTTCGGAGAGTTTATGCATGGCGATATTAAATAGTAGCGGGGATAGGACCGAGCCCTGAGGGGTTCCGCAGTTGCCCAGTTCGTAAGGACCACCCGAGATCTTGCCCAGTCGAAGGAACGCTTTCCTTTCCGATAGGAACGAAAGAGTGAAATTAAAGAATTTTCGCCCGAGGTTTAGATGGGAAATTTCGTTCAAGAAGTGTTCGTGAGCCACCTTATCAAAGGCCTTAGCGAGGTCGAGTGCAATGGTACCTCGTACGTCCCGCGTCTCGTTATCGAATGTAGATCTTTTCAGGAGGAGCATTGCGTCCTGTGTGGAGAGTCCCTTTCTAAAAGCTATTAGATTATGCCTAAATAGTTCCTGGTTTTCTACGTGTTCGACGATTCGATTATGTACTGAATGTTCTGCCACTTTGCAAATGCACGATGTTAGAGAGATGGGACGCAGGTTATTTATGTGCGGAGGTTTCCCCGGTTTGAGGATGAGCACCATCTTCGCGGTGCGCCATTCCGACGGGACCTGCCCCGAGCTCCACGCCTCATTTATCTCTGCCGTTAGGATTTCGATGGCCTTGTCGTCCAGGTTCCGCAGGAGCTTGTTGGTGACACCGTCTGGCCCCTGGGCCGATCTTCCATTTAGGTTAAAGAGTACGGCTCTGATTTCTGAAATCGTAAAAGGTTCGTCTAATTCTGGCCTGACTAGCCCCGTGTAAACCACTCTCGCGCTTACGCCTTGCAAATCTCCTTCCTTGACGGGTAGGTAAGTTCGCGCAAAGTCGTTGACAATTACATTGTTTGTGAGGGCCGAGGTGACGTACTTATGTATGAGCCTATCGACGGCGAGATTTAGCGCATTCCGGGACTGTTTGTCGTTTAGGAGGCTTTTAAGCAGATTCCACTTACTACGTCTTCTCATGCGACCGTCCGTTTCGTTGCACGTTTCGTCCAACTGTTGCAGGGCTAGTTACTTGGAATAGCACTCTATTTCCTTGTTTAGTGACGTTAGTTTTGTTCGTAGTCGGCGATTTAATTTCTGTATTTTCCACCTCTCTCCTAGAGCGTGTTTAGCCTCCAGGAGATGCGCTAACCGCGAGTCCATTTTGGGGACTTCAAGTTCTGTGCTAATTTCTTTGATCGCGTTTTTGACGGCCTGTTTAAGATTGCTAATTAGTTTTTTGAAAGATTCGCTTGAGGGGGCCGTTTCGGTTCGAATTTTCCGGAAGAGATCACAATCAACGTATTCGTATTTGACCGGAGGTTTGGATTTGACCTGCACCACGATCTCGAGAACGTAGTGGTCACTACCCAAGTCTTCCTGGAGATTATCCCACGTGCCCTCGATATTTCGGAAGAATGTGAGGTCTGGCGTTGTGTCTCGACTGACCGAATTGCCCCTTCTAGTGGGAAACCTAGGATCTGTAACAAGCGCGTGAGGCTAGAATCGGCTGCACATGCGGGTAAGTTTGTGCCCTTCTTGCTGTTAAACCGGTATCCCCATTCCGTGTTCGGAGCGTCGAAGTCCCCCCAATTAAGAAGGGCGCGTCTCTGGCTGCCCTGATTGCGGAATGGAATAGTGCATTAAAGTGTTCCTTACTGCAGGCGAACTGTAGACGTCAAGAATAAAGACATTCACGTTGCTCGATCTACTGGGCGCGAGCTCGATCAACTGTGGTTCTAGTCCGCTGCGATATTTTGGAACGGTGTGCTCCACAAAGGAGACGCTTTCTTTAACTAAGGCGGCGATGCCTCTCCCCGTTTCGCCTTTGTACGCTACTGCGCAATACCCCGACAGAGTAATCTCCTTCTCCGCGATCGTCTCCTGCTGTAAAATGACTTGTGGCTTGTCTGTCACCGATCTGACGAGCTGACCTACCGGAGCCTTGCGCCTCTGGAAGCTAGCGCAGTTCCATTGCCAAATTTTAATGGCATAACAGGGTCTCGTTGACTTCAGTTATGTTGCCCTCTTCTTCCTCCTCTCTGTCGCTAAAAGGTTCCGTGTTGAGCGCCTTGCGTTTCAACTGCCCGGCTAACGGGCCTGGGTTACTGTTGCTAACCTCGTGCCGGTTTATAAGTTTTCCTTTCATGCGGTTAAAGGATTCCTTAAGCTCCGCGAGCTCGCGTCTAAGCTCCATATTTTCCGCTTCGAGCGCTCGGATACGGGGATCGATCCTATGCTCTGGCTGTTCCTCACCTGTCGTTTCTTAGCTTGGTGCGTTCTTCTTCTCAGACGGCTGCGTCACTCCCTTGACCTTGTCGGCCCACGTGGCCCGCTTGACGGAATGGGAGCGAGACCGGGATCTCGATCTGGAGGAGCGTTCTCCTTGCCTCGGTTTTGATTCTCTCCTTCTCGAGCGTGAGCGCCCTCCGGATAGAGATCGGGTACCTCGGATGGAACCGCTCCGCGCAGCTGGTGCAGCCAACGAGATGTGGCCATTTGCGTCGGTGACGTCATATTCTTCGTCCAGTTGTGCCTTCCTTGCTATTTGTCGGCGTCTTCGGCGTCGGCGTCGTACGATGTATGGGATTTGATAGCGCTTTTTGCACGTTAGGTCCCCGGTGACGTTCAGTGATGTGCTTCTTCGTCGACCGCTTTTGCTTTTCCGCAACCGCGACATTTACTTCCCTCTTCCTCGCTGCTGATGCAAACGTCGGCGCGGTGGCCTACGTGGCCGCAAGCGTGGCAAACGTCGACTTGGCGTCGGTATAAAGAACATGGCATCAAAGCCATGCTGCAGATCACGTGGTTGGGTACACGCAAGCCTCTGAATAAAATCACGACTATATGCGACAATGTATTAATGCATTAATGCATTATAAAAATCCAATCTTTCCAGGCAAGTATATCCTGGTGAGATACGGCCGCTTTGTAGGTGTAACTGCAATCAAAAAAGTCGCAGTTTCGCCCGAAAGGCGAATCATCGATTGCGGTAGACAAGTAGTAGACAGCTAGACGAAGTAAGGATAGTAGTTTTGTCTGCCGTATAACCTTTTAAACATTCGTCTAATCACTAAATTAACAAGCACGATGTCACGCTCGCACAAGTAAACAAACATATCTCGCTCGACGACCGCGTAAGCTCGCTGTCAAAACGCTGGAGTGAGGAATCGCGGCATCAGCAGCGAGCGATTCGTGCTGTCTCTCGCTTTAGCGCGAACGAAGCATCGAAAGCAGAGCGCATACGAAGCTACCGGCACTATGCGCACTTTGCCAACATCGCTGACGGTTATGAAGATGAGGCCCGCGCATGCGCGCACTTTGGCCACGTCGCAGATCACTTTCAAGATACGGCGCACGCGCGGCGGCGTCGTGCACAGCAGCCGCCGGAGTAAAAATCTGTGGGCACTTTGCTGAGCTGAACTGCGACATGCGAAAGTCTATGGCTGCGTCTGTTGCTGTTGTCTGAATTGTTCTGCGAATGGACGCCACCGTGGCCGCGAGCATGGGCTGCAGTCATAGCCGCATGGCTGCAAGGTTTGTCGCCGATGTGCCCGCACCTCCACGCGCATGTCCGCGCTCTCCCACGCGCCCACTCACACAGCGTTACTGGAGTGGCGCCTCCTCTCCCCCTCCCGTCGGTCGCCGGTGATAACCACTTTACTGCGTCCACCACGGACTGAGCCCGGACACTCAAGAGCCACTGTAGGCTTATGCCTTAAAACGCCCCCTCCCCTTCTCTACTTCACCCCCGGGCCTTGAGCGCGACAGAAGAGGGCACGCTTCCGGCCCGCCTTTGTTACTCTCTCGTGCGCTAGAGTGAGCCGCGAGCGCCCGCTCACCCTTGCGTGTTTTGACTCGCACCCACGGCGTACCGCGACAATTTTATCGACCTTAGACTTGAAACCGAGCCCCATGGCGACACCCACACACCGACGCCGTCGGAAGAAATGCGGCTGGAGTGTCCATAATAGTTGCTGCCGCAATGAAAGAACTTGGTGGGGTGATCCCTTTGTTTGGAGCGACGAAGCAGGTTACGACCTAAGCTGTTTTATTCAATCTTCCATAATCATACGGGAGTCCGCGCATTAGAAGGCTCCGCCTTATATTTTCTCGCAGAAAGTTCATCCACATAAAGTTTTGCCGTACCTTTCCAAGTACCATCAGCTTAAATGTTCCTTTTTTTCAGAGCCACTGTTGCTTGGAATTCACTACCTCCATATGTGGTGTACTGCAACAATGTTGATGTTTGCCGCACCAAATAATGTCGTAATCGTGTGGTGGTTCATGTACGAATAAATAATCAGATTCAAGTAATCCGTGACCCGTGCCTAAATTTTGTTTTGGTTAGCGTTTATTTCCGTAAGCCATTCCTTGCACCAATTAGTTTCGGCTTCTAAGTCAGAGAGGACTTTAATAATGCATCTGCGATGTTTTTATCTCCCTATTGATAACTCAGTGATCAGGTAAGAGATGAACGCTTAATAATTATTATGGAATCGCACTATGATGTCGCGCTTAGCGATTGCAAGCCGAACTTGCTAGAGTCGCAGTTAAGTAAATGGAACTAGACGGACTCGTAAAAATTCAAAAGTCTTCGAAATTTAAGCTTGCGGGTAACACTTACCACCTACGTAGCCTTCCCTCTTCTTATAGACTAGCTCCTATGTTTTTCAAACAAAAAATCGTTAACAAATATCTTAAAAATTGATTAAGTGTAAATCCCGCAGTGTTTGATAGCGGTACAATTGGCGGAGCACAGCGAAATAAACCAACAGTTGCTTCACCGCAGCATCAGCTAGGCTTTCTCAGGTTTAATAATGAGCTCTGAAGGTAATTAGTCAATGCTGCATGTTTTTCTGTTTTTACACGTAATACGATGCATGTAGTAAGCATTCCCACTGTCCTTGTTCAGTTGAGCTAGGCAACGAATTCCTATTTTCAGGAATGGAGTGGGTTACGTCAGATGTGCGTGCAAAGTTAAATTCGTTTTTTTGTTCCTTTATTCAAGCGTTATACTCATACTTTAAAGCGTCTTTCGAGAACGAGACGTGACACTATCTTTCAATGTGTAGGAAATGGGGCCGATGTGTGACTCATATGGGCGCCAAGATTTAAGCTGCGTGTTAGTATTACAGGCAATGAATATTCCTACTGCCACTGCTCGACAAAATGAGCTTCGCTCGAAATTTTTCTGGATCCTGTAAGCTCGCGCGAAGGCTGTGGGTTTTTTCGATTGTCGAGTTATGTCGTGGTAATATTTCAGCAGCATATATAGAATTGTACCGTTAGAACAGGACATCTTTAAGACACATTGTAGAGTATCGATTTGAAAGTTGCTGTTGCACACTGAAGTAGTATATAATAAATTATTTATTCCAGCCGTTATAGAATTCCAAAAGTAAGCATTCAGTGATTTTTAGCCAACCAGAGGCTCTTCTCAATAACATCACTGCCTTCTACCTTTCTTTGCTGTTCTTTCCCAAGCTGTTTTACAAAAAAAAAAAAAAATCCTACCAACAAACATATCCTAAATCAAACTTAAGGGAAAGGTTTAGCTTCTATATGGCAAATTGGCAGTTCTTTCTTCCGATAAGAACTGCACAAAAATTATTGAGTTATGTTGAACTTTATAGAAACAGTTAAATTGTAGTGATTTCAGCAGTGCAATTTTTTATTTGGCTGGCACCTTTTATTTACAACGATTTTTTAAAATTGCGAGATTTCAACAAACTATGCTTGAAGTATGCAACTCAGCAATTAAAACGGTATCGTAATTCTGTAAGCTGCTCCTAACCTTTTATGTAAAGCAGACGAAAATTATCTATCATACACCACCCTGAAGTATACGGCTAACTTCTGAATATCACATTTCCAAAACCTTTTCAAACATTATAAAAAATTCGAATAGGTCGTATATTCATACGTCAAACTTGTCTGATGTAGATGCTCCAACGGATGCAGTTTATAGAAATGCGATATTTGTTTTTGATGCTAAGTTCGTGCTTCTATATTTCGTACTTCTATACTTCGTACTTCTATATTTTTTTCTAGATTCTACGATTCCTGGCAATTCTTGTAAAAATGTCATCGCCTAAATCAAAATTCTGTTTGCTGCAATCACTGTGATTTAACGTTCTCCCTTCCCCGATCTAATAATTTCCATTCAGATAGCTTGAGCGGTTTTTTAAAGGCATTCTTGCCTTTTACATGTATCTGAGCAGCTGGCGTCGGAGATAGGCCCGCCCTAAAGCTTCCTTTTACTGCATCACGCTGCTCCAAAGGAAACTCACGAAACATAACGCTAGCTATACGCAAGCCAGCGGCCGCAGGGGTGCACAAATAAGCAACCAAGAAAATCGAAGACCAACGCAGGCTTCGTGGGAGCAGTTATCTCGGCCATACATCTTATCCGGAATGCCGACGAGCCAGGTGTGTAGCAACATCGTCAATTCCTTGGCAGTCGAGCAAGTACGTAGTTGTCTTCGCGATAAGGCTGATACATAAGCGTTCAATCAACAGTCTCATGATGCGCTCATTTTTATTTTTTTCTTGAGTTATGTGTCATGGCATGGGGGTCATGGCGCGAATTTTAATTCTTTAAGGACGGTACGCCTGGTGGTGGCAAAAAAAAGGCAACTGGACGAATGTCCGGAATTTGTTGGTATGTTACAGCATGTACAGCTTGTAAGAGCTCGCTGCTCATGTCGAACGCCTGTCGCGGAAGGCCCTGGCTGATTGTTCGGACTCTACAGCCAACTCCATTGCTACGAAAGCCTTCATCGACGCCATCACTGACCTCAACGGGCATCGCTTCGGCCACCACGCCCGCCCTCTGCAGTTCGCGCTGTCTCATCTCTTCCCTTGTAATCGCATAGTGGAACGCACCCCTGCGGGGCCCCGCCCTTTTCCAAGTCAACAAGCATAATCAGGCCAAACCAGACGCTCCGACGCATACCGTGAGCACTCTCCAACCATGCACTGCTAGCAATGAACCGAGATGGGCTATTGCGGTCTAGACTGTGTGCGCCCTACCCCATTGTCGGAAAACATCACGGGTCACTGAGGGCAGGACCCCGCATTAGTCGTCAAGCCTATCTCCTGTCATTGTGCTTGTTTACAGGTACGCCAACGTTTCAAGTCCAGATAGGTGAGCTACCGGAAAACGTTGAAGCCCTAGTGGACACCAGTGCAGCTTTTCATTTCAAGAAGTCAAATTTCCTCGCCATTCAGTGCCCACTAATACGGCTATGGTTGCGCTAGTCGACCTCATCCTAGCTGACGGAACTCGTCCACCATTCCTTGGAGAAATCTTGGTGACACTGACAGCTGTCGGAAAAAGTATAAGTGTCCCATTCGTTGTGGTGCAAAACATCTGCGCACCCTAAATTCTCGGCTACAACTCGTGCTCTTTTCTGGGCGTGGAATTTAACCACCCCAGGTAGGATTGCTTTCTCACGATCCGGCAACTGACCTGGCATCCAACACAGTCGCAAACAAAGGGTTACTTCGTTTGTGAGCTCTATTTTTAAGTTTGACAGCCACGGGACCGCAGTAGCTCGATCCTTCCTGAGCAATGGTACTTAATAAGCATTGATCGTACGAGAGTACGCGCTGTCTCAACAAGCATATATGCTCTAACGACTGTTCTTCTACAGAAGGCCCACAAAAATTACGATGTTCGCCTACCACCACCGTTATATATTGCTTTGCATGTAGCATCACCGTTAAGTGATGCGTCTTCTGCTGTGTGGGTACCGCTCGTTGAGATATAGACGCATGCTTAGGTGTGGATGCCTGTTCGCTGAACTATATGCTTGCGACCGAACAATGAATTTGCCGTCCCACGCTCTTTACTCCGCTCCTGTTCTTCTGTATTTGCTGCCCTGTTGTTCAACGTATCAGAAAGCCCGCTGCGCGTATACTCTGTAACTACTGGCGTACGTGACAGCCCTCCAGCCCTACTCCTTACTCGCATCAGTTCAACACTACACCTCGAGGGAGTGGCCATGACTCCTTCGACTTGTGTTGTTTTAGGTCCAAACCTAACGTTATCCGACAAGCCCCATATTCAAGCATCGCTGATGAAATTTTGAACATGAGTCACGTTAACACCGAGAGAACTTGGCTGTACTACTCTTTTTTTGCCACAACATCAACACTGGTCACCCATGCACCCGTTCGACACAACCCTCGCCGTGCTTCAGCCACTGAGCACGCTGAAATTACAACTGAAGTGGAGGATAAGTTGCAGCGTGGCACCATATCTCGTTCGTTCTATCCTTCGCCGTCGCTAGTAGTTCTCGTCAGAAAAAAAGACGGCACTACCGCTGCCTAAACAGCATTTCCAAGCCGGATGGATACCACGCCTTAGATCGGCTTCACGGGCCCAGATTTTTCACTACACTCGACCTGTTCTCCGCCGACTGCCAGGCCAGGCCCGACGAGAAGGACGCGGAGGAGACCACTTGTGTCACACTGGACGGCCTGTACCACCTTAAGCGCCTTCCATTCGGGCTCGCTAATGCATCTACAATGTCCCAACGACCGTGTCCGTGGGCAATTGAAGTGGTCGATGGCGTTGGTGTGTTTGGATGACATCGTTGTTTGCGCTCTCACGCTTTGCGATCACCAAAGTCATTTGGAGCTCGTCTTATGGGTTCTAGATGGCGGTGGGCTTCGCAGAAAGCCTTCAAAGTGTTTCTTCGGCTATCCATAGTTGCTCTTTGGTTTATACTGTGAGTGCCCACATCAGCCATAACCCTTCGAAACTACAAGCTTTTGCAAGCATTCCGGCTCTCACAACAGCCAATCAAGTTCCATGTTTTTTCGGCTTTGCTTCCTGCATTCGCTGTTTCCGCCCTTGCTTCGCACCTTGCATTGCCCCCCTTAATGAACTTCTGAAAAAAAATGACGAGTGGCATTGGGCCCCTACCTCCAATAAGCCTTCCAGAACATTAAGGCGGCCCTGGCTACTCCACCAACACTCGCACACTATTAAGAGGACGCCCCTAGCATCACTTACACTGACGCCAGTGGTCTTGGCCTTGAGGCAGTTCTTCTAGAATCCGAGTCCGTATATAAAGAGAAGCCCGTTGCCTATGCCAGTCGTCGCCTCAAAGAACCTGAGAGTCGGTTTCACGCTTCAGAACCTGAGTGCCTCGAGGTAGTCAGGCTACAGAGAAGTTTCGGCCTTAGGTATACGGCAAGCATTTTCCTATTGTGACTGAAAACATTGCACTGTCCTTGCTCCAAACAAAAAGAGACCCACATGCAAAACTTGCCGCGTGGGCCCTCAAACTTCAAGACTACAGATTTACGGTCGTTCCGCGGTGTGGTTCCTGTAACCAAGATGCTGACTACCTTTCACGCAACCCTGTCGTTACTAAATATGCTGTGCCTACTTGCAGTACTCAACCTCGGAGCTGCACAATCAAAGGATACTGAAATCTGCGACATCGTCATGTGCCTCTTTGGTGATACCAGTGCACCTAAGCGCCAATGAAGAGCATTTCATCAGCTTATACAGTGCGAGATGGCCTTCTTTATCATCGACGTACCAGAAGTGAAACGTACGTATCTCTGGTGCCTGTGGACATGCGACATTCCATACTTTTTATTTGTCATAACACCCCATCTGCTGGCTACTTGGGTTCGCAGAAGAATCTGCCTCGGGTAAAGGAATGGTTCTGGCAGTTTGGCATGCGCGCCTATTTCTACCTGTACGTGTCATCCTGCACCGTTTGTCAAGCTGGTAAGGTCGTCGCAAACCCTCAACATGTGCCGTTACAGTCAATCGTCCATCCTAAATAGCCGCTCGATATCGTGGGCATTGATCACATTGGCTCGTTTCTTCGCAGCAAGCCTGGCAACAAATTTCTCACTGTGGCCGCGGACCGCCTAAGTGGGTAGAAGTTCAAGCCGTCCCTGATTCTGCAGGGGCTCATGTCATGACGTTTATTTACGAGTGCCTCATATTCCGGCATGGTGCGTCGAGTTGCTTATTTCCGACCATGGCACGAAATTTACAAATGGAAAGGTCGGGCGCACCAACCACACCACAAAGGTCTAACACCACTACGTCTCTTCTGCGGTTGTCACTCTAAACACGGCCAAACAGGAAGTCACTCGCGCCCGCCGTTTCCACTGCTGAGGACGCCAAGGTTAAAACAAGAACACCTTCTTGGCTTGAACATTACACCCCGCAAAAGTGGACTCCAGCGATACCCTGTGGCAGGCTCACCTCCGAACTGCACGGCCGAGCGCCGTTCAATGTGTGTTCTAAGGAAGTCCTGCTCGCTCTTTCCCAACAAGGCGATTTAGTGATGATTCGCCGGGCACTGCGTTTACCTCAATGCTGCGTAAAGTTGTTCTGCGTATGCGTCTCTGGCGGCTGCTGCTTACGGCGCGGCCATGTGGGCGCCATATCTTGAAAGCGATCCGGGATGCTTGCAGAATGCACGTAGCGGTGGTAGGCTCGTATGTGATTTCGACGTTTTGTTCACGTTGAAGCGAGAAATGCACGAAAGTCAATTTGCTCACGGCTGCTGCAGCGATTACTAACTCCAGCGTTCTCACAGCGAATTTCCGCGGTCATCAAGCGAGATGTGTTCATGTTTACCTCTGCGCGCGTGGCACCGGGCTTGTTCATTTAGTTAGAATGCGAATGTTTACAAGCTCATACGGCCAACAAAACTACTATCCTTAATTCATATAGTTATCTACTAATTTGCTATCGCAATCGGTGCTTCGCCTTTCGGGCGAAATGGCGACTTTCTTTTCATTATTTAAAAATTCTGCGAGCAATCATTTTGGCCCAAGCAGTAAGGGGTACAATATAAAAATACCAGAAAAGTGATACAGTTTTTGGCCCAATGATGGAACTGTTTAACTGCCTCATTGGCGATATGAATGTGATCCAACATAATATGCTTCTTCCTGAAGTCAGCCTGTCCTTTTGGTTGATTGAGGTCAATTGATGCCTTGATTGTATAGGAAATCACCATTCTGCATATTTTGTAAACTGCTGAAAGTGGTGTAGAGCGTACAAGTGAGGCGACCACCGACTTCTCGTGACAGGTCGGATGTACTGAACTGAAGTTGAGATATATGAAAATGTATGCAAGTATTTGGCGTACCCAAGTATATGCAAGTCTGAACACGCTGAATGACATTCAAGTACCGCTGCGTTTACTTGATCGTGTCGCTGATCTGGCTGCCACACGCCATGTCATGTCGTCTTCGGGCAACCCCAGTTCGTTTATTCAAACAGTTGAAAATCGCTCGGCCATTCCGGCAACACAACAGCGGCAGCAACAACAGAAAAAGAAAAGGATTCCAATACCATACGTCCCTGGGGTAAGCTAAAGCTTGTCCCGAACCTTTCGGTCATGCCAAGTCGACGTCGCACATATCCCTACGCAGAAGCTCTTGCAGGCAATGGTGACGGTACAAGACAACCTCGCGTTCGAGAGATTCCCGGTTGTCGTGTACATGATTACTTGCGCTGGTCGTCAACACGTGTACATCGGTGGTACTGGCGACTTCGGAAAAATATTAAAACAGCCCAACTGTGATGTCAACAGCAAGCACACGGCAACAAAAGCGCTGGCTTAGCACGATATTTCCATTGTCCATGGCATCGACTGGAGTAGTGCGAAGATAATTCGAAATGAAGAGAACAATAGACACCAAGGCATACCTGGAATTTCTTCATATCCACACGATGACACACAATTTTACCCTCAATTCAGGCAATCTGCCCTGGATGTACACCCGATGCTTACGTCACGTCATAAAGTGTATATAACTAACCTCCACTTTATTCGCATCATAGTGAGAAGGACAGAAACGTCTTTTGTTTTCGACAAATGGGCAGCGCTCGACATTTCTCGCCACGAATTTTCCCGACCAGACGGGTTTCCATGGAACTCTGGATTTCAATAATAAAACTTGTGGAAGAGGAAAAGGCTTGTTGTACGATCGCGCAGAGAAAGAGGAATTAAATCAGATAGCTGTTTCAAGGATGGTGTCTTATGAGTATGCGGCGTCAACGAATCTAATGGCGCGAGTTTGAAGTGATCCGACAACATTTTTAGGTATGCTTTGTGAGGTTCTTGTATGACAGATTCGTACTCCAGTTTTCATTTGAAGAGTGAGTTATAGGCCAGTAATTTCACATTAGACGGTAATTGGCGAAAGTGTCCATATAGGCACCTGACGCTTCGGTTACCACATGAGATAACGTTAATAACATGCACTCATCAAGACAAGTCCATAGAAAAGGCGACGCCTAGGTGTTTGAATGCCGACGCTAGTTTCACAAGGACGCTGTAAATTTTGTAGCGAAATACAAGAGGATAACATCGGCGAGTGCACAATAGAACTTTGCTTTTATGAGGGCGTCACGACCTGCACCCTTCGTTCACGTGGATAAAATCATTTTGGATGGCTTGTTGACCTGAATCGCTAGTGACGGTGCGGTACTGAGACGTGTGTCCTTCTTCCGGGGACTGCATTTCATCGCCTAAGAACTTCAGGTTAACGCTCAGCACAAGGCGCGCCTGCGTGATTTTCAACTTACTCTAATGTCATCTTTGATTCTATCTGTTGCGCATGTTTTTGCCTAAGGTCCTGTAATCAAACTGTTTGCGCTACACGAATTGTGTAGTACTTTATGGATCTTGAAACTGTAGAAGCAGCAAAGGCGAGCAGGAAGAGAAAAGACAGGAGATGGCGGTTACTCACAACGAAAAAAAAATTTAATGCAAACAAATATGCGCGCGTAAAAATGGTGTAGTGCGGTTGTGCATGCATGTCAAGGATCACGGGTTCGGATCGGATCGGAAAACATTTATTGGGATCTAGAAAAGAGATCTTCGCGGCTTCAGACGGCCTCTTCCATCTTCTGATGGCTTCTTCTGTCTGCAATCACAGGGTTGGTGCCCTAGTCCAAGGCTCCACTGAGTATGGCCAACCCGCGAGCTCACTCTACTAGGCGCTTTTGGCCGTTCAAGCTTACGCTGGAAACCATACTCTCCCACTGTTCCGCACTCGGGTTTTTAATTTTATGGATAGTTGGGGACTCAATATTTTGACAGGCCCATGATATGTGGTATAGATCTGGTTTCTCTCAGCACCATGGGCACTCAGCCTCATACTGTGTAGGGAAAATTTTATTGGGAAGGTTTAGATTCGGGAAAGTACCCGTCTGCAGTTGTCGCCATGCAACAGCATCCTCTCTGCTTAGATCCTTATCTGGGGGTGGGTACTTCAGTCTGACCCCTTTATAATAATTCAGGATATCTGAGTAGCCCATGGGTACTGACTCGGTTTCCTCAAGGCTGGATGTGTCGGACGCCCTGTTGGTACGCCCTCGAGCTATCCTATCCGCCTCTTGGTTCCCTGTTATGCCAGTGTGCCCTGGTACCCACATTATGGTATGCTGAACTTTGTTTCCCGGGTGGCATGAGCAGAGTATGTGGCGTGCTCTGCGCCCAATTCTGCCGTTTGTATAATTACGGCATGCTGCTTGAGAGTCTGTTATTATTGTTACGGACGTGCCAGATCGATAGCCCTCCAGTGCTGCCAGAGCCACAGCTGCCTCTTCGGCCTCGGCTACCGTGCAGTCCTATAGTGATGCGCTGGTGGTCTCCTTGAGGTCCGAATTAACCACCGACGCCACTGCTCTGCTGCTTTGTCTTCCGTCTTTGACGAATGTTGCCGCGTCCGTATACCTTGTGTTGTCCTTGCTCGCCAAGGTTCTCTGCACGTACTCCACTCTTGCTTCTCTACGCGCCTTGTGCAGGTTCCGGTCCATATTCTTGGGTATCGGTGCGACTCGCAGTGTACTGCGATACTTGTCCGGAGTGGCCTCGGTACGTTCGATCGCTTGGATCATGTTGCCGCCGCCGTATCTTCACAGGAGCGCCCTTCCCGTGGGGGTCTGCATCAACCTACGTGCCTGAGAGCATAGTAGTGCTTCTCTTAGTTCACTGAAGGTATTGTGCAGTCCCAGGGCCAGCAGTTTCTCGGTCGATGTGCACTGCGGCAGGTAAAGCGCAGTTTTGTACGCCTTTCGCAGTATGGCGTCCGCTTGTTCTTCTTTTTGCTTGATGCATTTGGGGTAGGGAAGGCTATACACCACTCTGCTAACCACGAGGCTCCTGACTAGCCTGAGTGTGTCGCTCTCCTTCCATACCGTGTCTCTTGCTAGATACTCTGTTGATCATATGGGCTACCTGCATGGTGGCAGCCTTCAGCAGTGTCAGAGTATGATTGCACCGTTGATTGCACTGAAGCCACATCCCCAGGATCCAAATGGTGGTCTTCTCCGGAATGCGTTGTGCCGCGAGGTATACGTTGAGGCTGAGCTCATCGCTTGTAGGGACCGTTCGATATTGTTTGCCTCGCCACACCCTTAGGAGCAGAAGAAGGGCAAATTCACGCAGCTCTTCCACAGGATCACGGGTTAAATCATTTCAAAGCCAACGTTTAAAGTTAAACAAATTCTTACTATCAAGAAACTTAATTTCCTTATCATCTAGCAAGACCGAAGGGTGGCTAACGGAGTTCTTTTCTTTATGTGGTGGGCCTCCGCCGTTTGACGGGTTAGCTGGGTGTTGCTCTTGTTGATAACCTGAGTGTCTTTCAAAACAGGAGAGCATCCACATTCCCTACAGCCTGACATGTCGCTGCTCGGGGTGAATTCGCCAGCCCCACACGCAAACTGCGCAAACCTTGCCCCACCTAAAAGGGATGCGCCCATCTCACAATCTGGAAATTTCTTGGTGTGCCTAATATTGCATTCCAATAGTTTCCTGGGAATACAAGTACAAATTGTCTCAAGTTAGTTTTTTCCTGAAAAAAGAACCACAACCTTATACTTAGTGCCTATATGTCTTAATTCGTGCGATGTTCTATGTAGGTACCGAATGACGACTGTTTTATACTTTATAAGGTAATCTTGCCGGTGGGTCTGACTCTCTTCTTTGGCTTTTATTCGTGTGAAAGTGTTGGCGCACACTCTTTAATGACATTCTCAGGATAGCCCGCTTGTTCTAGCTTGTCTATGCGTTTGTGAAAAGCCGATTGAATCATGTATTGACATGATTTTTTCGATACAGAACCTGTGCTAGTTTTTATTGTTCATCTTTTTACAATTTTTGAATGGTCCGAGCGATGGTGAAAGTAGGCATTACTTGCCCACCCATAGGAACAGATACCAGTAGACAGGAAGTGGTTGAAAATATAGTCTTACTTCAAAAAATTGTAATTGGTTATCCTGAGGCTATTCAAACGATAACCGACCAACGCCCGTCATGCTGCCACTACGGAGAAGCCAGCCACGTGTACCATGTATGCCCATACTACGATTAGGGACTGCGAGGGTTCGCCGTGAACGCGTCGCAACCATAGCAACGTGGACGGCCTCGTGATACTACCCCGCAGCAACGCAGTGGAGACCCCGACGACCTTTCCGTTGGCCGTCAGCACGAAGCTACCAGTGGTCGCAGCGTCACATACACTGGTCCAGCTAGAGGCCATTCCGTAAGCCCATCTCTAGCCCAAACACAGCAGCCGATAGAGGTATGGCTGGTGTTCATCCAATTGGTAAGAATGCGAAGATTGCGAGGATGCAAAAGGCGTAAGACGGAATAAATGTCCGGTTTAATCTCCCATACGGACTGGCGGGTCAGATGGTAGGGTTTCAGGTTCCAGATTTGCTTTATGCGAACAACACTGCGTTGCTTTGCTAATTGGCAAAGTGATATACAACGTCTGGCTTTATATGTGGACAGGAAAGTGAAAATCTGGCAGCGAAATTTAGTGTTGAAAGTCAGGTTTTGGGTATTGAACGAAAACAGTTAACAGGCAGTATCTTTAGAGGGTCACAAAATGCGTCGGTCACAAGTATACAAGTACCTTGATATATGAACAAACGAAGGCCATAGATATATGAAAACACAGGAAAAAAAACAATAATAGCAAATGGAAAGATAGATGTAGCCATGATGAAACATAGAGGGCTATGGGGATACAAAAGGTGCGAGGTGGTTCGTAGTATCTCGGAAAGTGTAATGGTTTGAGGACTACCATTTGGAAATTTGGTTCTTCGCTTGCATCCGGGGCTACAATTAGGACTTGATGGTCACCAAGGCTGCAGGAGACGCGCCAAGGTGACTGGGATTCACCCGAAGAAATCTCTTTGTCACCACTCTCTGTTAGACAACAGGCCTGCGAAACATATGCGCGCAAAATGTTTTAATATGCTGCGTGTAATTGGAACCCCCATCAAATTTACCTGATTAACAGCATTGAAGCAGTCCAAAACAAGGCAGCGCAACTTATATCTTTTAAATAGGACTACAAGCACAGCATCAGGGAAATAAAGAACTCCCTCAGTCTGTCTTCTCTAGCATACTGACGTCGAATTGCCCTATACTCTGTTTATTTCACAGAATATAATACACATTTTCGCATGTGACCGGTATAAAAAGCGACATGTGAACAAAGCAACTCAAACGCAAAGTCACAGAGTCTAATACAATCTCCTGGGTGGCGGTACTGGAAAATAATCCTGCTATGAAATATCTAAGAGGCAAGAATAAAATCAGGGAAGAACAAGTTTATGATAACTCAAACAGAAGCTCTTTGCCCGTCGAAGCGAGATCAGTATGCCCTAGAACACGTAGCTACAAAAGGATGTACGCAGTAGAAAGGAGGAGCTTGCGCTTTCTACGGTAAAGCTAAGGAAACGGTGGGGACATGTTTTATTGGAATTTGCAGCTGTCTACTTAGCTGCTGGTTTAGGCTGAGCTCGCCTCCTTGAAGCCCTTAGTTTCAGCAATAGCAGGGTGAAATTAAACATGTCTACGAATGAGACAAGTAAAAGGTGACAGAAGGTTTCGCGGCAGCAAAATGTTGAGCCACCTACCTACATTTCATCCCGCATTGATCATCCGCGCACAAGGTCTGCAATGCCACTTTGCCGCGCTACTCCTTGCTCGGCATCTTTCATAACCAGGCCGTCATCGGACTGGAACCACGTACCGGCAGCTTTACCTACAATTAACAACATTAAAGAATTCCAAACACGGTTGCGCGTCCTCTTTGCAATAGATTAGAGTATATTCGCTTTAATTACTTTTTCTTCACGGCGTATTCCTGCATGGCAATGATGCTTATTTGAGAAGGATCGACATTTGGCGAGTTGGTACTGGTTGAACATCTTGAAGTGGCATCGCAAAAAGACGATGACAGAAGGCAGGAACACGCGCGCTGTCCTGTGTGTTCCTGCCTTCTGTCATCGTCTTATTGCCCTGCCCCTTCAAGATGCTTATTTTACACGTATGCGCATTATTCTGGTTCTCAATAACAATTAAATGTTGTTTTTCCTAACTGCATTGTCATTGGTTTGTATTGCAGCTGTTTTGAGTGTTCTGTTTAATTGATACTTGTATAACTGCGTTTGTATACTTTTGCTTTTCAGTGCGAAATGACTATTTGGCTCGTTTGGCGTTATGCCGGTGTCCTGCGGCGGTAGTACATTTAATGGCAGGAATACTAAAATGTAAGCATAGTATGTGTGAGATCGATGTATAGTGTAGACATATGTAGAATGTGTAGCAGGTGGTTACGTCTACATATTCAGGTACAATAAACTTGGAGATTTAAAAAGAAAATTCGGAATGCGTTTGCGCGTAGCAGGATCCGAACCCAGGAATTGCCGAGGAAGCTTTGCGGATGGTACTCCACACCAGCTAGTGTTCTCGGCGCGACGTAGGAGCGCCTAGTTCGCGCGGGGCGCCTAGCTTTTCGTGGCGTCACGGGAGAGTGCTCGCCATAGACCGTTTCATCGGGCGAGGAAGATAGGGCGCGCGGAGAGTTTTTCCTCCTCTCTGGCGTGGGCGATCCGGCGCGGCGCTGCTTGAAAGTATTGCTGTCGCGTGCTGTGGAACGATTTCGAGATTATTTAGACCTTACTTTGTGAACTTACGCCATGTTCGTTCATATAAGGTCGTCAGGGAAGCCTTTCGGTGCATCAGTAACTATACTGTAGGCAGAAATATGTCTTGGGGGAGCAAAAATGTGACGCGCATAATCAGCCGTGATGTACGCGCATTATCAGTCGCGGTGCGTGTTTGTTTACTATTTTGCTTATATCGATTTTAATTCAACAAAGAAAGCCGGCGTCTCTGCATTCCCAGCATTAAATGGTCAATCAGCTCACTGTCTGATCGATTGGCGTAGGGAATTAAACATAAAACATAAGGGTGCATGCTCGTGCACGGCCAACCTGAGGCAACCACGAACCATCTGAGCGGCAGGCTTTATCAAATATTGGTTATACACTGGCATCGTTCTCACGCATTTCAAGTCTAGTATGCTTCAAATTACCATATGTCTACGCTAGCCTGGCTGCATGAGGCCCATGGTGCTGCTCAACACAGCGATCACTGCGGTTGGTGAGCCAGCATGATACATATATAAGCTGTGTGCTTCGGCATTGCCTTTTTTGGCCTGTATACAGCCGTAATATATGAGAGGGTTCGCATAAAAAGAATGCGATGGCTATTTCTCAGCGCGAAATTTCCGTAATACGTGTGAGCGCGTCGTAGAGAACTTAACGAACACAACCGAAAAAAAAATTCGGTTACCATCCTCTTTCTCTAAAAAGCAATAGAAAACGGGCTAATGCCGCACAATGTTTACAAATATATAACGGCTGATGCCGTATTCTTGGACCATGCGCTATATAGAGCAAAGATATCTGTAATCCAGCACCCACTAGTGCTTAGGACTCTCGCGTAGTTCGTAAATAGTCGCTTTGCTGGACAAGCTTAATTCAGACTATAAGGTATGCTGCTATTACTAGGCAAAATTATTTTATTCATAGGTGGAAACGTCATCCATCTAACCAAGTAGTCATGCAATGTAACCTGCAGCGAACAGTTTGAACGCTTGTCAAAGTATAACAGCACAGCTCCCATCGTAGCAGAACGGTACCCAGGCTGTTACGATCGTCGCGCATGTTTCATGGCTCATAAACCGCAGCTAGAAATAGAGGATAATACTGCAATAAGGTCACATTAGTGATTGGAACATTGAGAAATACACAATTGATCTCCGAGGCTGATTGTAGGCTCAAATATGCGCGCGCACATCGCGCTGCGTGTTCCGTCCACCTCAGCGCCAGCAGAAATTCCGGCCATGACGCCTTAAACCGCTTAAGCACGTTTCACAGAACCGTTTACCACGTAGAAGACGCACGTCATACTAAACAGACCACACGACTGCGAAAACAAACGCCGGAACCTGCCGCCGAGCATATACCTGCCATGCAAAAGACCGCTTTCACGCAAGCCAGTATGGCGCTGCTCATGGGCGGCGCCACTGCGTTCACAATATGGCGGCGCCTACGAAAAAACGGTCTATAACAGGTCGCTTGTCTCCATTGCGTGTTGCGAAACGGATCCAGGAGCGTCTACCCCGGTGGCGCCTGCGAAGCCACTTGGTCAACTGCGAACGTACGCCTAGGCAGGAGAAGCACGGGCACAGCGCAACGTGGCTAGGCGTGCAAAGCGGCAGGCAGACGCCGATCTTCGTGAACGCAAGGCCGACGCTAAACGGAAGTAGTCCCCCAGGGTGTTGCCTTAAGTACTTTAGCAGTAGCTCTGCCAAGTCGTCTGGGCTTCTAAATTTTTTGCCTTAGAATCTTTTTTACGTACTGTATACATTTTCTAATATTGTGTAATCTAAATTTCCTTCCCCTATATATGCCGTATAACTATGCTGCAAGAAAATTTTATCTGCACGCGGTGACACTATTTTAAATAATCTGATGTATTGTTCTCGTGCTACTCTTTGTGATCCTCTACTGCCCTCTTTAGTGCCCTGACAGTGGCCATGCGGCTACTGGAAATAAAGAAGTAAATAAATAAAGCAATACTACACAGAAGCGTCACGGGTGCGATAAAAACACAGAGAACAGTTTGATTCATGCATGGGCTCCGGTAAGAAATGTATTGTGCAGACGGGAAGATAAATGCCTCCACGATCGGGAGCATTCTGATGGAATCTTAGGCTAGTCGCGCGCTCGTCTCGCGAGCGGCCTTGTCTTTTGCTCGTCGAAAGAGGGCGCGCGCCCTGCGTTCGGCTGGTTCATCTCGGTCCTCCATCTTCGAGCATGCTGAGGCGCTCCGAGCCCTGTCGTTGGATCAGTCGTCGATATTGTTACGTGTGGAAATACACAGACGAAAGATGCTATTTACACGCTATTTACACTGGAGCCAGGCAGCCAGGCTGACACTCGCTCGTGCCAAGGGCATCGACCAACTTCTTCGTCGTTCTCGCGGCGGCTCGTCTCTTGAGCATCGCTCGATGATATCGTAATATTACCCCTAGGCGGGAAAAGCACCGTCACGGTGCTGTTAAATATCCAAGGTGCATGGAGAGGAGTAGGGCTTGAGCCGGGCAACGTGGACAATGTCACTAGTTGTCACAGCTGAGGACGTAGTGGGCGTGGCTAGAACGATTTCATAGGTGACATCGGTCACTTTGCGTATCACGCGATATGGGCCTGTGTAACAGAAAAGCAGTTTTTCACAAACGCCGACTTTACGCGATGGTGACCAAAGCAACACGAGGGCGCCGGGCACAAAATGGACATCACGGTGACTGATGTCGTAGCGTTGTTTCTGCTTGTCTAGAGACACTTGTAGACAAGCGCGCGCAAGTTGGCGAGCATGGTCAGCATGGGCGATTGCATCACGGGCATAATCGCTAGTTGAAGCTGTGGCGGACGGAAGCACAGTGTCCAGTGGTAGCGTCGGTTCGCGGCCATAGAAAAGGTGAAACGGGGAAAAGCCAGCAGTTTCCAGGCGGGAAGAGTTCTATGCAAAGGTAATGTAAGGTAGAGCCAGGTCCCAGTCACGGTGGTCGTCTGAAACGTATTTGGATAGCATGTCTGTAAGGGTGCGGTTCAAACGCTCAGTGAGGCCGTTCGTTTGGGAGTGGTAGGAGGCGGTAAATTTATGCTGTATGGAACAGGCTAAGAGCCGCCGTACCTCACACCACATTGCGCAGCCACCCAGCACCTCCACCAGAAATGTTACGTGTGGAAATACACAGACGAAAGATGCTATTTACACGCTATTTACACTGGAGCCAGGCAGCCAGGCTGACACTCGCTCGTGCCAAGGGCACCGACCAACTTCGTCGTTCTCGCGGCGGCTTGTCTCATGAGCATCGCTCGATGATATCGTAATAATAGTAAAGCGTTTCTTGCAATGCCATCGCAGCACATCGTCGCTGCTGTTGGCCACGGCATAGAGTTTCCTACATTAATTATATTGTATGAAACTCTATGGGCGACGGTCCACCTAACCTAGGCAACCTGGCGTCTCGTCGAACGCTCGTCCCACGACGCGTCCGCCGGTTTTCCCGGCAGAGAGAGAGAATCAACTTTTGTGCTGAGCCCTTAGTGACGGCTGGTGCGCGCTGGCACCAGATGGGGTGGAACCTTCTTCTCAGGTCCCATATGCGTCCAGCAGTTCCTGGCCCCTAGCCGCCAGCGCGAGCTGGGTCGGTAGGTCGGGGCTGGACAACAAGGTCTCCCATCGCTCGGGGGGATTGGGGCTGGGGAGGGTGGGGGGTAGGGATGGTGGGGGGTTCTTGAGGTTAGTGCACTCTGCAAGGATGTGTGCTAGAGTGCCTTTTGACCGTTTGCAAAAAGGGCACGAAGTGTCATGCTCTGTGGGAACACCTTGTGCTAGAGCAGGGGATGCGCTAGCGACCCCGTTTGCGTGCGTCGCACGATCGTTTGCTGCATTCGGTTGAGTTGCGGATGCGGACGGGGAAGCCTACATCTGCCGCTTCTGTACATTTGCGTGATTTTTTTGTATCTTGTCAAGGGGTGCGGTAGCCCTGGCTCGTCCTCGGCCCGGATTGACAGTTCTCGGGCATAGTGGTCTGCGAGTGCGTTGCCTTCCACTTGCGAGTAAGCCGGGACCCACATGAGCTCAACGGCCCATCCCGGTGATTTGCATTTGGTGAGGATCGCTAGTGCCGCGGGCGAGATGTTCCCCTTGCGGTAGCTTGCGTAGGCAGCCTGGGAGTCTGTGACCACGGTCCTCACTCCCGGTTGTGCGAGTGCGAGGGCCACGGCCACTTCTTCCGCTTCGGCTGCGTTCGTCGTCCGTATCGACGCGCCTGTGACCAGTTTATCGATGGTGGTGACGACCGCCGTTGCTCTGGTTCCGTGCTTGGGAAGCGAGGCGTCCGCGTAGAGGACCTCGGGGTCCTCTTCCAGCTGTCGAGCCAGTGCCTTGGCCCGCGCAGAGCGTCTCTCGTTGTTCCTCCCCGGCTGCATGTTCCGGGGGAGGGGCTTGGTCTTAATAACGTCTCTCCACGTTGTGGGGAGCGGCTCCGTTGTCGGTAGCTGTTCAATTTGCCATCCTATCTTGCGTAGGACGGCCCGACCGTGCTCTGTCCGGCTCAGCTTTACTCTCTGGTGGGATAGGTGTGCTTCCACCAGCTCTTCCACCGTGTTGTGGGCACCCATTTCCAGCAGCTTCCGCGTTGACGAGTAGACTGGGATGCCCATGGCGAGTTTGACTGCTTTCCTTATCGTCGTGTTCAGCGCCTCGCGGTTCACCTTCGCGAGCTGGGGGTACGGGGCGGAGTACGTTACGCGTGACACGACGAATGCCTGCACCAGGCGAAGTGCGTCTTCTTCTTTGATTCCTCTGTTCCGGTTGGTGACTCTCCGGATCATGCTCTGGACTTGCTCGGATGGGGTCTTGATTTTGTTGACGGCTGCGTGCGCCTTGGTGTCGCTGCGCAACAGCAGGCCCAGTATCCGGATCTGCTGCGTTGGTTTGATCTCTGTGCCGTCGATGGTGATGATTATGTTCGGTGGCGGCTCTTTCTTTGGTCTTTCGGGCTGTACCATGAGCAGTTCTGATTTCTGTGGAGCGCAGCTCAGGCCGCAGGTCGTGGCATACTCGTGGACGGTCGTTGCCGCTCTCTGCAAGGCTTCCTCCGCCGAGGCATCGGACCCCGCGCGGTTCGTCCAAACCGTTATATCGTCGGCATAGAACGTGTGGTCCACGCCCTCGATCTGATTGAGTAGTTTTGGCAGGGGCAGGAGGGCTAGGTTGAAAAGCAGAGGCGACAGGACAGACCCCTGTGGGGTACCCCTGTCTCCGAGCTCCACAGGCTCTGACCGTTCATTTCCTATCCGGATAGTTGCTGTTCTATTGGTTAGGAAATCTTTAATATATCCGTAGGTCTTGCGGCTACACCCCGTCTTGCGCAGGTTCTCGAGCACGCTGGCGTGGGACACGTTGTCGAAGGCCCCTTTGAGGTCCAAAGCCAGTATACCCCAGGGCGCGTGCCTCGTTGCTCTTTTAATCACTAGTTCGTGTAATTGGATCAGGACGTCTTGCGTGCTCAGGTGCTGGCGGAATCCATACATGGTCGCCGGCATCTGATTTGTCTCGTCCAGGTGTGCTTGAAGTCTTGTGAGAACCATGCGTTCCATGACCTTGCCCACACAGGACGTGAGCGAGATAGGGCGCATGTTCTCGATGTTCAGAGGTTTGCCGGGTTTAGGTACGAACCGTAACTCGGCCTCTTTCCATTCTGCGGGCAACTTCGAGCTTTCCCAGGTTCTGTTGATGTGACCCAGGAGCCCGCGTGCCGCCGCATCACTCATGTTATTGAGCAGCTTGTATGTAATGGAGTCCGTTCCGGGTGCGCTCGTCTTATTACTCTCGTCTATGGCTGTTAATAACTCCGTGATGGTGAAAGGTTCATCCAATGCCGGATTTTCTGGTCCCCCGTACTCCTCCGGTATCGGAAATCGCCCTCTCTCCGTCTTGAGGTAGATCGCCTTGAGGTCTTCAATGAGCCTTTGGCCGTTGCCATCGTAAGCGTTCAGAACTTTGGTGAGGTTGTGGTTGGTTGCGGTCTTGCTGCTCAACGGGTCGATCAGGTGTCTGAGCAGGCACCAGGTCATGCGCGCCGACAGCTTTCCCTGCAGCCCGTCGCACGTACTCATCCAGTTCTCTCGGCACAGCTTGGTTGCGTATTCAGCGATCTGTTTGTTGAGGAGCGCGATGCGTTTGACGAGCTTCTTGTTTCGTCGTTGACGCTTCCATCTTCGCGTGAGCGAGTGCCGCGCCTCCCACATGTGTGCTAGTTTGGCGTCGACGAAGGGCGTCTGCATCTTTGTCACAACTTCTTGAGTAAATCTGTCGAGCGCGATCTTTTGTTCTCGCGCCCATTCTGCGTACGTTTGATGTCTGCCCTCCTCGGCGTTTTCTCCGGAGGTCTCGTTTTCGTCGTCCGTGTGCTTGCGCATTCGGTCCCAGTCGGTGATCCGGGCTTTGCCGAGGGCTGCCCGGTACCTTGGTCTCTTGATCGTTACACTTATGATGCTGTGGTCGGAGCCCAGGTCTACGTCTTCCTTCCGCAAGACCACTTCCAGGGAGCCCGCCATCCTCGACAGGTCTGGGGTGGTGTCCCTGTTGACGCTGTTTCTCTTTCGGGTGACGACGCCCGGTTCATTAAGGAGCGCCATTTCTTGGTCCTCCATTGCCTTTGCTAGAGCCTAGCCTCGTTTAGATTGGTATTTGTAACCCCATGTAGTGTGAGGAGCGTTGAAGTCGCCTAGGACCAGGAGCGGCCTGTTCCCCGCCAACCTCTTCGCCTGGCTCACTGTTGTTTCAAAGTCGTACTGCCTTTGTGACGGCCTGCAGTATGCGCTCATCACAAACAGGTTTCCGGCACTGCCAATAGTCCTTTTGTGAACCTCGACCAGCGTATGTTCGCAGCCCTTTTGCGCCGTGAGGTGCTGGGTGGCTGCGATGTTGGTGCGCACCAGTAACGCCGTCCCGCCTTCCGTCGGATCCGTGTAGGTCACGTAACCCGGGAGTCTGGGTCTGCCGTATGTTTCTTGTAACGCGACCATATCCGGTTTCTGGTCGAGCCCATCTATGTGAAGTTGTAACTCGGCTTCCTTGGTGCGGATGCCCCTGCCATTCCATTGGTAAATGATCGTTGTTTCCCTCCCACGGATTTGCTTTTTACTGTTCGGCGTCTGCGCCATCTTCCTTTGACGTTTTGATGTGACCGCGCCTGTACGCGATCGATTCCTTGACTTTACTGGCGCGTTCATTCTATAGCGCTGCGAACTTGTTCTTCACGGTTATCGTCGCTGTCTTCGCCGCCAGCGCCGTGAGCTTTTGACATGGGGAACATCGGACGTTGGCAGCTATAGTCACGTAGTTTCGCACTTGCCGTTTCCTCTTCCGAGGGCAAGTCACACGCTCTGCTTGCGCTCTTGTCCTCTATCTCTGAGTTCGGGGAACGCCGGATCTGCCCGACTCTGCTTCGGGGAATGGAGGCAACCAGTCGAAGATACCATAAGAATGTTGGCAATGTGGCAAAGACTCGCCATCCAGCCGCACACTGCTTGCGCTATGGCTGTAATTTCTTGTTTGACAGATCAAAAGCGATATCCAGGAAACACGGATCAAGCTACTAAAGATGTTATGGAGAAAAAGCTGGAATTGATTAGAAGCAATAATTCTTTAAGCTGCCCATCTGTTTATTTGTCGAAAAATGAAATCCTGTTCCTATGGCGGTAGCGGCCTAGGTGGATGATTATGCCGAAAAGTAATCTATGTTGTGACTTTGGCTTTTTCGTCCTTTAGTACAATGGTATTTATGTATTAACCGTCTGCAATAAAAACTCATTCAGGCGGGTAGCTAACAGAAGGAGAGGCCTGAGCGAAGAGAATCTGTTAAGGCTAGTCCACGCTTTCTTGTTGTGCCATTTTACGTACGTAGCGGCCATGCACGTCTGGAAGAGGGCCGAGCGAGACAAGCTAAATGCCATGATAAGGAGGGGGATCAAGAGCGCGCTCGGACTACCCAACTACATACGCACCGACCGACTCCTGCAGTTGGGTATTCATAACACCCTGGAAGAGATTGCAGAAGCACAAGAAAGGGCACAGATTCTTAGGCTCTCGGGCACCAGGGCGGGCAGACGACTCCTAACTGAGATGGGCGTCCCCCCGGCCACTGTCGAAGATGCCTACCAGGGCCTTCCGAAAGAGCAGAAAGATAACATCATCATATCGCCCGCCCCGCGCAATATGCATCCCCAGCGCAACGTGGAAAGAAGGAAGGCCAGAGCGGTAGCGCTCCTACGCCGCGCAACGGAACTCCCTGGCGGCAGCTGCTTCGTTGACGCGGCCCAGTATGCAAACAGCAACAATTTCACGGTAGTTTCAATCAACCACAGAGGTTCGACCGTTAACGCCGCTTCGGTACGAAGCGCGTCGTCGCATGCGGCCGAGCAAGTGGCCATTGCCTTGGCCCTCCTGGACGACGGACATGCCAATATCTTTAGCGACTCCAGGGCAGCCATCCGCGCCTTCAGCGTTGGCGCCGTGTGTAAGGAAGCCTGTCGCATCCTCGAAGGCAAAAGCATCGCCACCCACACTCTCACGTGGTTCCCCGCTCACATGGGATCCATCATGGGAGGCCCCACAAACCTCAACGAGCTGGCCCACTCCAAGGCGCGAGGTCTCGCTTTCCGCGACCATGGAGAACTCCAACGCCGGCCCGCAGTGGTGGAGAACAGCGATCAACCGACCACATACAACGAAATTGCGCAGCACTTTTATCTCGGCAGGAGAGACTTTCCCCTTCCCCACAAGAAGTTAAATAGAGCGCAGGCATTGACCCTCAGATTATTGCAAACAGGTTCATATCCCAACCCGGCTTTATTCCACAAAATTTATCCCGACACCTATGCCACTAGTTCTTGCAGGCACTGCAATGACATCGCTAGCCTAGACCATATGCTCTGGCGTTGCCCCTCGTTACGAGGCACGGAACAAATTAATGTGGACAAGTGGCTCTCCGCTATCAAGAGCCCCGATGCCGGGGCGCAACTATGGGCTGTCCAGAGGGCCCACGATGCGGCGGTCGGGCAAGGCCTGACTGTCCCAACGTGGGAGCGGCCCGCAGCGCGCTGAGTCGCGTACCTCAGGACCTTATTAAAGTTTTGCATCCATCCATCCATCCATTGCTCGTAGCGATGTGTCTTCGTCATCTTCTGTTGTCCTACGTGCTCTCTTGCGCTTTACCTCAGGCCACCAGTCTGTTCTTTTGAATTTACTTGCTGCGACGTGGATTCTCTAAGCAATGTTAAAAAATTCGCAATGTTTCTCTGTGTTGGTAACGAACACTGCATCGCTGTTGACTAACGAGACACGGCTACGGCGGTCCAATAGAAGGCAGTTCTGAAATCTTGCCACTACGCGCAAATTTCTTCCACTAGTGGCCTGACACTCACATGTGGGAAAGGGCAGCAGAGTCTCCTGCTTGGCAATACCAGGCGACGATCAAACCCTGCCTTTCACGAAGATTTGATGAAAACAGGTTCACTGAACATTTTTGGCACTCGCGCTGTCGTAACGCCATTTCCAACGCCGTTGTTGCACCCCTTGCAGGCATTGGGTACGCCATCTGCATCCTTGACTTGTACATGGCCATGTACTACAACACGGTGATTGCCTGGGCACTCTACTACCTTGTGGCGTCACTTGCCTCCGAGCTGCCCTGGACACGGTGCGACAACCCCTGGAATACGGCGACTTGCCGTACGCTGGCTGAACGCGCAAACGCCACCGGACTGGCTACGAGCCCGGCACAGGAATATTTCGAGTGAGTCTTTTATCAATTGTGCTTGGCCTTCCAGAAGTACTTTCTTTTTTCTCTTCTTTTTCGTGGCATGATGTAGTAGACCGGTTGACACGTTTATGTCGCCCCACTTATTCTTCAATAGTTGGAAAATAAAAAGTAAATAAATATGACAGAAAACAATGAAATCAATCAGACAGTTCTAACACAAGCATCTGCACAAGCGTTAAAAAAGCGAAAGAAAAATAAGACTGCTCAAACACCTCAGGAAATACAAATGCTATTGCATCCTGCTCATCACTTACTTCCTCTTTTTAGCAGGAGCCTTATTTATCACAACCCTGTAATCTCTCGTATGTCTCACATCGCGCCTTCTTTGGGATGAGCTTGCCAGGAGGCTGTGTTTTACAGACCCTTCCAGTTTGCCTGCGTCACCTCAGCTCCCAGAGCGCCACCACTGGCTGTCTTCTTTATTACACCGCTGGCGTCATCATTAGGGTCTAATTTTTCTCAAGTCGTCACAGTCAACTAATGCCGTCATGCCATCGCGCCACTGTCATTCTCCAGCCAATCTTTTTGTCATCATGCCCTACTGTTGTCTTTGTGATGATGATGATGATGATGTTGTACAGTGTTTAGTGGCGCAGAGGCGGCCAAAGATAGCCAAATCTTGTCTTTGTGTCCCGCATGTTTGCTTTGCACACACAGTTGCTATTCTTACACTGACTCCTTGTGTCGACTAATGAGAGTTTCCGGGACTGCAAACTCGACTTGATAGCCTGCCAAATGTTTCGTGTTACGTAGATTTCCAGGGTGTATGGCTTCCTCATCAGTATTTGAATTTTAGAAACCTACCATTTCAACAAGCGGGAATGATTTATTGGGTGCCACACCACTCACCCACCACATAAACGCTCTTAATATCGTTCGGCAATTATCCATCATATTGTTACCCAGCACCTCCACCAGATTTGTTACGTAGGAAGCCACCGACGAAAAGCTATTTACAAGTATATTTACAAGGCTACAGGGCAATAGGCTGCGCTTGGCCAAGAGGCAACAGCCCGCGCTAGCTTCTAATCGTCGTCGTCGTCTTCACACTGCTCGCCTTTCGTGATCGCACATATTGTGCCGTAGCAATATGTACGCTTTATATCCGCTGCATAGTGAGGGCTCTCCAACCGCTCTTCATACACATTTGTCAGTCACCCTTATGGGCGCTCACCACTCCAGATCGACTTCATATCACTACTGCTGATTTAGTAGCCCTAACAGACGCCACGAAAACAGCGCAAAAGCAGGGCTGTGGACAAGAAAATAAGCAACAAGTGCAAGCAACAAGCACAAGCGCTGACTATCTACGGGTGTGGTTCAATGCGCATAGACTGAAATAATACAAGGAAAAGGCAGATCAAACAAGAGTCGACATTCGTCTTCAGAGTGGGCGACAGATGACACGTGCGCTACTGCGCATTGTGATCGGTGCAGCCTCGATAATCAGGCGGTATCTGAAATGCAGTACCACATAAGGACGTATACGTAAACCACATGCAAGCTTAATTAAGCTTTGGCTGTGGTTTCCACCTGGCATACGCCCTCGCCTAGTCATGTTGTCCGGGCTGTCAAGACGGATAGGCATAACAAGGAAACTGACCAGGTCATTGAAACTTTCCTGCTACTTCAAAAAGAAAAGAAGGAAACAGGATAGAGCAGCACTGCCGCTAAAGATGACGAAGAGCAACGTCATTATTTGAGTGGTTTGCTGGGCCAGTTGATGCATGGTGAACATATAATGGTTATGCGTTCACCATATACGCATGTGTGGCGGAGATTTGTGGAATGTTCTCACAATAAACTTCAGTTGTAAGTCCAGCGTTGTCCTATCTGTTTCTACTTCTTGTGCTCGCGTCTGTACTTGCTGGAAACCATTATACGTTCGTCATTATTTATGTTTGCATTTTGAACAGTGATAGCGTACCGCTCTATAGGGAAGGTCGTCTCAGAAATGGATAAGCGATCATGAATTCGAAAAGATAGTTGTGGATAGCTACTCACTGGATGGGTCATCAAGGAAGGTAGCCTTAACATTGCACAGCCAAATACTTTTACTTCCCACCTTTCTTGCTCTCAAACAGAACTTACTGGGCAAGATGCACCCACACTTTGTCTAAACTGGGAATTCATGCTGCACTGTGTCGTAGAGCTTTTTGTACGGTAATATCCTGCTATGAAAGCCATGAATTCATAGCAAGCTCATTACAGCTGTATAATCTGCAACAAACTTTATATAGTGCACGTGCTTTCACATCTTTGAGACGTTGGGGACGTAGCAAAACAAATATTCGAAATATGCTAGACGAAGAATAGACCCCGTCTGTTTCACTAGAAGAGCTGAGAAGAGCTGTACGTAATCATGATCGAAGATTTAACAGCGCATAGCTATTTACTCAGCAGCCCTGTCATAGAAACACGCACACACGCACCAATGCATACGCAAAAACGCGTCTACACAGACACAGACATCTTAATGAGAGCATATAGCAAAAAGCTTAGGCTCAGCTGGCTGGAATCCTACCCTCTTTTACGATCGACAAAAAGTATTACAGACAACTTATATGTACAGCACGCTTTCAAAAGAACGTGACACATAAAGCAAACGATTACTCGAACTAAAATGCAATTGCAGCAAAAATACCGCATGCCAGAGACGCTTAGACATCGCACATACATATAGATAAATGAACAAGGAGCATACATTAATTATAGCAGACGTCGCAAAACTACGCAATAGATTTCTTTCAAGTTTCGCTCTATAATTTTGTTACATGATATGAATTGCGTAAAGGATTAAACTATTATTTCGCGTTTAGATTAAGCGTTGTAAGATTTTGATGAGGACTAGTTGGTTCATATTTGGAACTCAGGAGCAGCAGCGCAAATAAAACAAGGTCACAAAGAAACAAATACCACAAACAAGCGCTGACTGCCAACTGGAAGTTTATTTGAAGTTCTTAAGCCATTTTATAAGTTTTCAAGAGTATCGACCGTCAGTCACGGTGATTTGTCCCCCGTTCTGTGAAATTCAGTTGCTTCGCCTAGTCTCCACGTGGGTTTGAGTGCCCCCTGCTTTTTCTTGGAACGTGAGTGGCTGCCCTTTTGGGCGCCACCACTGTCACTCGGCAAACCTGTCTTACTGTGGAATAAAGCCAGTCCAATCTTCGTTCTCAACCTGTCAAAACGTGTTTTACGAGCCTCCGCTAAACCGAGGTTCCAACAAGTGGGGAGCCAGGACATTAGCGTTTTTTTTTTTTTCGAACACTGCCATGGACGATGCTGCTCCTACCCCCTGCTGACAGAGAAGACGCCACGATTAGGTCTCCTGTCACCGCCGCAGAGCTTCAGCTTCCCAGTTTTTAGCACAAGAATCCTCGAGTTGGGCTTATGCAAGTAGAGGCCCGCTTTCAACTCCGGCGCATCACGTCACAGGCATCAAGGTACCTGCACGTCGTCGCCGCGCTACCCTCCGACATTGTTGACGCCATAGACGACTTGCTAGCGGCTACGCCTTCGGCCGCAGCATACGACGACCTCAAATGCGCGGTCCTGCAGCGCCTCGAGCAATTGCAAAAGGTTAGGCTTCAACAGCTCCTGTTTGAGGAACTCGGCAACCAGCGACCGTCACAGCTCTTGCACAAGTTGCGTCACCTGCTGGGTAGCCACTCCGCAAACTAGAGCCAGCTTCCAATTATGGGCGAGCTCCTCTTGCAGCGCCTACCACAGTCCGCACGCATGGTGCTTGCGGGTTCTGACGAGACAAGTGTTGATCGGCTAGCGGCACTCACTGACCGCATATGCGACTGCGCGTCTGCGTCCCACCTACCTATCACCGCTGCGAGAGTCTCAGAGCCAGGAGACCGAATCTCGCGCCTGGAGGAAACAGTCGAGCGCCTTACCACTGCACTGGAAAAGCTGACGACGGGTGCAACATTGGCGACCCACTTCGGCGCAACCACTCGCCTTGACAGTCCCGCAGCGCACCTAAGGAGTCGCTGGGTCAGTTGTGCTAGTACCACCGTCGCTTTCGCGAACAAGGAAGTGGCTCACCCAGTCCTGTTCGCGGACAGGAGACGCAGCGGCCAGTCGCTAACGGCGGCATGCGACATCAGCCCTCACCCAAGCGACCTATGCTTCATTGTCGACCGCATTCCTGGCAAGTGCCTCCTCGTCTACACCGGAGCCGAGCTGTCTATCGTTCCCTCTACTGCCGCAGATCGCCAACGCGGCGAATGCACACCCACGCTCCACGCGGTGAACAACACAGCAACCGCTTCGCATGGGCTCCAGTCAATAACGATTTACATCGGACTAAGGCGCTTGCACAGAGAGAGTTTTGCCATAGTGGGAGTGGACTTCCTCAGCCATTTCAGCCCATATATGAGTGTTTGCGATCGGCGTATAAAGCATAACGTCACATCTCTCGCTGTACTTAGCCTGCAGTCCTAACTCACCTCATCGGGCATCGGTACTTTTCGGCCGGTCTCAACGTACGACAAGGTACTTGCTGAGTATCCGCAACTCACGAATCCCCGAAACGATGCGTTGCCTTTGAAACACAAGGTGACGCATCATATCGCAACCACCGGCCTACTTATCGCCGCGCGGCCACGGAGGCTCGCTGGGTGGAGGTTTGGAAGTCGCCCGCCGTGAGTTCGAACACATGAGTCAGCTCGTCGTTATATGTCCTTCCTCCAGCAATTAGTCTTCTCCTTTCCATCTGGTCTCGAAGCAGGACACTGCGGACTGGCGCCCTTGCGGTGATTCCCGAGCTTTGAATGACATCACTACTCCGCGTCAATATGCTCTTTCCCGCAAACAGTATTAGTTCGGCGCTCGTGTCGCAGGGTCCAAAATACACAGCCAGATCGATTTGATGAGCGCATACCACCAAATTCGTGTCAAACCCAGCGACATTCCGAGCACAGCAATCACTACTACATTTCGTCCATTTGAGTTTCTTCGTATGCCTATCGGTTTGAAGAATGCGGCGCATACTTATCGAAGGTTCATGAACGAGGTTAATCACGGCCTCCCATTCATTTTCGTCTACCTTCACGACATTCTCGATGCAAGTCGCACAGGCTAAGAGCACTATTTCAGCGACTGGATGAACACTGCCTAGTCCGGAAGCCCCGGAAATGCATTTCCGGAGTTGAAGCCCTAGATTTTCTCGGCCATCGCAGTTCACCTCAAAGTCTCAAGCTACTGGAATGACGGTTGGGAATCGAGGACTTCCTAACTGCAACCTCCTCCAGAACGTAGCGCGAGTTTCTGGCACTCATAAATTTTCACAGGTTCTTCATACCATCCTGTGGGGCAGTTATTGAGGTGCTTACGGACTTGCTGCATCGTGACTCCAAAAAAACTGTTCGCTTATTGACTTCCTATCTGAGCAGTCGCCAGCGCCGATCTCTCGGGCGCTCCGTGGTCAAGCCGCGCACTTCGTGAATCAGGATAACCTGCTGTACAGCCGCAACTACAATTCGAGCGGCCGCAAGTGGTTGCGTGTTATACCCCGACACTTCCACTCCGACATCAGCGCCACGTTCCACGACGACCCACAATGCGGCCACGCTGCTGTATGAAAGACATACTCTCGCCTCCAGCTTCGGTACTACTGGCGCGCTATGTACCGTTTCGTTCGCCAGTATTTCCGGTCGTGACCCATATGCAGTGGCGTAGCAACGGGGAGGGTGGGGGCGGGGGAGGCTCCGGTTGCACGGGGCCAGTAGGGGGGGATGTCATATACGTCTGAAGACACCCGGAAATTTCCGGTATCACCGCCTTCCTCGACGACACCCGGGGGTGGGGTGGGGGGGGCTGACAGAAGACCTAGCTACGCCACTGCCCATATGCCAACGACGAAAGAGGCCACCTCAGCATGCCACGGGCCCCCTGAAACCTTTACTATGCCCCACGCGCTTGTTCGACCACGTCGGCATTGACCTATACGGTCCGCTTCCCAACACTCCGAGTGGCAACCGCTGGGTTATTGTTGCTATCTACCACCTGACGCGGTACGCTGAAACTGGAGCCCTAGCATCTGCCACAGCAAAAGACGTCGCCAGTTTTATCCTTCAAAACCTGATTTTACGCCATGGAGCACCTCGAGAACTACTGAGCGACCGCGGTCGCGTTTTCAACTCAGGCGTCGTTTCAGCATTGCTAAAGGAGTGTCGCATCATTCACCGCACTACCATGGCATATCATCCTCAAACTAAACCTTGGCGACATGTTGGCCATGTATGTTTCATCTGACCACTCGAATTGGGATCGCATTCTGCCTTTTGTCACCTACGCCTACAATACCGCCACGCAAAGCCACGCAAATACTGCGGAGTGGACGACTGTTTTTGAGCGGCTGCTTACGCCGAAGAATGTTGCCAGGTGTGCTATGCCGGATGCGCCGAGTTTCTCGTTCGCCCGAGTTTTACCCGAGTTTTCTCGACGGCAGTCAGTGAACAGAGATAGCGCGGAACGCGCAAAAGCTACAGGCAAAAAAATATGTAGACAAAAAGCCGCGTATAACAACATGAGCGCCCTCTGCGCGGCACGCTGCTTCCACGTTTCAGGTGCAGAAGGCTGCACAACGAAACGCTCCAGCGCCGCGAATTGTTGTCAACGGATTATCGCAACTTAGTAATGCCGTGACTGTCCCGCTGTCTGCCTGCACACTTGCCGTGAGCCGCTTGCCACGCCTTTCCTGGGCGCGTCAAGGGTGTGTCTCCTCTTTCGGGCACTATCTTTCTATCCTCCATCGAATGCGAACAGGGTTCATGCGGCTCATTCTTGCACCTACACTTTCGCTCAATCGAATACGTTAAAATACAACAAATAAAATAACGAGCATTTTTATTTCTTTAAGTATCTATTTTTCGTTTTGAATGATAGAAATTTCTGATGACAAACGCAGATCGAGCAAATTATGAAATTTCGCACTTCTTGCTGCGAGTGGCGAGAGTGAGGCGAAAGCTTAGAAGCGGATACATTGAAGAGGGTCGCACGCACGAGGGAGTTCATACGGTGAGAAGTCACCTAGGGGCGCTGCAGTGCTATTCTCACTAAGGTCACTCATGACCCATGGAGGGTCATGATCACTCTTTCTTTTTTAGGGGAATAGAAACGCAGCGCCGCGGTACGGCTGTTCATTGCAGGCGTTTCACTAGGCTATTAAGGCCCCCGCTTTACCGACTAAATCGACACATTAGTCACAGATACGGAAGCAACGGCTGTCGCTGCAAAATGGCGGTACGTTATTTTAGGGGCCGTAGTGCCGCACTTCAGTGAAAACGTACCTCTTTATCTTTGTGAACGAAGCCTCTGCGATACATTGCTAAGAAGTGCGTGCTTCCTAGTGACACAGTTCATTGCTTGTCATCGCTTGCGCAGTGAAGGTGCCTCTGAGCGCATGTATACGCAGTATTTGAGTGTATTGTGCAGTCCAAGGTGCTTGCGGATTACCTATGCTGGAGGCAGCAGCGATCGCAGATGGATATCGTAACGACACCGCAGCAATCGCATTTTGGCAGGTGAGGGCTCCTGTGTGCAGTTACGAAATGAAACTTCGAACGGAGAAAGGTGTTGGAGCTGTTGAGTTCGCAGTGCTTGCGATGGAGAAATGCCATTAACCTGGGTCTGTGTGTGTGTGAAGTGATTTTTGGAAAGGAAACGGAAGAGATGAGTGCAGCGCCGTAACTGTCTCTCACAGGAGGACACCTCAACAGCACTGCACGGGGAAGGGGGAATGGGAAGAAAAGGATGAAGGAGAGAAAGACTGGACGAACGTGGCAAGGAGGAAAAAAAGAATGTGAGTGCGGGGCTCACAGCCGCGCTCTCAAGTGCGTCGCATTGCAGTAGTCTAGCAGTGCCGAGAGAGCATGCTTCACGATGGACGAGTGGGCTGCAGGGAATAGCAGCGCGGTCGCCGTATCGTAAGTCAGTCCCAGTCGCCGATAGACTGTACACAAGTCCGTGCACTCCACATCGAAGGCAGGGCAGCGAAGTAGCAAGTGGTCGAGCGTCTCCGTATCGGCGCAGTTGCTGCACGCGGGGTCGCCAATTCCCTGCAGCCTGTGCGTTCTAGCAGCCGTCCTGTAGCAGCCGACGCGCAGGCGAAGCAGGAAAGAGCGGTCCGCCCGGGAGAAGCCCACGCGGGGGAGGAGCCGAAGTGACTGGGTCTAGAAGAGCGAGCGATTCTCGGACGATGATCGTGTTTACGACGCTGTGGTACAGAACACCTATACAAACTTAGAGAAGGGAAACTGTACCTTCCACAGTGCAACGGAAATAAGCGTAGCGGTGACGTCGAGAACTAAAGTATGCGACCACAGATGGCGCTGTGCAACAGGAAACAGAAACGGGGTTATGCACAGTATGGCCGCTTTACCAGGTGTTCTGTGGCTTTACTTGGTTTCTGGCTGCTGCGCCTCGATCGTGCTCCCGCCAGTTTCGTTGCTGTGTGGCAAACGTAGCGCCTACATGTATAAATATATGTAGCGCTGAGTCATATCGAGTTAATGCACACTCTGAACTGACTTTGAAGGGCATCCTGAGCGGTTTTTCGTTTATTACGCCGCCGTTACCCCGAGTTCTGCCGCCGCGCTCCAGCTGTTGCATTTCGTGTAGGGCTACTGACAGAATGCGGTTTCCAGGTGGCACGATGGTCTCGACTGGAATAAACGCACATGACACCAAAGGTTGAGTAAGCCTGAAAATATTTTATTTGCATTTTACAAATACAACAAAATGCACACGTCTACGCATCGACACAAACGCGGTTACATAGTCAAGAACATAGTCAAGAAATGGCTCATTAATAAAGGTAGCACAAACGCACAAGAAAGAAGACCTAAGCTACAAAACGTACGGTCGGCTGCTAAGTATAATAATTTCCCTGTCACGGCGTGTCACTTTTATACAGCATATTTACAGCCCTGCCAGGCCGGGTAGCTTGGCGGAAAGAACGCAACAGCTTACGACCGTCAGCTGCCTCTTTACGGGTGTCATAATTATCCTACTCTCCGCATCAACGTCGTGCAAGTACGCAAACAGGTATCTGTATCTGAACTATATGTGCCAGCTTAATACATGCGTAGTTAAATTATGATAACTACTGCGTCTTATCAAACATGTATTGGTTTTGCAAATGCGCATTACAGCTGACGGAACGACATACCTTAAGTGAAGCACCAAAGAACAAGGACAAAAGGAGGATGCAACATTTGAAGAATTAATGAAGAATCAGTAGGCGTACAGCAAACAATCGATGACGGAGAACACACAATGGTGCATCGGGTGTTCTGAGACATCGGTTTGCGTACTTACGGTGTTATGGAAATCAACGGCATAAAAACGTACCGTCAAGAGTACTCCCTCAACTTCCGCCGCATTCATTATAATAATCAACGCCTAAACAAAATGAGTCGATGTAATGACTTGCAGACGAAACCAGCATGCTTTTCGAAAATGTTTTACCGCCGTAGTATTCGGACGCCAACGGCCAGGAAACACATCGATACCAATAGTCTGTCGGCAGTCGGTAGTTAATCAAGTACAAAAACCTTGACGCTATGCAGCTTCAACAATCAAATTAAAAAAAAAATCAACTGCCTATTTGCCTGAGGTAAAAAAAATATACTTAGACACCTCGATTGTATATGTGAATGGTTTGTGTAAAGTAAAAGATTCAGCATGTTCAGCGCCCCTAGCAGAGAAAGCGCAAATTAAAGTATGCGACCAAATTGCAGTAGCTCCACTTGCGCGCTTACGCTGAAACGCACCTCGATTTATTTTTCGCCCTCTGTGACCATTTGTTTAACTTGAGAGTGTGCGGGGCCTGGCTGTGGCTCAACTCAAACGACTGCTGTGATACGCACTCCTCAGCATCGTCGTCCCCCTCGGCGCATCGACGCCTTGCACGCAGCTACAGTGACATGCCGATAATTATTTACTGTGCGCTACGTCGCCACAATGCAGGCAATGAAACCGTGTTGTGGGGCCATCGCAGCCCGAGAAGATGTATGCATAAGCCAGCGACAGTCAACGCTTTGTTTTTGATAGTGGTGCTCAGTACATCACCGATGACAGTGCGTTGCGCGTGCTTTATATCGGCGGTCAAGATTGTTGATGCCTCTCAGCTCGACACCGCGTCGCTGTTGCCGAAAGATAAGTTGGGCGCGGCCCAACTGTGGTGGGTGCACGCACAAGAGTTACATGCCTCGTGCGGGGCATGACCTCTGGTTTTGATTGACAGGCGAATTCGTGCTAAACTCGTACATCGTGAAACCCCCTCCGAGTTCAACTCGGGAACATGGCGGCGGCAGCCTTTGTCATTGCATTCAGCGGCAGCAAGCGGCAGTATAACCGTCTGGGCCCGTTCACATATATGACCGCCGTGGAGTTTCAGCGTCATTTTCGCCTGTAGAAGGCATCAGTGCGCTGGCTGTGTGACGAGCTAGGCGAAGACTCTCGTCTGTGGAGACAGCGTGGCGGGCTTCATTCGCTCACCGTCGAAGAGCAAGTCTTCTGCGCTCTCCGTTTTTACGGGACTGGGAGTTTTCAGAGAAGCGTCGGCGCCGAGTGTTACAATGGACGCCATCAAACTACTGTTAGCCACTGTGTCAGAGATGTGTCTGACGCGCTTATCGATGCGGCAGTGCGTAAGCGGTGGCTAGCTTTCCCGAAGACTGCAGCTGAGCGGGCATATATAAAAGAATGCTTCCTACTTCGCGGAAGCATTATGAACGTAGTCGAGTGTGTCGGCGGAACGTACGTAGGAATTAAGACGCCTTCAATGTCAGTGTTACTGTGATTAGCATTGAAGCAATGTCTAGGCACGCCATATTGCCAAATTTCACACTTCTGTGCAGCCGACTTAAATTTTGTGTCACCGACATCTCACATACGGCTGCCTATGATACTGTCTTTTTCGCTGGTTGCTGACTTTTTCCGATTGTTCTGCTTGTCTGTCAGGGTGCCTTCTAAATGGCTCAATTTTTTTGGCAAGAGGTTATTTAAGTATAAATAGATTAATGTATATCACAAATTGTGCGAAGTAACCTATGAATGCTGATCTCAAAAAAACTTGGGGCTCTTCATTGGTGAAGGCTGCATGTATGTATGTATGTATGTATGTATGTATGTATGTATGTATGTATGTATGTATGTATGTATGTATGTATGTATGTATGTATGTATGTATGTATGTATGTATGTATGTATGTATGTATGTATGTATGTATGTATGCATGTATGCATAATGCTGGGTTTTGGTCATGCGTCATCTATCTGCCGCAATATGACACAGCGAGGCATTGCACAATTTGCTGCAGCGCGAGATGTGAATGTTGCGCCAAGCCGGTTGTGCCTTTGCATTTGTGGGGAAATGAAAATGCATTGAGAATCTTAGTGTGCTGGCTTGCATGAAGAAAAAACTTCAGATTGCTCTGTTCACTGCTGATGCATGTGCCAGAGGTTCAGTGTATATTTTTTTGGGGGGGGGGGCAGAATTAGTATGGATGGATAAATGATGTATTTTTGTCTCATAATGGGTCTCTAAGTCTTAAGCAGTCGAACAATACAGGTCCAATGCTCTGCAGAACTCGGTGTGCGTGAAGATGGCATGAACCGCCAAGGCAAAATTACATATCAGGAGAAATGTAGTGCAGATGCCAATAAAAAGTGGATTTTTAACCCGCCATGATAAAAATAAAAATTGCAGAGCATATAGACCTTTTGTACAACTTTAAAACAATGATTACACAAAACGTGATATGCTCAAACAAGTAAAAGCTTATCGCAATGCCAAAGTAGGATGAGTGACATGCAGCATATTTTGGCATGTCTTGTAACCGCTATTTTTACTGTAAGCTTTGCTGCCACACCTTTCCCTCCGGCACTCCCTTTACTGAAACTTGGCGCTGTCTTTCCATTGGTGTCATGATGATGGTAACGGCAGCAGTAAGGCTGGTTAATGCTTGCCCCTTTGCCTCGTGTGAGTTTAGCGGTAAAGAATATGGCGCGTGTATACACCTCTCCTCCAAAATTTAACACTTGTGATTTTTTGGGAAGCTAATTAGTGTTGGGACATTTCAAAGATGTGCGCCATTGTGGCCTAATAACTTGAGCATTGGTGAAGTTGAAGATGGCTGTATTGGTATAGAAGCTTGAAGTTGAATTGCACAACAATTCAACGGGACACAAAGAAGAGAAATACACACAGCAGAACGCTCTGCTGCGTGTGTTACTCTTCTTTGTGTGCCACCGAATTGTTGCGCGATCCAACCTCAAATAGAGCATTGGGCTTCTTTGGTTCTGGACGGAGGAAGTGTGAGCTATTTGGCAACACGCCAGTGCCTTGCCACAGAATTATGGAAGTCTGAAGGTTTGCAAACAAAGCTTTGCTTTCAAATCCACCTGCTCAAGTAATACAAGCACTGAATGAATGAACCGTCATACAAAAATAATGGTGAAATCAATGGCCTGTGAAAAGTAATTTGTATATTGACACTGTTGGCATAATAGGTTGACATAATAATAATTGACATACCAGCCTCAACAATGCACTGGACAGAGCAGTTTGTTTCCTATGTGAAGCACAAGTTTCCGTTACATGCTGTGCAGAAAACCAAGATCAGTTTGTTTTGACGTGGTATATAACATTCACTGTAATCTGTTCTTGGTTGTAAAGAAGCGCCAAGCACCACCCCTTTTTTAACGACGTCATGGGAATATTTGGCGAGACCTTTTTACAGCCCCTCAAATGGAAGTGTGGCCAGCCAGCTCTGCTTGGATGCCTTTATAGATTTCTGTTCCTGATCATTGTGTGCTATCAAGTTGCTAAAGCCTATGCAACTGGTGCAAGGCATTACGTGATTCTATAGTTGGAGACAACTTTAGGAGGCCGCGGAATCTGCACTTTAAAGGCAGGTGAACACAAGCCTGCACCAATGAGTACGCACTCTAGACTGACGTCGTGCCGCCGGATGCACTAATACCCGCTCGTTGGAGCGGTTATTTCTTTAGACGTGGAGGCAATCGGCTGCTGCGCTTTGATCATCTGGGCGGGGCCTCTCCTGTCTTCTGAAGTTGTGTCCGACTAGAGGATGCCGCTTTTCATACAACAGAAAAGGACAAAGTGTACAATTATTTCACTTATGAAATGAATACAGCAGAAGTGAGCTATGCAAGGGCTTAAGCTGTGTGAAAATTAGTACATGCAAATATATGACAATATTAAAGAATATGGGGTATCGAACATGCATGTAATGGCACGTTTGAATCAGGCAGTTTTGCAGTCATATACACAGTCTATAGGTGATAGCAATATTAAGCTCCTGCTGTTTCCTCTCTTTTCATTGTGAGTTACACACACCGTTCATCTTGTGGCTAATCAACACGCACTGTATTCTTGCACATAGAAAGAACAAACAGCACAATGTCGTGTATGGTGCATTAGTGTATTTTTCATTTACATGGTCCAAGAGTGGCACAGGTTGTCTTACGTTTTTACCTATTTTGATGAGACACCAAGTGCATGTTACAAGTGTCCTAATATGCACAGCACAATGCTTACTGCACTAATTTAATTCATGTTCTTGAATAATAAACAAAATAAGCTGAAAGCTCCTTTATAAGGTGTCTTCTGGGGGCTCGACTGGAGAGCAGTGAGGGCACCGATACTACTGTTGCAGAGCAGCCCTCTGGACCTCTGTCGCACTCTCAAGAGCACGTGCCTGGCGCTCGCCTACTGCCACCAGGCGGTTGAGTGCGTCCAGCAGCAGAATGTTTTGCTGCAAAAGAAGGGGGATTATTGGAATGAATCAACCGCATAATAACCATTATTTACAAAGAAAAATGCTCGTTGCACTATTGGTACTAAGTGCTCTTAACTATGGAAGTCTTTAGTGTAGTATGCATAATAAAACTGTGTTGGGACAACGTTGCTTTGTTTTTCCTAACTGGGGTTGTCTCTTTCAGAGCCAATTGTCATGTTGATTAGTGTGCCAGCAGCTGAGGTGTCCCCGCACCTTCACGATCGAGTCTCTACTGTCAGCACCACAAACCTATTTTTGTTCACTGCAAAACAAATGCCTCTCCCTGCAATCCCGCCTTATACGAGCTGATTGCATCCTATGCCTACAAACATAATATTTTTGTCCCATTACTCAATTTTCTACCATCCTCGGCTGCAGTTCTCTCTCCTTGACATCCATTCTGTCGCGCTTATGTAATCACCTGTTATGAATTGGCAACAAGTGATCGATTACGTGCATGGCCTACCTGCCGATTCCTTTTTTTTTCTTAATCTCAACTAGCATATCAGTTGCCACGGTTTACTACGCCACTGTCTTCCTGCCTTAATTCTATCTCCAACAATTTTTGTTACTTCGCTTTCTGCACAGTCCTCGACTTCTCAAGTTTCTTTGTTAACCCCCAGGTTTATGTTCCATATTGCATAGTCGGTAGAATGCAATGATTGTAAACTTTTTTTAATGATATCGGTAACGTGGCGATCACGATTCGGTAATGCTTTCCATGTGCTGTTCAACCCATGAAATTTTTGTATAAGTTTTCTGCTTTATATATACCTGCTATTGATATTTCACCTGGATAAAGATACTCTTCCATAGATTCTGCGGGCTTAATGTCACTCATGAATTTCTGTTATCTCACCATGTTAGTGAAGGTTACCTTCATATTTTCCATACTTTCGCAGGCCCACGTGCATGTAAAAGCACGAACACTCATTGGTTCTCAATGCCCTTTTTTACTGCTGGACATTCAGTTCGTTACTAGGATAGTCACTTAATCCGTGCACTATTATTATTCTAAGTGTGAAACAGAAATATGTTGGCAGTTTGTCGATGTCTTCTTCATTGTGCTGGTAGCGAGATCCATCGTCGGCACCACCTCCTTGTCGCATCGTAGCTGTCTTCCTTTTGCACACGCTATGTAATATTCGTGACGCTAGTAGTCACGCAGAGTGCAAGAACTCAGCGCACTCGCAAAGCAGCACCGGACAAGTTTTTTCTTCAGCATTGCACCATGAATAGTAGGTGCGTGTTGCGATTTGTAAAATCGCCGAAGCTATTGGCAGTCTTACGTGGTGCATGGAAAGATTGCTCACGGAGGAACATAACTATCCAATAAATAGTGGTCATCGTCGAGCCTGATCACTACGTCGTGCAATGCAAGCTCGTTGTACGAGTTTGTTTACACTGGGCCTTTTCGATGTTTAGCCGCCATGCTCGCCCGGTGAATGAATGTGATGACGCCACCACAGCGTTCCCTCGTGGTATAATGCGAAGCGTACTAAATTACAAATTAGTCTAATACACATTTAGTGCACATCTTGTAAGCTTTAAAATGCTTCTAAACCACGTTAAAGTAACTAAGATCATCATCATCATCATCAGCAGCAGCAGCAGCAGCAGCCTGGTTACGCCCACTGCAGGGCAAAGGCCTCTCCCAAACTTCTCCAACAACCCCGGTCGTATAATAACTGTGGCTATGTCGTCCCTGCAAAATTCTTAATCTCATCCGCCCACCTAACTTTCTGCCGCCCCTGCTACGCTTCCCTTCCCTCGGAATCCAGTCCGTAACCCTTAATGACCATCGGTTATCTTCCCTCCTCATTACATGCCCTGCACATGCCCATTTCTCTTTCTTGATTTCAACTAAGATGTCATTAACTCGCGTTTGTTTCCTCACCCAATCTGCTCTTTTCTTATGCCTTAACGTTACACCCATCAGTAACTAATAGTAACTAATAATATTGTACTAAATGCATTTGTTTATAACTTGCTTGTGCATGTAATGCACTCAGTGGAACCACAAACAAGTGAAAGAAGGCACGACAATGCACCAACGGTATGATCACGTGAGCCCTACTTTGTCGACCGCCCAGAAGGCAACGCCCAAGGAATGATAGCCACCCAAAGTGAATCTAGATAAACCAATGAAACTGGAGGCTTCTCGAAAGATAAACTGTATCTGGTACCATTTGTGCTTTCATTTTGGGTTGTCGCCAGAGCTCGTGAGGATCCCGAGTTTCGCCAAACTCGGCGCATCCTGCATAGCACCCCAGCTCTCTCGTTCGTTCGCATCCCAGGACCAGTGGCATCAAAAGCATCGCCACGATTCATCTAATACGCCTACGAGCTTTGATCCTGGCTCTCTCGTCTGGTTGTCGCTGCCCTCTACTCCTTTAGGCCTTTCTTCTAAGCTGCTGTCCAAGTACCACGGTCCTTATCGGGTACTGAAACAAACATCCGCAGTCAACTACCTCATCGAGCCGATGGAAGCGCCTTCCGGCCAGCGTCGTCGCAGCCAGGAAATTGTCCACGTCTCGTGGCTCAAGCAGTGCCACGACCCCCCTGTGTTCTCCTGTCCTTAGGTCCACCAGGATGGCTACTATTTCATTGGGGAGTGATTGTACTGAAGGCACTGGGAAGTGGGCATGGTTCTAATGAAAGAGAAGCAGACGACGAGAAATGCTTGCTTTCCCGTTTCGATATAGCGCCGACCCGTTTAAGCCTATCGCTACAACCAAGAACAAGTGCCGCTAGGCGAGCAGCCCGCTGCATTGCAAACATGTTCACTTGCCCAAAAAATCGAATCAAAGAAGCCTAACTAGATCTCCTAAACAACAATAAAAATGTTCACTTGAGAAAAAAAACAAAGGAAAAATCCTAACTGGTTTATACACGATTCAAGGAAAATCTCTTTGCCTGGTTTGGGAAAGCAGGCAAAGAGGAACAGGTTTTCATGATATCAATCAGACCACGATAAAGGCTTAACAGATTAGGAATTTGCCAACTTACTAGCTGTGTTCCGTAATTCGTCCTACATTTAAAGTTCATGAAATTGGTTCTTCTAACTTCGTAATGGAATTTATATTTGGTATACCTCAAAGAGAAGAGTGGTGGATCGATTTTGAAATCTGAAAATGCAAACTCTGATAATCGCAGTTTATATAATGATTCAATTTCGAAGCTGCGGTTCTTGGACAATTGCATAATTTAGTAAAGACGGTAGTTGACTTTGATTGAGACTTTTTATTTTATCAGGGTAGTCACGATTGCTTTATGACCCTGTGATATGCAATCATGTGTTCGACTGCCACCCTAGAGGCGTTCTTGACTACAATCAAATCAATGCACATCCGGTGATGCGTGGTAGGTATCATGGGGTTAGAGTAACACTGCAGGCCAAACTCTTCCAACATGTATTGCATGAAGCATTTCTTCTCTGGCTTAGAAATGGCCATATTGAATCCTCCGTTGATGATCACAGGTGTGGTATAATCCTTTCTAGTCCACTGGAAATACGTGGTCATAAACTCCTTGATTTCGGACTTGCAAGTAGCGGGTGAGATATACGCCGTCGAGATCACGATTCCGCCTTTAGTTTGTGTAGTACAAACATCCGCAGAGTCGCTGACGATTCTGTTAATCCCAAGATCGAACGGTTGCACTTGAATGACGTATGTAGCAACACCTGCAGCGCGTGATTGCGCCCGGCGATCGAACAGGACTCCGTTGTAGCCGCTACGCTGGGCGAATGAGTGTGACCACGTTTCCGAAAGACAAAGGACGGGCATCTTGTTCAGTATTGCATCGTGATTGAGTTATTCCGCGTGCAGATTAAGCGAACGAATGTTCAATGCCGCAACTGCAGTCGCATGTGGTTCCTGAAGTAGTGCATGGCAAGTCTTGTTTATCGTGGCCAGGTGATACTTTTCCAAACGTCTCAACTCGTCTTGCAGAGCTCTGTCGCTGTATTCGTTTGCATGGTGAAACGTGTAGACTGCCTTCGCATTCGTGAGGAAGAGGCGATTCACGTCAGTGCATTGGCTCAGGTCCACTTAAACAGAGCCGTCCTTGGGTCCCACGAGTGGCAAGAATAGTTTAAGGGCGCGTTACAGGTTCCCGACCCCACAGCGGTATGAGTCATTGAGCTTGGATCGGTCCACATGATGATGTTGCCGGACGCGAAAAAAAACTGCGGAAGGTTAGTCATGTACAGCTTTCGGTGCAAAACATCATGCCTATTGGGAACTTTTGTTTTTATCGTGTACTGGCACGCCATGCAAGTATGGCACCACGTGCACTGGCTTCTTGTTTTTAATAATTTCTTTGTGTTCTGGTTCCGAAGTTACTATTTTTTTTCTTTCTGGAAGATGGCTTCACATACTGAAGTGATGACAAAACGGGAAAAACCTGCGTTCTGTAATCGTGCTATGTGATTTAATAAATTTCACTCGCACTCATGCTCGCACGTCTTGGTGCTGCGTTATTGCAAGTGACTGCCATACCCCCTGATTCAATTTAGAGTGTGCGCTGTCATAGCTTAACAAGGCTTTCTTTTATCTCGGATGATATGCTCTGCATACATGCTCATTCCAAGAAAAAGAGAGATTGATATCGAGATTCTGAATGCGGTTGTTAATCGGCAATTCGCAAGTGAACTTGTTATACGAAGCCATGGTTAACCTACACTGTGCCCGTTTTGCTTAATCTAGAACTGAGGTTCAACAGCGTGAATAAAGCAAGGACACGAAGAAAGAATACCACAGACAAGCACTGACTGCCAACTCGATATTTCTTTAAATTACCTACCATTTCTTACCTTCATATAAGACATTCAAGGTGTAAGGATGTTCCATCTATATGCCTAGTACAATGAGCACTTACATTAATGTTTAAGTCAACCAGAAAAAAATATCAGTATTCCATCTTCGAATATGACTTCTCGCAGAAAATTAATTCATAATGGCAAAATACAACACTTCGGCAGAACACATCTCACGATGAATGTTCCTGCGATTAGCATCGAAGCAACACAGCGTGTTGCAGACGCCGCCATGCGTAAGACGTGCGCGTATGCAGCCAACCTAGAGTCACTGGTCACTGCAGTCCTTCGCCGCCGCACCGCCGATTACTCAATTGCCATCACGTGATCAGTTTCCGCCATGCATGGTCCACGCCGCGCCGTAGTGCACACGCACACAAAGGCATCCTCGCCGCCCCGACAAGGTTATGCATTTTGTGTAAATTAGGGCACACGTAACTTCCCTAGACTTAATACAAAATGAAAGGAAATGACAGGGCGCTGCGCTTTCTTGTGCAGCAAGCGCTTGGAGTCCTGGAAAGGGCTTTTCGGGAAGAGCGACAGTAAGCCCCGTGCTATCTGGCTGCACCGGATGCGACACATTCACTCCCACCAGCTGATGATATCGCAACATTGAGACGCCTGGCAGTCAGTGCCTAAGTGTGATCGAGAAACTTCCTCGGGAGTTCTTTTTTTCAGACTGCGGTTTGCCTTGGGGGGGGGCGAAGAAAAGCGAGTAGATGCTCAGAAATATGCAGAACTGAGCAAAATGTGTGTTGCAGAGCGGGGGGGGGGGAGCGGGGGGGGGAGCGGGGGGGCTTTGTCAAAAACGTAATTTAATGAGAAAACCACCGCAATAATGATCTACCGACCTGCCGATGTCGACAACTAAAATACACATTTTTCTCGTGTGTTATTTATTACTGCTTAAAAACGCGACCGCGGCCTTGCTAACTTTGCCTTAGCATCTCTGTCCTTGTCCTGCAGTCGGAGAACGTTTATTTTAGTCCAAATCGATCGTTATCAGTCGTTTAGAGCGGGGGCAAAGCAGTAGCATGTTATAAAGCGATTGCATGCACGTTTATAAACGATGCGTGCCAGCTATTGATGCCTAGTCAGCCTAAAGAATCCTATGTGACGCAGGAGCAATGCGTTCGTTTTGCATATAGAACGGGTGGTGCACAGTTCAATGATTCACTTTCCGAGTATACTTGATTTATATCGTATCTAACTAAGCGAAATACGGCTTTGTGGACTTGACACTGCGACAACCACCATCGTCACTGCCCATAGAAAACCCGAGAAAGAGAGCGGCCCGCGTTTTTCACAACGCGTGGAATGACTACGACTTAGCTACGACGGTAAAATATTCAATGTAAAAAAATCGAGATTGACGTGAGTCTATAATGTATAGAATGCTTAAAACACGAGTAATGTTGCCTGTTATGCACGTTGCGAAGCAATTTAGTATGCTCATTGCATTGCATAGACCCGCCATGGTGGATTAGCGGCTATGGTATTCACCTTAGCCCCCCCCCCCCCCCCCCATGAGGGGATGACATCAAAAAAAAAAAAAAGCGAACGAAAGGACAGCCGCTGGAGCGCCCGTCTCAATTCATGCAGTTCGGAGCTTGTAAAAATCTTCCGATCACACTTGTCTGCACTTCTTCGGGGGAATAGTAGATGAACGGTCTCATATCTTACCTAAAGAACGATGAATTGTGTATATTTGCGATAATAGACAGTTTTAGTTTGACGTCCACAGCAGTTCTGTGTACCCGCGGAGGCGACAGTGCGCATGCGCGGTACGCACGAGCATGCACGGTATCTTCCGTGCTTTTCAAAAGCTGCGTAGCGTCCGCTGTGGGCTTTTCGAGACGTTCTCCCGTGTTCTAGCGTGACCATGAGAGCGCATTTTTTGATATGGCTCGGAGAGCTTTCACTTCTGTAAGTTGTGTGTCAGTATACAATTTTTCCACGTAATTTAGCTTGAGAAATTCAATTAGCTCAATAAATTCCTTGCGTCACATGGAGGGCCTAGATAATATAGTTGGTTCGGAAATCCTTTTGCCGAAGCGACGTCCGAAGCCGGAAGCCGACGCCAGATTTTCCGCGACACGGGCTCGCTAACGCTGTTGCGTTCAAAAGCAGACTGCACAGGCCTCCTTCCTAGCGAGCGTTGTTCTTGCGCATGAGGCGATCAGTACTTGTGAGACCAGAGATTACATGTGTAATGCCGCTGAGGCTGCCAAAAATGATGAACGGAGCGCAGTAGTGCAATAGAGCAATAAAGTGAACTACATGAGTGGAAAGTCCAGTAGGCCGCTGCGGCCGACTTTGGTTCGCTGATGCTCACGTTCCGCACCCACTCCACATTCCACAGATCACATGCACTGGAAATTTGTCGCCAATAACACCAGCGATGGCGTCTGGCGCCTTCGTCTCCCACAACTCTGGCTCTCAGCGCACGTAGCGGATTCTGCGAAACGAATCCGCCTCCGACATGGCTGTCACGCGCCGCCGCGTCTCAGAAGCTAGACTACATTTTCATTTTATTGCGACAACAAATATAGGCACTCCAAGTACGTTTCCGCTGTAGGCATTGGCGTCGCCGCGAGGGTTTGTACAAAGTCCAAGGGCGATAACACCGTCACCCCGTGCCCTTGTTGTATGTGCGAGTTAAGGCATGCATGGGCAGTCCACGATCACAGCTCGATCTCGGCCACGCAAAAGAGACGAAAGCGAGAAGGAAGCGCGCCGTCTTCTATCGTGCAAGAGGCAGCCAACGTTTCAAGGCACCGAGACAAACGGAGAGAGGGGGGCAGCGTTCTACTCCGGCTGCAACTGCGCATGTGGTAGGTGCGCGCGGTCGCGCGCCCGTATCTGGAGAGCTATCTTTGTTGGGGTCAGGGTCTAAGTGCGTCGGTAGCTTGTAGCTTTGTGCGTGCTGTGTGTTCTCGGCGCTCGCTCTGCGCTGAAACCGTAGACAGCATGAATGTCACTTTGCTCGCTGCTGCTGCCGCGTTTCCTCAGGTCAGCGCTTTGACAGCCAGTTTACGCGGTCATCAAGTCAGACGTGCTCATGTTTCCTTGTGCGCGGGTTACACCATCCTTGTTAATTTAGTTAGTGTGCGTCTGTTTAGAGGTTTATACGGTCGATAAAAATACTCTCGCTGTTTGCTATAGTTGTTGACTAATTAGCTATCGCAATGGATGCTTTGCCTTTCGGGCGAAACCGGGACTTCGTTTTGTGTGTGGGAGCAGTAACGTTATATGCATCATCGCTTGATTTCATGCTGCCACTTGCAGAGCTGTTTATATGTTGCAACGACGAGCGCACAAGGCTATTTTTTCACTTAATTTTACTTTCCTTTTATTTCATGTTTGGCAAGTTTCAAGCTGTAACTTCGTGCAACAATCATGTCAAAAGTTAATCGGAACGTAGAACTTTACAGCTTGTGTTATTGCACTTCTATGCCCCAGCAAAATGAGTATCGTAAATAACTGTGTCATGTTTCCTCAAAATTCATGTTCCTTCTATACGGAACGAAGATCAACAACGCGAGACAGGAAAGTAGAGCCGCAGTCAGTGAGCAGATGCCTCGGTGCGCCGTGCTGTATTATGATGCCATATAGAAGGAAATCTGCAACGTCTGTTGCGCAGCTTGCCAGCCATGCTCGTGTGACGGCGTAACGCGTCGTGTAGTCAGCCACGAAAGCTATTTCCTTATGGCCAGTTTTAGACATAGGAAAATGGCCTTGGTGCTCGATGCCTACGCGGAAGAATGGTTCGGAAGGGACATCGATGGTATGTAGGTGTCCAGCGGGTAATACCCCAGGTCGTTTGCGACGCTAGAGCGCAGGCAGCAACGTAGCGACGTACGTAGCGATACAGGCCGGTCTAGTAAAACAGGCTTCGTACACGGTCATTGGTACGGGAGGCGCCTAGGTTGCCAGTGGTGGATGCGTCATGTAGCTGCTCAAGAAATTCTACCCGAAGATATCGAGGAAGATTGAGCAAATGTTCATGGCATTCAGGAGGAAAATGGCGTCGGTACACAACGCCGTCACGGAATGCGAATGCACTGATATCGGGTTTAGGTAGATGCTACGCGATCGACGCGGAGACGTAGAGAGTCATCACGACATTGTTGATTATGGATGTCATGCAAGTCTACAGTGACTTGGACACAAGCATCGGTGTCGTGGGTATCGTGGTTTAGAATGTGGAAAGGTTGACGGGAGAGACTGTCAGCATCCTTGTGTAAACGGAGAGATTTGTACAGAACAAAATTGTATTCTTGTAGCCGCAGCGTCCACCGACGCAGTCGCCCAGTCAAGTCTTTCAACGATGAGCACCAGCACAGGGCATGCTGTTCAGGTATAGCGAAAGATGCGGGGCCAAATAACTAAGGGCGTAACTTAGCCACTGTCTGAACCAACGCCAGGCACTCGTTTTCCGTTATAGAAAACTTGCCTTCTGTGGAAGAGAGAATGCGGCTAGTGTATGCAATGATGCGCGGTGGGTTTGTTTGCTCTTAATAAAGAAAAAAGTCCTATTTCATTAGCGCTGGTATCTGTGTGAATTTCAGTGGTAGCGGATGTGTCGTAGTGAGGCAGCATAGGAGGACCCCTTAGAGAACCTATGATAGCGCCGGAGGATTCTGCTTACCCAGGGTCTCTTGAGAAGGAAACATCTTTTCGGTTAGAGGTTTGTGAGTAGGTGGGTAGTGTAGGCTAAGTTCTTGAGAAAGCGACGGAAATAGTAACCTAATCCAACAAAGTTTCTAACATCTGCTTTGGATGACGCTACGGGAAAGATTTGAACATTGCGAAACTTCTCAGGGTAGGGTTGCACTCATGTGGCACTCAGAAGGTGGCCTAGAACAGTAATCTGGCGAAGTGACATTTGGACGAGTTAAGTTGCAGGCCGGCACGTCGGAAAACAGCAAGAATGGACAACTTACGCGTAAGGTGACTCGCAACAGACAAGTGGAGCCTTTATAGCCGCGAAGTCGAAAGTCCATCATTCGCTCGAAGGTTGCCGGGGCATTTCAAAGTCCGAACGCATGCCCTTGAATAGATAAGGCCCGTCTGGTCGCACAAAACTAGTCGCGGTACATGTCATCTACAGATATCTCACAAGAGCTAGAGGGAAGGTCTATGGACGAAAAGTACTTGGCTCTATGTACACAGTTGAAGGCGTCATCAATCCCTGGCAGCGAGTAGATCTTTGCTTTTGATCTTATTCAGATGTCGGTAATCGACGCGGAAGTGCCAGCTGCCCTTCTTCTCAACAAGAACGAATGCGCAGTCGTCAAATACATGAGACCGGTTCTGGTGTTTTTTATCGTTTACACGAGAGCGGGTTTTCAGACACAGATCGGGTGGACCCTTCCTGGTGTATACGGTTAGCCAGGTCTGGTGTGTCTGGTGCGACCGTCCTGGTGTGTACCGTGATCCCGGACTGATGAGTCTGGTGAACACGTCCTGATGTGTACGGCGAGCCTGATATACTGTGCTTGGTGTACCTGACCCGGTGCTCTTGCTGTGTTCGACCTGTGATTGGTGTGCTCGCCTGGTGCTTTCTGTATCCTGGTGTGGTTTCATTAAGACCATGCTGGTACATTGTGATGTGTTTGAAAAACTTAAGCATGCATGGAATATCTATATATCATGAATGCGTGGGTCACATTACCCCAGTTTCATCCTTCAGAGTGTATATTTACTATACTAGAGAAATAGCTTACATTTTTTCTGTAGATGACAAGTTATTATAATATCAAAGGTGAAAGAGCAGTGCAAATATATGATTATTTCGTACATTGAATGAAAATTAGTTTTGCTTTGAAAATATGAGCATAAAGCAACCTAAGTGCACCAAATTTCCGTGCACGCACTCTGTTGCCCCAGCAACAAAGTAATTTGTCAAGGCACAATGCTATATACGAGATGCGTAGCTACTTATATCTAACTAAATGTTATCTCAGCTTGATGCCCAGAGAGATAAGAATAAACTTTACACAAAAGAGTACAGGAAAATACAATGCTCATCCGCTCTGCACTGGGTGGTTTGCTCAGTCCAGCGGCCTTAGCTGCCCTTTTCACTCGGTTGACCAGGTTGAGCTAGTCCGTCGAGCTCGAGCTGGACAGTGCTGCCTCCCATTGTCGTGCGGCAATGAAACTTGGAAGTCTTGTGCTAGCCACAACCAGTTCAACCATTTCATGCTTCGCAGAGACACATCAGAGCCTGAAACAGGCAAGTCATTCTACGCATCCCTATAAATTTATGACATCAGTAAAACTGTTTCCACGTAATAAGGTTACCGCATTATCAGTTTTGTCATTAAGTACCAGTAACAAAATGAAGTCTGTCTAGCTTTGTAATAAATGTAACCAGCAAGAGCAGGTACGTCCAATGTCATAAGTGAAGGCACTGCACAGAAAATTATATGGCTTACCTTTGTGTGAAAGTAATTTTTAAAGCGAATACAAGCAACACATAAGCAGTTTAACTGGACCCGGCTTGTGCGTTACCTGCATTACAGGGCATTCTAACAGGAAAGTAGCGAGCGCAGCGTTTTCAACAAAGAAAACGTAAGCAAGGAGATGACGATTATTGTTGTGTGGCAAATATACACCCCAATGCGTGCAACTGTTTGTTAGAGTGTAACCGCCTCTAATCAGCCTCTAAGCAATTGGTGAAAGCCAAAATACAGCAGCAGAACTGATAGTTGGGCGAGTTGGTACGAATTCATAGTAGAATATTTTGCGCGCACAATAGACAAGGACACAGTGAAGGGGGGACACAAAGCGCTCGTGTGTCCCCCCTTCACTGTGTCCTTGTCTATTGTGCGCGCAAAATATTTTACTACCAAAATACAGCTTGTGTCTGCACAACTGGTGGCTTGTGCTTTGAGGGTGTCATTACATAAACGATCAAAGCAAAAGTACATACATGTCAGGCTGCTTTATGAGAAGGCAGAGGAGCAGTACTATATTCTTACTGGAAGTGACATAAATGGCAAGAATGTTCCAGCTCAAAACACGATTTCGAGTTTATCTACACTGACTCTACAGTTTCGAGTTTATCTACACTGAATGAAAGAATCCTTTTCTTGGCTCCCTGTCTCGCGCTTTTAACCCCTTCACTGTCTCGGGGTCACGTCGTTTTCGGCCAATCGTCGAGCCTGCTCAGATGTCGTCATTTTCGTCTAATAGTAGCGCCTTTGCAAGGGCAGTCAGATTCAGCTCAGGGGGTTGCTCTATGGGCTTCACTCTCCGAGCGATGACTTGCCACCGGTACTGCTTGCAGGTCTGCAACTGCCGTCACAATCGGCAGATGATGTGGCTCCGAGGGCTTCACGGTGACTTACAGCAGGCGTTCCCTCTGTATTTGCAAGTGCTCCGCGGGGGGAGACGGGTTGTTTTCGAGCGACCTTTCCGAGCTCCAAAGCACCTTTGCTCGGGACCCAGGTTACCTGGAACCGTGCCAGGCTCCCATTGCACTTTAGGGAAGAGTCAAGCAGTGGGACAATAGGTGGGCGCACGAGGTGGATGGGGGTCGCCAGCTTGTCTGGACGTGCTGCGCCTCGGGAACGTGGTAGATGTGATTCTGCACACCTCAATTAGGTGCGACGGCGATTCGATGTGGTCTGGTGAACTCGAAGGATGCAGGAAAAGGTGCTGTGCCTCGGGAACGTGGTAGATGTGCTTCTGCGCACCTTAATTAGGTGCGACGGCGATTCGATGTGCTCTGGTGAACTCGAAGGATGTCAGAAAAAGGGCCCGTCTCCAAAAACTCCTCCTCGCCCCGGAAGTTGGCAATGGCCGGTGGAATCAATTCGTTGGCCATGAGGAACGCTGAAAGAACATGTAAGGTACTGGTGACGAACCTAGCGTGACCAACTTCGGGATCCAGGGCCCTGGAGAACGTACAGGCGATGAAGTGTGCCGCTGCTTCTGCTCTCGCTGCGTGGACAGCGTGGAGTATACCACTTTTGTAGGCGCCTGTACGTAAAACAAACGAAACAACATAGCACTGCCCCACGTGCAAGCGCAGGTTCTTTACCCCTGACACGCCAGGCTATTACTAGGTCAAAATGAACTCTGATTGTTTCTTTCCCTAATTTTGATAAAGCACTTCCAGCCACCTTTCTGAACTGCTATCCATATCTCCCAGAATGCCGACAATGCCCGAGTGATATTGTCATTGCAAACGAAACGAGAGAAAGTTAAACAATAAAGGAAAGCAACCGAACGTAACTTAAGCGGCCTATCTTCATGAACCGTCTGTTCTTACCATATCGCAGTGGCGTACTTATTGCACGTACTTGTGCCACTGAACAGTCTGATCAACTCCACAGTTACGTAATCACAATCGCGCTAGCTTTGTGTTGCCTATTCAGAATGCGTACTTGTGTCTTAGGCAAAAGTTTCATCACGCTTACTCACGTTTCTTTCTTTAGTCCCTACAGGACACATACCTTAAACGAACAACTAAACTTGCGTAGCTTACGCGCTCCGCAGAATCCTTAAAGTATGGTGTCTTCTATTAACTAGTTTCACGCGCTCTTACTAGAGCAGTCAGAACGCAGTCGTCCTCAATTCACAGGAGCGACCCAGTCATAAACATTCTGCTTCCTTCCATCCACACAGGACACGCGCTAATGGAAATAAAAACGCTTCTCACTGCAAATTATGCATTTACTGAAAACCTACGCGCTTAACCGTATAAACTTCGAAACACTTCTAAAAATAAAGAAGGTTAACTAATGCACACGCGCGTTACCATAGGCATCTGTCCGATAACCTTGGCGCTTCAGTTTACTCACAAAAAAGCCAATGTACACATTACTTAACTCCTCGCGAAATTAAAGGTTTAAATGAAACGCCGCTTTCACATCTCCCAGCTTCTCAAACGAAAAGATAATCATAGCTCATACATTACATATTGAAAGAAACTCTAGTCTCAAATATCGAAAATTTTCGAACGCTCAAAAAAGAAAACAACACAAAAAGTTTCACTTCTACGGAAGCTGTCTTCGTCTCCCATTCCAAACGTTTACGACGGACTCATACTTTTGAGCCGTACTCGAGGTGGTCGCGGTTCGAAAGCTATTCTGGCTATCCAGGAACTACAAAAGGGCTCACACAATATCAGCTCCTTCAAGACGTTACAGTCTCCTACCAATTTGCGTCCTTGCGCGAGACTGTCATCATGAACTCGACTGACGTCATCGCCACTCCCTATCACCTCGTCTCGTCTTGCCACCTTCCGCTCCTTCGCACTACATGCAGCACTCCGAAAAAAACAACGAAATAACGAGGAACATAACTGCCCTGTGCCCTTTGTACGCGTACGGGCAGAACATGCTTCTCGGTCTCTTTTTGACCGTTGGCTCGAACGTGCTTGATGCGCACATGTCGTCATCGACGACCGCACCTTTCTTTTCTTCGCGCCCTGCCTTTTTGCGTGTTTCGCCGTTTTTGGCTGCACTACCTTGTTCACCGCATTCTGATCTTTACGCCGCTTGGTTCTACGGCGCTTTTTCCTCGAACTCCCTTTCATGCCGCCTTCTCGCGCCTCCAGCGCCGGTACACATATCGTCAGCCCGGATCGCTCTCCTACCAGCACAGTTTGAGAGATTTGCCTTTAAATCAACTCTCTCGTTGCCTCGACTGGCGGACAGCTCAACCGACTCTGGAACAATGCAGCAGTCTACTCGAGCTATGCAACTCGCGCTCTTGCAAACTGCGCTCTACTGCATTGTCCAGATCACGCTGCGCATCGGCACACAACTCGTCGGTGTCGATCGCTGTCTCAAGCGCACAGTCCGAATGATTCATAACTAAATCATCCTTCTATCGGTTACTTAGACTGGTGCACAGCTGCACTGATCCTTGAGCAATGCAGTTGTCTTCCCTTGAGCTACGCAGCTTGCAAACCTGCGTACGGCCCTCAACTGCATCGTCCAGCTGGGACTTCACTTCGGCACGCAGATCTCACTCGACATAGGTGCTCGTGTCTGTCGGGTCAGCAGTACTCTGTACTTCGTTAACTACCTCGTTAACAATACATGAGACGCACACGCGTGATGACTGTGCCGATTCATTCACAGTTGGCCTAGCTGTCTCCACAGTGCTCTGTTGACACAGTACCTCATCGCTTTCACTACGGCTTTAACGGCCTCTGTTGCCACTAAGGCATCGTTAGCATTTAGACCATTCCGTTTACCTGTGAATGTGCTGCTGATTTCACAGGCAATACGTCTTTCATCGGCTTTTGGCGAAAATCCGCTCGATACTCCCTCATTCTTTTGCTCTGTACCATCGACAGAATTTTCAGACAGCCGTTGTCTTTGTGCCCTTAACTGCGGAAAATATTGCATCTGTTTTTTCAATGCTGTTATCGCTTTCTTGTACTTTCTCTTACGCTCACATTTATGACGCTCACGCTCCCGTGTTTCTTGTATCCCCTCTCAAACGATCTTAATGCTTTCATAATCATTGCCACTATCTTGAATTGCCTCTATGATAGCTTGCTTTTTTATCTGTTTCTCTGCCTCAAGTCCTAACTTGTCGCACAACAAGTCTGACTTTGTCAACCTTCCAAGATCCATGGCAGCTGCCCCAACTGGTGGTTAGAAGCTTTCCTGAACAAAATTGTGCAAACACACAATATGCAACAAATTCCTGATCCCTAGAACTATCAAAATAACCACGCAAAATTTCAAGTCTGGCGAATCAAAAGGAAAAAAATACCACGCGCTCACTTACGGATGTAGTACCACAACATGTGGTTCCCGGTTCCTCAGGACTCCCTAGGTCGAAGGATCTTTCTTCTTCGCTGTTCACAGTTCCTCAGGACTTCCTTGGACGAAGGTTCTTTCTTCTTCGCTGTTCCCGGTTCGTCAGGACTTCTTTGGACGAGGGCTATTTCTTCTTCGCTGTTCCCGGTTACGCAGGACTCCTTGGGTTGAAGGCTGTTTCTTCGCTGTTGCCAGTTCCTCTGGACTTCGTTAGACGAAGGTTCATCCCACCGCTGTCCACCAGTTATTGGATCTTGCCGTTGAGTGCGGGAGTTGGCCGACGTTGAGGAGGATTTTGAGATGAAAACTGGAGGTTTATTTACATTATTTACAGTAAAAACATGAAGTCAATGACAGTCATAAAGTAATTTATGGCCGGCAGCAAATCGGACGCTGCGGCCCGTGGCAAGAAGCCCGAAAGAGATGAATGAATGAATACTTTTCTCTGCTCCCTGTCTCTCGCTGTTAACCCCTTCGATGTCTCGCGGCCTCGTTATTTTCGGCCAATGGTAGTCGCCCGTGCAAGGGCAAGCACATTCGGCTCAGGGGGTCGCTCCACGGGCTTCACTGCCCGAGGGATGAGTTGCTACCGCCATTGTCTCCAGGTCTGCAACTGGCGTCACAATCGGCAGATGGTGTGGCTACGAGGGCTTCACGGTGACTTACAGCCGCGTTCCCTCCGCGTTTGCCAGCTTTCAGCGGGGGGAGATGGGTTGTTTTCGAGCGACCTTTCCGAGCTGCAATGCTGATTTGCTCGGGACCGAGGTTACCTGGAACCCTGCCTGGCTCCCGTTGCACTTTCGGGAATAGTCAAGCAGTGGGACAACAGCTCCACATGCGGCGCACGTGGTGGGAGACGCCAACTTGTTTGGACGTGCTGCGCCTCGGGAACGTGGTTGATGCGCTTCTGCGCATCTTAATTAGGTGCGACAGCGATTCGATGTGGTCTGGTAAACTAGAAGGATGCCAGGAAAAGGCGCTGCGCTTCGTGAACGTGGTAGATGTGCTTCTGCGCTCCTTAATTAGGTGCGACGGCGATTCAATGTTGTCTAGTGAACTCGAAGGATGCCAGGAAAAGGGCCCTATCTAACAACGTATACACAAAACTTCGCAACAAGATATGTAAATATTGTAACCAACAGTTACAACAGCCGTTTGTACGAAAGCTGATTTATGCTGGGCGAACCTGTGCCCGTCAACAAAAACCGACTGAGCACTCAACAACAACAAAAACGTCCCTCGAGCTTCGCTCCTTCGAACGTCGTTCTCCTCTTTGTTGCTCCTGTCGCGTGCCAATCGTCCGATTCTCGCGCACGAGCCGCCGGCCTGTCAGCACCGGCCGAGCGTTGCCTTCCGGTGCTTTGCTTGACGCTCGCGGTGTGGCGGCTACGCAGTTGGGATATGTCGGTCGTCTTTGTCTTCTCGCAATGCTGGCGGCATTAGCCCCCTCCGAAGAAGCATCGTCCCGATGCGTAGGCAAGGCCTAGAGAGGCCAACTGCTTTGGAAGGACAGTGGTCAGAGGATGGCCGGTGCTAGGCTTGATCGTATGTGCAACTTCTGTTAATCAATGTCTTTCATAGTATGGCTTCATTCGTACTACATTTACGACCTCTGGGCGAGTCCTGCGTCGTGTGGAGCAGACGTGGCCGTCAGGAGTTACCTCGTAGTCTAAGGGACTTAACCGGCGAAGTACTTTGTAGGGGCCAAAGTAACGGCGCAGTAACTTCTCCGAAAGACCGGGTGTACGTATAGGCGTCCATACCCACACTTTGTCTCCGGGGTTGTACTGTACCTCTCTTCGCCCTAGGTTGTACCGGTTTGCGTCCACGTGTTGCTGTTGTATGATACCGTGCCTTGCCAACTGCCGTGCTTCTTCTGCTCTTTCTATGTATTCGCTAACGTCAGGGTCGTCTTCGGTGCTGTTGTCTACAAGTAACATCGCGTCCAGTGTCGTTGTTACTGTCCGACCGTAAACAAGTTCAAATGGCGTGAAATGTGTCGTTTCTTGTACTGCAGTATTATACGCAAAGGTGGCATATGGTAGAATACTGTCCCATGTCCGATGCTCGACGTCCACGTACATTGAGATCATGTCAGCGAGCGTTCTATTGAGCCGTTCAGTCAGGCCGTTTGTTTGTGGATGGTACGCCGTGGTTTTTCTATGAGCAGTATGTGTTAGTTGCATAACAGACTGCATCAAACGGGCCACAAAAGCTGTCCCTTTGTCTGTTATGAGTACCTTAGGTGCGCCATGTCGTAATACTATGTGTGTGACAAAAAACTGAGCCACTTCAATGGCGGTTCCTTTTGTAAGAGAACAGGTCTCAGCATACCGGGTCAAATAATCGGTTGCTACCACAATCCACCGCTTTCCTGAGGTTGAGACTGGAAATGGTCCAAGTAAATCCACTCCTATTTGTTCAAATGGCGCTGTTGGTGGCTGTATCGGTTGCAGAAAACCTGCTGGTTTGAGTGGCGGTGTTTTGCGTCTTTGACAATCTCGGCACGATTTGACATAGTGCTGCACTGAATTCATCAACTTCGGCCAGTAATATTTCTGGCGGATTCTCGCCAGAGTCCTACTAACGCCTAAGTGGCCAGCTGCAGGGTCATCATGGCAAGCTTCTAAGATTTCAGCTCACAGCGATGATGGTACGAGAAGTAGAAACGTCTCACCACTGTGCTCGAAGTTTCGTTTGTAGAGGACGTTGTTCCGGAGGACATACGAACACAATCCGCGAACGAAAACTCGAGGCACTTTCACTTGTCGACCCTCGAGGCACTCGATGAGCAGGAGTAATTCCGGATCAGTACGCTGATGATGAGCCATTTCCGTCGTGTTCACAGCCCCAAGAAATGGGAAATCTTGCTCGTATTCGGGTGACGTAGTTTCGATTGGTGCGCGTGATAAGCAGTCAGCATCATTGTGCTTGAGACCGGACTTGTAAACGACCGTGATGTCATACTCCTGTAGACGCAAACTCCATCTAGCGAGTCTTCCAGAAGGGTCCTTGAGGTTCGCCAGCCAGCACAATGAGTGATGGTCGCTTATGGCTCGAAACCGTCGGCCATATAAGTAAGGCCGGAACTTACTGATGGCCCATATAACCGCCAGGCATTCCTATTCTGTAGCTGAGTAGTTTGTCTCGGCTTTCGATAAGGTACGGCTTGCGTACGCAATGACTTTTTCTTCTCCGTTCTGCCACTGAATAAGTATGGCACCGAGACCAACGTTACTCGCGTCGGTGTGGATGTCCGTTTCGGCATTTTCATCAAAATGGGCAAGTATAGGAGGACTCTGCAAACGTTGTCGTAGTTCAGAGAAGGCGTCTTCTTGTTCTTTCTCCCACGAAAAAGGGACATCTTCTTTTGTCAGTCGCGTGAGTGGTTCGGCAATTTTAGAAAAATTTTCTACGAAACGCCTGTAGTAGGCACACAGTCCCAGGAAACGTCTAATAGCTTTTTTGTCTCTTGGCTTCGGAAACATTTCTACTGCAGTGATCTTCTGAGGATCGGGACGGACGCCTTCAGCACTGACAATGTGTCCGAGAAAGCGGAGCTCGCGAAAGCCGAAGTGGCATTTTTCAGGTTTTATGGTCAATCCTGCCGTGCGAATAGCATCCAGAACTGCTCTCAGTCGCTGCACGTGCTGCTCGAATGTAGTGGAGAAGACCACCACATCATCAAGGTAGACGAGGCACGACTGCCATTTCAGTCCGGAGAGAACAGTGTCCATCATCCGTTGGAATGTGGCTGGCGCAGAACACAGACCAAATGGAAGCACCTTAAACTCGTATAAACCATCCGGTGTCACAAATGCCGTTTTTTCGCGATCTCGCTCGTCCACTTCTATCTGCCAGTATCCGCTTTTGAGATCCAGAGAAGAGAAGAAGTAAGCATTGCGTAGTTTGTCCAAGGTGTCGTCGATGTGGGGGAGTGGATAAACATCCCGCTTCGTGACGAGGTTGAGTTTCCTGTAGTCAACACAAAATCGTAGGGTGTTATCCTTCTTTTTGACTAGGACTACCGAAGATGCCCATGGACTATTGGATGGCTGTATTACATCGTCCTTGAGCATTTCCTGTACTTGTCTTCTTATAGCTTCTCTTTCCTTTGGAGCTACTCGGTACGGGTGTTGGCGAACTGGTCTTGCAGGTTCTTCGACCACAATGCGGTGTTTTGCGACGGGAGTACGACGGACTTTCGATGAAGTCGAAAAGCATTCCGCAAACTCTGTGACCAAGTTCACAATCTCATCTCTTTGTAGTGATGACAGCTCTCGGTCAATGTCGATAGAGGTAAGAACACTGTCTAAGGTGGCAGAAGCTGGTGATGCTGCATCGAGGGTTGACACATCCGCAAATTGTGCATAGTCATGAAGAGACGCTATGGCTGTTCCCTTCGCCACTCGTTGTGCCTCATTGCCAAAGTTAGTCAAAAGGACGTCCGCATATCCGTTACGCAGGTGAACTAGGCCTCTTGCCACGCATATTTGCTTTTCCAGTAGCAGCCCGATATTTCCGTCTGCAAGTCCCTCATAGTCACGAAATATGTCGCTCCTTACAACGACAGTCATACTGCACCGTGCCGGCACCGTCACGTCTTCATCCACAATACGGAGAGAGGAAATATGTGGCTCTTCTGTATCAGAAATGGTAACAGCATTTTCTGTGGAAAACAACACGCGTGATTCTTGCAAGTCGATAATTGCGCCATTCGTTCGCAAAAAGTCCATGCCCAGTATCAGATGACGGGAACACTCAGGGAGAACAATAAAGCTGCTGACGTATGTAAAACCTCTAATTCCGATTCTTGCTGTGCACATTCCTACGGGGTCGACTAAGTGTCCCCCCGCTGTACATATTGGAGATCCGGTCCAATGGGTCAATACCTTTTTCAGTTTTCTGGCGAGTGCACTGCTAATAACTGAATAGTCCGCACCAGTGTCTATCAATGCAGTCACTTCGAAGTCGTCGATGATGACGCGCAACTCGGAAGTAACGGTGTCATCACTGCACTTGTCCGTCGTTTCGTCACTGCCGTCGTCTTGTCGGATTGGCGATGGAGGGCCTTCGGTGTTCCGGGCGTCAGCGGCCTTGCCTCCACAGGTCGCTGGCTCTAGTTTTCCCGTCGCGGGCTTTGGGAGCGTCGCCTCGGTGAAATGGAAGTGGGACGCGGACTGGGCGACCTATAACGCATAGGCGCTGCTGGTCGAGGTTCATGTTGCTGGGTGTTCCGAACAGTTTGGCGCGTAGATAAAAATGCCTCAATCTCATAAGGGCGCTCACCATTTCGAGGGCAAGGTGCATTCACAGAGAAGCCACGCAGTCCTACTCGGCGATACTGGCATTCCCGGTATACGTGACCAGCCTCTCCACAGTGGTAGCAGAGGGGACGCCGGTCTGCAGTGCGCCATACATCGCTTTTACGTGGGCTTCCTTCTGGCATGGGCTGCACATTGCGAGAAAGTACCTGGGGTATTGTGGCCGTTCGTCCAAAGTCGGCGCGTCCTAGGTCCTGACGTAAAGCTTGGGCGTACGATATCCGCGGCTGACGCTCTGGCTGTGCGTGGGGCCGTACCTGAGGCTCTGGCTCACAAATTACTTGCCGGACTTCTTCACGTATGACATCAGCAAGTGAGGACACCGTAGGAGGGCTTTGGGCCAGCTGCAGTTTCTGCAGCTCTTCCCTTACGACGGACCTCACCATTTCGCGTAGGATGTCCATGTTGTTGGGGAGGGCTCCTGACCCAACGTCAAATGATGCGATGCATACATCTCTGTTGTACTGCCGCGCACGCTGCTGCAGCGTCTTCTCCGTCGTCGTTGCCTCTGATCGAAATTCGGCTACAGAGCGGGGCGGATTACGAACCAGGCCGGCAAAGAGTTCCTGTTTCACACCGCGCATTAGGTGCCGCAATTTCTTGTCCTCAGCCATGTTTGGATCGGCTCGGCGGAAGAGGTGGGTCATGTCTTCAATGTACATGGTCACACTTTCGTTGTTCCGCTGGTTCCTCGCCTGAAGAGCGGCTTCTGCCCTCTCTCTGCGGTCCGTGCTCGGGTATGTAGCTAGCAGCTCTCGTCGGAAGTCGTTCCACGATGATAGCGACGCTTCGGGGTTCTGAAACCACGTGCGGGCAGATTCCTCCAGCGCGAAGTACACATACCGGAGTTTCTTTGTCTCGTCCCAACCGTTACACCTGGCGACACGCTCGAAGTTTTCGAGCCAGTCCTCGGCATCCTCAAATGTGTCTCCGTGGAAGGATTCTGGCGTCCGGGGTGAGTCAACGACGACGTGAGAAGGGGTTATTTGAGTAGCCATCGCACTAGTACCTCGGCTGGCTGCCGCCGCTGCCCTTGGTGAATCGGCGAGAGGACCAAACTCGGGGGCCTCACCTCGTATGCGGCGACTCGTGCGTTGGTGGACAGGCGTTAATTCTGTTGGTTCCAAACTTCGGGGATCCGGGCTACCTTCCCTTGCGTGTGTGGGGCTTGGAATCATACCCCGCACCTCCACCAGATATGTAACCAACAGTTACAACAGCCCTTTGTACGAAAGCTGATTTATGCTGGGCGAACCTGTGCCCGTCAACAAAAACCGACTGAGCACTCAACAACAACAAAAACGTCCCTCGAGCTTCGCTCCTTCGAACGTCGTTCTCCTCTTTGTCGCCTCCTGTCGCGTGCCAATCGTCCGATTCTCGCGCACGAGCCGCCGGCCTGTCAGCACCGGCCGAGCGTTGCCTTGCGGTGCTTTGCTTGACGCTCGCGGTGTGGCGGCTACGCAGTTGGGATATGTCGGTCGTCTTTGTCTTCTCGCAATGCTGGCGGCAATATACGTATAAGTCTTTCATAAATCTACTAATTTAAGAAAACGTTACTGTATATAATGCGCCAAACGAGGCAAATAAACATGTTGCGCAACAACAAATTCACAGATCATAGCATCCTGTCCCTCCACTCCGCCTGATGTATCCCGCGCAACAGAAGGCGGCGCGCTTTCTACTCGCTTTTCTCTCTTGCGCACGCAAGACTGAGCCCCTATTGTCGGCTCACCCATGCCACCCCCGTACCCTTTGACTCGCACATACAGCATGCGGCGCGCGGTCACGGTGTTATCACCCTTGGATTTTATACGGAAATGAGGGTGACGGTGACGGCAAGAATACGCCCGGAGTGTTCATATAACTCATATCGTAATATTATAATAAGAGTATCCGGGAACTGAAGCGACCCGTGGCCCATTGCTTTCCGCAGAAGTAACGAAATCGCACTCACCATGCGAGAACTTGCAGCGCCGCAACAATGTGTTTTTTTTTTTTTTTGTGGGGCGGGTGCATGGAAATGAAAAAAGGGCGAAGGAAAGCATGTTGGCCACAATGGAATGCCTATTTTCTGTTTCAGTTTCAGTTTCAATTTATTGATGCACTTGAAATGTTTTACAGAAAAAGTAACTGTTGGAGGTCCCATAGTCAAAGACATGGGAGGGACCTCCAATGGTCACCCAATGCGGCTACTTAAGGAATACCGAAGAAAACATGAGACGCTTGGTGCACAGAGAACCATGCGCAAGCTGCTCGGTATCCTACACCGGCGAGACAAAATTTTCCGCAGAGGTTGCGCTCAAGCGAACGCGTTGCAATCCGTCGAGTCTCCGCAGTGATGGCGGCGAGTGACAATCCATTGTTTCTTATTCTCGTCTGATAGCCGGAAAGCATTTAAAGTTCTGCCAGGTGAAAATCTACCCGGCCAGAGAAAAACGAACACGCATAGAAGTGCGCCGCGAGGTGTCGGGGCAACATGAGAAAAACGCATGCGCTCTGACTGGTTCCATCAGCCCGCGAGAAGCGAGAGCAAAAAAAAAATTCAGGAGGCTCAATGTGTCCTCGCGTATAAAAGCCAAGCTATAAAAATAAATAAGAACGTAGTTACCTTTGCTGGTTTTAGCGTCTCGAAGTGAAAGCTTTGGCGCAGGTGAAAAAGAATGTTGATGTTCTTCTGTGACATGACGGCACAAATGAAACAACACAACGCTTCGGCTTATTGGACCTGGCTGCGTGCTTTGTCAAATTGTCTGAAACTGTGGTAATTTGACTTGTCTTGTTGTATGGTCCGATGTAGGACATTAGAAAGGTCAGTGTACATGGGGCGTCAAATGACTATGACAACAGTAAACCCGCAAAGTTCAGGAATTAAAAATCTAAAGCACGACTTTGCAAATGTCAATCCACCTTCCGCATCAAAAGTTTATGAGAACTTTGAAGATTCAGAATTCAAATCAGTTCGTTCCTTAGATTCCGCAGCCTCCTCAAGATGCCGCGATGAGCCCGCTCGCCATGAAAACGCCCTTGAAACTTTGTGCTTCGATGGTGCTCCTTGCGTTATGCGACTCCTGGTCCATGGGCTTTGCTTTGAAATCCATCCCGATTTCACAATGTACGCACTGAACTATCTCTTAGAGCATTTAAAAGGACATTCTAGGCAAAATTCCGCCTAATTTCCGGAACTGCGGGTTGCTTTGGTCGGCGGTGCATGGAGAGCACGAAAAAATTTCGAGGTGGGGAGCTGAAGCTCCACAAGCCCCCCACCCCCCTGTCTATGCCCCTGGTAGCAATAGTAGGTGCAAGCAAGCTTCGACATTGCTGCAATACTTCAGCTCTCACACGGTTACAGTCATTAAGCTCCACAGAAGTGTAAGTGTACAACAAAACAAGCAGGCACATCAACCGTAGATTTGACTTCAGCAGTTAAAACATACGCTGTTTCATCTAGCTAAAACACTTGCTAATATGTAGAAAATGGCTATAGACGCTTGCATACTCAACTTAACACCATAAGAGTTGCAGTCCGTATGATGCTTGATCCAGACACAATTATTTTTTCAAAATACCTTAGGGATTACATATACTGCTTTCAATTTATCCGCCCAATAATCAAATCTCATTGCTAGCAATGTAATTTGGACTTGTGGGTTGAACATATCCTGAGCTGAACATCGCCAAGCTTCATGAAGACTGCTAAAGATGCTGAGCAAATATACATGATGAAGCAGAACACATGGAAAGGGACCAAACACATTAAAAATAAGTCTTGAAGCTGTAGAATTAGTGCCAGTGCCAATCAGAATCTTCTACAACGGGCTGTTCAAACCAAAATTACTTGATGAGCAGCTCTGCATTAACCAGCAAACGCCATAGCGAGAGCAAGCAGGCAACTAAGCACTATGGACGAAATTGCGTGCTTCTGTAATGATAGATCTACCAGTTAAGTATGTTTTTATGCTGTTTGACTTGAAGTGGAAAACAATGTAACTCGACAGACTTGCAACTGCTACAATGCCTATTTGCACGAATGCGGATTGGTTGCGAAGGTAAAAAAGATAAAATTGCGAGCCTAGTCGAAAGCACCTTACTACTGTAGTAACTGCAGCGCAGTGAATACGGGCCTACGTGTATCCTTCCAAGGAATTGTTTCTGACCAAATGTGTATTTGCCAGTGGCAGTTATGGGAACAATACAGAAATTGTGAGTATCAGTGTTAATAAACAATGGTAAGCACGCTGCACGCTTAGACCCGTCACATATTTGTCCCTCTACGCTTGGAATTCTTACATGAGCACGGGGTACAAACAAAAGAAACGCTGCGACAATAGCTGAAGCACAGGAAGCACCTTAAATCTGTAAAAGCTTTATAAAGTGGTATATATATATATATATATATATATATATATATATTTTTATATATATATATATATATATATATATATATATATATATATATATATATATATATATATATATATATATATATGGTGTTTAAAACAGAAATAAAATATAACTTGCAGTCAAGTAATTGATGCTAGAAACTATAGTAAACATCAACACATGCTAGGTATACTTATATATAGAACACTAATGCGGGCATAACGTCTACGAACACAAATAAGCAGCATGTTGAATAAAGTTGCATACTTATTTAGCGTACTTATTAAGGTGTGCTAGTAAATATACCAATAAACTTATCTATGAATGATAAGGAGACCCGAATTTTTTGAGACACGTCGACTTTATTCATACTTGACCCGACCATCCAGGTTATGTGCCGTGGTGCTGCATTTTTGGGAGCTCCTCCGTTATGTGGACACCGTTGTCGATCACGGCCTTGCCACTACAAGAGTTCCGTGTTAACTCAAGACAGTGGCACGTAAAGCTGTCACATTATGAACACATGCAAAGAGCACCTGAAAATAGCAGGGAATACATTGTTTACATTAGTACAAATTGGCAAAAGAGCACAAGGTCGAAGTTACTGACGGATGCCATGATAATAGGAACCCTTCATCACAATGAAATTTTAACAGACACGCAGCAACAACGCATTACAAAGAAAACTTTGTTTACGTAACAATTCATTTTTTATGACAGCTTTATCAACTTTCCCCTGTCAGGTTTAGTTACGTCAAATTTATGTCAAGACACCTTGACTTAAAAAGTAAGTTGTGCTAATAGCAGTTTTGCTCACATTTTAGTTGCCTAAAACTGCTGGCAAACCAAAAACCTTGTAAGCAGAGATCATTTACTGCGTCGAAGCATTCAGAAGCGAGGAAACGTCATTTCACTTACAATCGGTGAAAAGGCAGATGAGTCGTTGTTATGCAACTTGACCAGAAAAGCGGGAGTTGTCTCTGTGGAAACGTCATTTCACTTACAATCGGTGAAAAGGCAGATGAGTTGATGTTATGCAACTTGACCAGAAAAGCGGGAGTTGTCTCACAGGCGCACATTACAAACGCGATCACTTCCGAGCGTAATATTTCTCCCCTGAATAAAACGCCTATGAAGATTTTCAGTTTCGCACTGAGGCAATCAATTTGCGTAACTAAATTTCACAACCAGCGCTCAGCAGACGCTTGTTTTACTGTTTACGTGGGATTTCAAGTTTCTATGTTCGCAAGGAACTCTATGCACACACGAAAAGCGCGGACATATCGCGTGCGGTTAGCGAGCACGATTACTTACCTTTTCAGCTTTACGACGCACTCAAAAAGCGCGCTGCAAGTTGCCGGTGCTGCGATGTCACTCCAAGCATACGTGTCGTTGTGTAATGCAGGTGCTGAGGCGCCCTAATAAAACGCATTTCTTTGCGACGTCCACCCAGCTTTCCGCGGCAGCCAGAGGCAAAGGTCCAAGGCATGAAAATCGTTGGTCCACATTTACCTGGCGTGCCACTCATACGGCTAGCTTCCAGAGAGACACAAGCTATCTTCTGGCACTTTTGTGTGCGCGAACTAAGTCACATTTTAAAATACCAAACACATCACTAGACGATTTGTCGAACACCTCGCAGCATCTCGCACAATGCACAACCAACCGGCACATTGAAAATAGAGAAGTGAATAGATGAATGAATTCCATACGCGACTCCTTTGAAGCAGGGCCGTGGGTAACGCCGCCAAAAGGTCGCCTGGGGAGAGCGTAGAGGTGCGCATTTGTTGTAGCCTCCGTGATGCCTAAAATAATAACCAGTACACTCTCGTTTTTTGTCGTCTGGCGCACGACTACACAAGATGTTGTGATGCAAAATGAATCATCTAACTTTCTATATGCTCTGTTATAGCTTAGCGCAGAAAGAAATTCTATGAGGTATTTCTGATTTTCAATAACTTCTCCCGAATGCAGTCAGCAAAACATGGCCTTCGATATCCGGTTATGTTATTCTTAGGAAGCTGTCGTGTGGCCATGATTTCATGGATTTTACTTCGGTTTAGATAGAGTGTTTGTCTCATAGCCCCTCCGTGACGTTTTGCGCTCGTGCCTGTGATACCTGCGTTATCACTTAGTTTCAAATGACATGTTGCAGCTGTGTTTGTGGTGTGCGATATTTCTGCTCGCGTTTTAACAGTTTTAGTCGGAAAGCATCAAATCTACGAGAATTCATCGCTCTTATGAAGCAGGTTACACCCGTGTCGTCCGCATTTGCTTTCGTATTGGTGTGTTCAATGTTGGCACGTTGTGCTCCTGTCAACCGTGCCTTTTGTGTTGATCGTGCGCCGCACAAAGATCCCCCTCACAACAAAAAAACTCATGTCACTGCAGCTCCATACAAAAATGCATCCTTACTTTCTTTAGAATTCTTTCCAGCTTTCTATGAACTTTATTACCATCCTATGTTTGCGCTGCTGAGCACGCGGTCGCGGGATCTAATCGTGGTCACAGCGTCCGTATATCGGTGGGTGCGAATTGCGAAAACATTCGTGTACTTAGGTTTAGGTGCATCTTTAAGAACCCCAGGTGGTCGATATTTCCGGAGTCCTCCATTACTGCGTGCCTCATAATCAGACAAAACCAAGAAAGGGGCTGACAGATGGACTAGCACACTGTGACACAAAGTTTGTAAACAGGGATAAGGTGCCTCAGAAAGGCTGGCCAACGTTTCGATAGGAGGACCCGTCTTCGTCAAAGGCGGCCTCGTCATCCTCGGCATGGTAGTTTTAGAGGGTTAGTGCAATGACGTCACGTGGGGGTGTTGTCTGTGGCAGTTGGTTATAAAGAGAGAGACCGCAGGTAATGAGTCGCCCGACGTGCGTGAGCTTCGTTCCCAAGACGAGGGGACAAGAGCGGGAGAGTGGGAAGGCGGGGAGAAAAGAAAACCGGGCGACACCACGACAAAAAGATATATATATATATATATAAATAAATATATATATATATATATATATATATATATATATATATATCAAGAAATAAGAAAGCATGGGAGGGCGTTGGGGAAGCGAGAGGTTAGGGAGCATTCAGGGGCGCCGTTGGCGGCATGTTTTTGTGGCATTAGAAGAGCCGGTCAGGCGGTCAGTGCGCGAGTAACACAAGAGACCACCCCCGCCCCCCCCCCCCCAAGAAAAATAACATGAGTTGAAAGAGCGACTCGAGTAGCATAGCAGCAATACGTCCAGTAGTTTTGAAGTAGTTAAGATGGCGAAAAGGAGTCTGCGGTGCAATGTATCGGGGTGACTGAAACGCAGCGGCATGGCCTTTCAAGGGGCATTAGCGCCAGTCGCTCAACGTAGGTGTCGTTACGGCGGCATCCAGAAATGGCAATACCCTGGATTGAGGCGCCGAAAAAGGCATATTGACGTGTGGGACATTCGAATGTGTTGGAGAGGGTGTTTCAAAAATATATAAAAAATAGGGAAAGAGAGGGGGAAACCGAAACCGAAATAAGAAATAGGAGGGTGACGTGCGCAAAAGCGGGCGGGGGCAAGTGTACATGGGAAAAGGGGGGTCGCACAGTTCATATAAACGTAAAAAACCTGAAAGAGTATATTAAATTGAGTAGTAAGCAGGAAAAAATTTTCGAAACGGAAGAGTAGGTGAGGTTAAGAATTAAGGTTAGCTGGTCGCATAATTTATTTTGTATATTGGTTGATGATATGTGAATTTCAGATTTAGGTTATCTCTTTCAAAGATTCTAAGTCGCCAGGTGCCAAATTATTTCCCGTCGGTTGTAGGCAATTAAACTTGTGTATTAGGTATGATTCCGTATATTTCCTTTCGCGACGTGAACGGAAATTTGTTTGTAGTACATAGAGCCTTGCTTTGTCAAACATATGACCATGTTCATTAAAGTGGCTGGCTACTGCTTTAGTTAAATTGTGTTTTGTGTCCTCTCGGTGACCGTTGAGTCTCGTATGAATTTGTTGTCCAGTCTCACCTATGTATTGTTTGCTACAAGCGGCACATTGTAGACAGTAGACTACGTTGCTTGATGTGCAGTTGAAAGCCGAAGTTACCGTGTGTGCGTAATTCGACGCTGTACTTTTTACTGTAGGAGTCGACTGAATATGGTTTGCATGTAGAGCACCTGAGGTGGCCACAGGGACTGGTACCCAACTTCCTCTTTGTCACTAGCTTGTGTTTATCGTGCGCCGCACAAAGATTCCCCTTAAAAAAACTAATGTCACTGCAGTTCCATACAAAAATGCATCATTAGTTTCTTTAGAATTCTTTCCAGCTTCCTATCAACTTTATTAGCATCCTATGTTTGGGCTACTGAGCACGGGGTCGCGGGATCGAATCGTGTCACGGCGTCCGTATTTCGATGCGTACGAAATGCGAAAACATTCGTGTACTTTGATTTAGGTGCATGTTTATTGTATTACTCGCGCACTGACCAATAACCAACCGCCACCGACAACATCCCCACGTGACGTCACTGCACTAACCCTTTAAAACTAACATGCCGAGGATGACGAGGCCGCCTTTGACGAAGATAGGTCCTCCTATCGAAATGCTGGCCAGCCTTTTCGAGGCGCTTTATCCGGGTTTACAAACTTTATACCACTCATAATCAGTCAGTGGTGTAGGCACGTAAAACCCCGTAATTTAATTAACATAATATAATTTTACTTCCTGTTAACGCATGGTAAAAGAAAGTTTGTTAAAAGAAACTTGAAAGGAAGTTGGTTGGCTCTGTTCTTTCTTTGAAAAAGTTTGTTGTACATACTTTTAAAAGCGATGGAACCCAGCCTTTAGGACGCAAACACTAGGAGAGAAGTAGACAGACACACGCTGGGACTAGCAACAAGTTTAATGAAAACAACCGCACAGAAGTTGGTAGGGCAGCCAGAGTACGCATGCGTAGTAGATACGGCAAGACTATCAACAAAACGCAAAATGACATCTACTAACCAGATTTTTCTACATAGGCTATCTCTTTCTTTGACAGCGATAACGAACGTACAGTAACACATTGATTGTGACCATGTTTTTGCATATGGTACGCCTCGATCACTTGTCGTTCGTATAGTGTTATTCCCTTGGTGACAATTTGCATGTCTTCCAGAACAGGCGAATAGCCGCACACCCGGCAATGAGTAGGCAGGTTTGCCCCTCCTCCTGACGTGGCGGCCGTTTCGTGTTCTTTTAAGCGGAAAGTAATTCAGGGCCCCGTCTGTCCTATATACACGCGACCACACTTCAACGGTATACGATAAACAACATTTTTGATGCAAGTTGTGAACTTGTGACTGGTACTGCAGACACTCCTAGAGAGAGAGAGAGAGAAAGAAACGTTTATTATACGAAACAGTGTCCCGAGCGAGGACGGGTATCAGCCTAAGGTGGGAAGGCTCCTTAGTCCAGGAAACCTCTGGCTTCGACTGCCCTCTTGGCCCTGGCGGCGAGTTGTCGTTGGTCTTCCAGGTCCCCGACGGTTAGCTTGGCCTTCCACGTTTCGAATAGGTCGTTTGCTTCTATTGCTCGTTTTGCCTGCGTCTCTGGTTGCATTTCGCTGCCTTCCTGCCACGGGTATTCCAGAGCAAGTGTGCCAGAGTGTCGAGTACGTTGCAGAGTGGGCAGAGGTAGCCGTAGAGCGTCGGGTAGAGGTGATGCATTATCATTCCGTGCATGTACGTATTATTTTCAATCCTAGCACATTGACTAGACATCTTGCATGGCGCCGAGAACACAATCCGAACGCCGTGCCTTGTGGCAACTTTCTTCACATTGTGGGAAACCTTCTGGATATAGGGCATAACTTGCACTATCTTACGGTCCTCATTGGCAGTGCGAAGTGCTCTGCCTTCTGTTTCATTTTTCAACTTTTTCAGTTTTGTCTCGGCTACTGTTTTGAGAGCAGTGTCAGCGTAACCGGCCACCTGTAGACGCTTAATCTTCTCATGAAAACTTCGCTTCATTGAATGATGGCAGCTTCTATTGAGGGCCTTGTTATGCAAAGGATGGCTATGTCACGCTTCACTAGATTAGAGTGCGACGACTGGAATGGTAGAAGTTGTTTCTGGGTACGAGGAGCATACATTCAGTAGACGTGACCATTGTTAGAGAAGGTTAGTTTTATTTCTCAAAACTTAATTGCAATGTCTGATGCCAGTTCTTTTGTAAAATTTAGAGCCTTCGTGCACGCTCTAGAGGAGCGAAAAATATCACTTGAGACCGATTCTAGTTCCAAAGGGTCCTTCAGGTTTGACAAGATCCCAGAATCATTAACATTCCTGAAGACCTTGACTACCCTATCGTCATTTAAAGAGCTGCTTGGAGCTTTGCCAAAATTTGAAAGAAAAATGTGGCATAAGACGGGTCACACACTGGACCCTTCGCAGATACCATTCTTTTGCACAAACAATTCATCTTTAAATTCAATAATCGTGGACGATAGGTAGAAGGTCAGAAGTTCCAGGAAAGAATCAATAGTTGAAAAAGAAACAGAACATTAAAGAATATACGGCAGAGCCCTTAGCACTGCCAATGAGGACGGTAAGCGAGTGGAACTCATTCCCTATATCCACAGGGTTTCGCACAATGTGAAAAAAGTTGCCACAACGCACGGCGTTCGGGTTGTGTTCTCGGCGCCATGCAAAATCTGAAGTCTATGTGCTAGGATTGAAAATCATATGCTTAAGTGAAGCTAGGAGTGTCTGCAGTACCAGTCACAAGTTCACAACTTGCATCAAAAATGTTGTTTATCGTATACCGTTGAAGTGTGGTCGCGTGTATATAGGCCAGACGGGGCCCTGAATTACTGTCCGCTTAAAAGAACACGAAACGGCCGCCACGTCAGGAGGAGGGGCAAACCTGCCTACTCATTGCCGGGTGTGCGGCTATTCGCCTGTTCTGGAAGACATGCAAATTGTCACCAAGGGAATAACACTATACGAACGACAAGTGATCGAGGCGTACCATATGCAAAAACCTGGTCACAGTCAATGTGTTAGGGTGCGTTCGTTATCGCTCGCAAAGAAAGAGATAGCCTATGTAAAAAAAAATGTGGTTACTAGATATTATTTCGGGTTTGGTTAATAAGCAGGGGGCACTTACGACGCATGCGCGCTATGGCTACCCTGCGAACTTCTGTGTGGTTGTTTTCATTAAACTTGTCCCAGCGTGTGTCTGTCTACTTTTCTCCTGGTGTTTGCGTCTTAAAAGCTGGGTTCCATGGTTTCTCAAAGTTTTAAGGAAAATTTTAAAAAGTTGGTAGGCTCTGTTTCCTCCTACGTTTGAAGAAAGATGTTTGAAGAAAGTTTGTTCGCGGTGCTCTTTTGGTTAAAGAAAATAAGAACAGTTGTATTTAATTGATACATTTGCTCATTTAACACTGCAATAAGGGCGCATAACATGTAAAATGAGCAATACAATAATTGGTACGAATACCACATTGTTACAGTGATAATTCCTGCGTGCACTTTAAAAGAAAGCAAGGAGAAAGAATAACTTTTTCTTCCGCATGCACATGTAATGAGCAGAAGCCAAGGCGAAATATATTTACCCTACCAAGTGAAATTGCATATATATAATGTTTATTCTACTCTAAAAAAGAAAGACTTCTATGCTTTGGGAATTGAACCGTTTAGTTCTCCGTGTGAAGCAGAGACGCAGTGTGAAGCAGAGATGGAGCAGTGGTATCCGCTGCTCCATCTAAAACAGTTGCACTATCGTATTTCTTGACACATTGTAAGTTCGTTTGTTTTGTTCGCGACACTTTTTTTGGATCTCGGCTTATTAAGATACTTTTATTATACTATTCTATGCAAATTATACACAAAACTTGGTTGTCTCACAAATGCAGTACCTGCGGTCGCTGATTGAAGGGCTTTTCCTTTCATAACTGCGGGTGATCGCTGTGTGGAGATTGGTGGACGACAGCACGAATCGCGTAAATGCTTGCTTGGGTGCGCAACTGAATAATTTATGACTGTGTGGCTGAGCGATGAATGAAGACAAAGTGAACCTAGCACGGCCGTACCAGTTTGTTTACGCGAGCGTGCAAACAGTAGGCTTATTGCACTTCGGCCGAAGCTCTAGCTGATGTATCACGCCAGCCATCGCTGCGTTTCGTCGTCTTTATTCCTGCCGATAAGAGGAAATATCGTATCGCCAATTCAAGGTGAGGGCACATGCGCACCTTTATGCGCAGATCGAGCGGTTTCGTCGCTGTGGCCGTTCCCACTGATGTTACGATGTCCTCGAAGCCATTGAAAAATTATGTTGTGTCCCTTGTCATGGCTGTGATGATATATGGGTCGAATTTCTGAGGCCAATTGTTCATTGTGTCCGTGGTGAAGTGGTGCGTTGGAGTCACTAAAGATTGTCCATTGTTAAGGTTGTTCCTGCTTAATGAAATGAAGTGCAGCATGGAGTGCCGCAAGTTCTGCACGCGTCGTTGTGGTCACACATTAAGTTTTTATTTGATTTCTTCAGATTTTGCCGGGATGATGACTGCAGCAGCAGAGCTGTTGAGTTTTACCGAACAATCTACGTCGACATGTTGCCTAGGTCGGTGCGCGTTATGAATATATGTGTTCCAAAGTTACGTGTTTCGAAGGTTCCAACGGCGCTTCAGCCTTATTTCTGATGCCTGGAATTGTCAACTGCACTTGCGGTCGGTGCAGACACCACAATGGGTCAGATAATTGCGTAGCAGGTGAAATTGTGCTGGCAAGCACTGATGTCTTACAATACTTTTGGCAAAAATTGAATGTGGCCTTTTTGCTGGCAAGGAAGCAAGATGGTGGGAGGGAATAGGATCCAGGTGTCAGATGTGTGCTCTCAAGAGATCTCCAAAAATGTAGACTGTCAAAAGAGCGTCTCTGGCAATGGCCACTGTCGCAATCGAGGATGTAGTTTTGGGGAGACCGAGCCAAGTTCTAAGTGCTTGTTCTTGCACACTCTGGAGTTCGCGAATATTTGTAGTACAAGTATTTCTTAGTACAGGTAAGCTGCATCACAGGAAGCCCACAAAAGTGCTTTATATAGTTGCAAACTCTTCTAGTAACTCTCTCCTGCTATTCCTAAAGCCTATGCCATATTCCCCCACTGAGTTCTCTCCGGCCTGGTTCTTGCCTACCCTGGAATTGAAGTCGCCCATCAGTATAGTGTATTTTGTTTTGACTTTACCCATCGCTGATTCCACGTCTTCATAGAAGCATTCGACTTCCTGGTCATCATGACTGGATGTAGGGGCGTAGGCCTGTACGACCTTCATTTTGTACCTCTTATGAAGTTTCACAGCAAGACCTGCCACCCTCTCGGTAATGCTATAGAATTCCTGTATGTTACCAGCTATATCCTTATTAATCAGGATCCAACTCCTAGTTCTCGTCTCTCCGCTAAGCCCCAATAGCACAGGACATGCCCGCTTTTTAGCACTTTCTATGCTTCTTTTGTCCTCCTAACGTCAGTAAACCCTATTATATCCCATTTACTGCCCCCTAATCCCACTACTAGCACTGCTAGACTCGCCTCAATAGGTAACGTTCTAATGTTACACGTTGCCAGATTCAGATTCAAATGGTGGCCTGTCCGGAACCAGATATTCTTAGCACCCCCTGCTGCGTCATTGTCTGACCGCCGCCTTGGTTAGTTGCTTCGCAGCTGTTGGGGACCTAGGGCCGAGGTTTGATTGTTGTATCCATATATATATAGTTTCCAGAACGGAATAATATGCGGATAATGAATACCTTCTTCCGCAAGCGGGATAGCCGAAAGGGGAAGTGGAGCAGCCCGGATTAGGACGGCAAGCTGGGCGAGTTGGTTATTGAACCTGTTCCTATGTGTGGGCAGCGCAACCTGGACGAAGGACGAGAGGAAGTACGCAACACGAGCGCTCATGTTTTGTACTTCCTCTCGTCCTTCGTCCAGGTTGCGCTGCCCACACATAGGAGCCCGAATCGCGAGACTAGAAATTAAATAGACCTCACACTCTGCGCTAACCCTGGCATGATACAAGATGTGGACATGCTCGGTAAGGTGCGCTGCAGTGACCATAGGATGGTAAGAACTCCTATTAGCCTTGACTTGAGGAGGGAACGGAAGAAACTGGTACATAAGCCGATGAATGAGTTAGCGGTAAGAGGGAAAATGGAGGAATTCCGGATCAAGCTAAAGAACAGATATTCGGCCTTAACTCTGCAAGAGTACCTTAGTGTTGAAGCAATGAGCGACAATCTTATGGGCATCATTATAGAACGTGAAATAGAAATCGGTGGTAACTTCGTTAGACAGGATACCAGTAAGCTAGCGCAAGAGACGAAAGATCTGATTAAGAAACGCCAACGTATAGAAGCCTCAAACCCTACAGCGAGAATAAAACTGGCAGAAATTTCCAAGTTATGAACAAGCGTAAAAGCGTACGGTGAGGGGCTAGTTAGTATGACATTAGGTCTTGTTCCTTTTTGCGCAGTTTTTCTTTGTTCTCATAATAACAAGCGTAAGACTGCTGACATAATAAAGTATAATATGGATAGAATTGAACATGCTCGCAGGAACGGTGGAAGCCTAATAGCAATAAAGAAGAAACTAGGAATAGGCAAGAATCCGATATATGCGTTCAGAGAAAGCCGACAATATCATTACTGATATGGATGAGATAGTTCAAGTGGCTAAGGAGTTCTATAGACATTGATACAATACCAATGGCACCCAAAACGATAATGGATGAGAGAATAGTCTAGAAGAATTCGAAATCCCACAGGTAACGGTGGAAGAAGTAAAGAAAGCCTTGGGAGCTATGCAAAAAGGGAAGGCAGCTGGGGAGGATCAGGTAACGGCAGATTTGCTGAAGGATGGTGGGCAGATTGTTCTAGAAAAACTGGCCACCTTGTATACGCAATTCCTCATGACCTCGAGCATACTGGAATCTTGGAAGAACGCCAACATAATCCTAATCCATAAGGAAGAAGATGCCAAAGACTTGAAAAATTATAGACCGATCAGCTTACTGTCCGTTGCCTACATAGTATTTACTAAAGTAATCGCAAATAGAATCAGGAACACCTTAGATTTCTCTCAACCAAAGGAGCAGGCAGGATTTCGTAAAGGCTAGTCAACAATAGACCATATTCACAGTATCAATCAGGTGAGAGAGAAATGTGCGGAATATAACGAACCCTTATATATGGCTGTTACAGATTACGCGAAAGCGTTTGATTCAGTCGAAAGCTCAGCCGAATGTCAGTCGAATTCAGTCGATTGTCAGGGAGGCATTCCGGAATCATGGTGTAGACGAGCCGTGTGGTTAAAGTACTGAAAGATATCTATAGCGGCTCCACAGGCACCGTAGTCCTCCATAAAGAAAGCAACAAAATCCGCAATAAAGAATGGCGTCAGACAGGGACATACCATCTCTCCAACGCTACTCACGGCGTGTTTACAGGAGGTATTCAGAGACCTGGATTGGGAAGAATTGGGGATAAGATTTAATCAAGAATACCTGAGTAACTTGTGACGATTCGCTGATGATATTGCCTTGCTTAGTAACTCAGGGGACAATTGCAATGCATGCAAACTGAACTGGACAGGCAAAGTGGAAGGATGAGACTAAACATTATTCTGAAGAAAACTAAAGTAATGTTTAACAGTCTCGGAAGAGAACAGCAGGTTACGATAGGTAGCGAGGCACTGGAAGCGGTAAGGGAATAGGTTTACTTACGGCAGGTAGTGACCGCGGACCCGGATCATGAGACAGAAATAATCAGAATAAGAATGGGCTGGGGTCCTTTTGCAGCTATTCTCGGATCATGAACAGCAGGTTGCCTTTATCGCTCAAGAGAAAAGTGTATAACAGCAGCGTCTTACCAGTACTCACCTACGGGGCAGAAAATTGGAGGCTTACGAAAAGGATTCTACTTAAATTGAGGACGACGCAACGAGCTATGGAAAGAAGAATGATGGGTGTAACTTTAAGGGGTAAGAAAAGAGCAGATTGGGTGAAGGAACAAACGCGAGTTAATGAAACCTTAGTTGACATCAAGAAAAACAAATGGGTATAGGCAGGGCATGTAATGAGGAGGGAAGATAACCGATGGTTATTGAGGGTTACGGACTGGATTGCAAGGGAAGGGAAGCGTAGCAGGGGGCGGCAGAAAGTTAGGTGGGCAGATGAGATTAAGAAGTTTGCAGGGACAACGTAGCCACAATTAGCACATGACCGGGGTAGTCGGAGAAGTATGGGAGAAGCCTTTACTCTGCAGTGTGCGTAGCCGGGCTGCTGCTGCTGTTGCTGATGATGATGATGATGGTGTCAGAAAATTCGTAAAACACGATTTGCACACAACCTGCAGGCATGGTACAGTAGCTTTGTATTTTAATTCGAAGATACGAGAACAAGAACATTATCACGTGAGGTTGTCACCTCATGACGTCATCGTGTGAAATTTTACCTTGCGTGATGACGTCTTTTTCAAGGCATGACGTAACCGGATGAGGCCATGTGATGCCTCTGCCTCTTAGAAAAGCAGTACACTGTTCGCTTTTCGCTTCCTTGCGCTGCCTCGGGACCGTCGCACATTTTTGTGCGAGCCCCGCGAAAGCGGATATTAAAAATCCCGGCAAACTAGAACCTCAGAGCTTCGCTGTAAGAATAATGTTGAATAAAAGGAACTTGCCGTGCCATACTAGTTCGACTATGCTGTGTTGAAGCACGTTTGTGGTCTAGTTGGTTGGAGAGAGTGACAAATTGGCTGGGAAAAGCATGGAGGCTGATCGCAGAACTTTCTGTTTTACTACGCTGCCCTGGCGGAAAGGTAAGGGAAAATAAAATACGCAAAAAAGTAGCGCAGAGAAAAAGCAAAGGCGCGAAAACAAATAGAGACCTCTGGGAACGTCAATGCGAACTAGACGCTCTCTAATAGGCCACTCGAACGCAAAAATTTCCGGTGTGCCTTGACTGTCTCGTGGTGTGCCGATAGTATAGGTCCACGTTCCAGGACTGTCTGCTCCAGAAGTGGCCGTTCCTCAAGACGCGCCGGTTCGGTCCGGAGTTGCTGCCTCTGTGCGCTGTATCGAGAACAATGGCAAAAGACGTCTTCCATAATTTCGTCGTTACCGCTGTGGTCACATGCAGCAGTACCTTCCATTTTGATGCGCAAAGGAAAGAATGCATTTAAAAGCGACACCAAGCCCCAGTCGATGAAGTACCGCGGTCTCGGGTCGGAATAGTCCAGGTCGAGGCCGACGTCGAAAACAAGGTTCCAGTAAGACTCCAGACGTGTGTGCAGGAAGCTAGGTGTCCTCCAGAACCAGTGTATGGCGTCATTAGCAAGCATTCGAAGCTTTGCTGCTGGATTTGTTCCTGAGAGCGGGATTGGTTCATGCACGCCGTCTCCATGAGCTGATCGGGCAGCTTCATCGGCATGTTCGTTGCGCCAGTGGCTAGAGGGCCGGTGAAATATGACGTCGTATCCTGGCTCAACGAGGCGGTGAAGGAGCTCTCAGATTTTTACAACTAGTTGAGATCTACGCCACAAGGTAGAAACAAGCAACGTAGAGCATCCTGGGAGTCACTGAAAATACTCAATTTTGGGGGTTGTTCCTTTCAAATTATACAAAGTGCGCTGTGATGGGCAGCGAGCTCAGCGGCTGTCTTTGTTGTTTGGTGTGATCTCTCGCACTTCTAGGAGGTGACTAGCTGGAAAAATCGCTGATCCTGGAAAGCCGTCCACGTTGCTTGAACCATCAGTGTATAGATTGATATGGTCGTTGGACTTTTCGCGCAGTAAGAGCAGCGAAAGTTGCTTGAGAGCTGGTGATGAGACTTGCGCCTTCGTTTGAATTCGTCGTACTGTCACTTAACGAAGTGGCTGAGCCAAAGCCCCGGGAGAGAAACAAAACTTTCGCTACATAATACAACAGAAGGCGCACATGATAAGGCCTGACAGACACAGGCGTGTGGTCGGTCTGATGAGATACTGAGAGGAGATAATGGAAAGGAGCTCGAGCAAGGCGCCTGACATGTGCGCTGAGCGCTTCCCTAACCATGTGCATCTTGGATGGGCAGACATCCGCAATTTCGATTGTTTCGGTTGTTGATGTACATCGTAGCGACCCTAGACAAACCTTAACTGCCTCAGCTTGAGCACTTTCGGGTGCATGGATCTTGGTTAGCCGGTATTGGTCAGCACTGCCAATGTACAGCTTGGTAATTGTTTGGGATTTCTTATATCACAGTGCAGCACGACCGAACGAAGACAAAGAAGAGACTGAAACACGATAACCTAGCTTCGGCAACGCTATGAGATGAAGAAATACGGTTTCTCGATTCATCGAAATAACCGTTACTTAACAAGTAGAGATTGCGCTGTTTAAGATGTGTCGGTTCCTTGGTTGGTGCCTCTAAATACTGATATTCTTATTTTTGCATTCGATCGCCCCGTTATGTATATATATCCAGAAGGAGCGACGCTACAAATGTATGCTTGAAAGATAGGGCTGTGTGTGTGTCAAATTCTTTTCTGTCCTCGTCCGGTCGCACTTATTACTATGCTGTTGTGTTGAGATACCGCGTCGGCTTTCGTCCCGTTCGCCTGGCTGGGTATACTTGTACTACGTGCAGCCATAGAAGTGTGGGCCAGTGCCACTCATAGCTATTGCGTTTTTCTTTCTTTTCTGGCTATTTTCAACTGTGGAGCAGAAAGAAGCTACTATTTTCCTAACTATCGCATCTCAAATAAGTAAAAAACTCAACTGAGCAAATACTGCATTGTTGTAGCTCAGGCCGGACGAAAGATGGCAGCTTAGGCGACATACAGTAACCAGAATTACCTCAATAATCTGAATTTGCATCCTGTAAAGCGGCACATTCTTCTCTGTGTACCTGCGCCGCTAACGTTGCAACGCGGTATCGTACGGACCTCCCATAAGGCAAGGTGATCGATGCCACCTGTCGCTTATCGGTCTCCCGACGGTGCGCTTATCGCCCCGCCGCGTAATGGACCTCTCGACGGCCGTCCCCGAAAACCTATGCGCCAATTTTTCACCCTGCCGGCGCGTATCGGACGCTCGCCAGGCATCGGCCGACGGTGCGGCTGCGCGATAGGCGGCCCGCCACTGTGGGAGTTCATTCAGCCTTGCGTGTGCAGCGCCGAGAAGTGAAAATCGCCTATCGAGGACACGACGAGGTAGGGCGCCGGGATGCATAAGCAGGCACTGACGAATGTTTGACGCTCGGCACCCTTGGTGGCCATCGCACGCGTTGCTTGCAGCTGCATCAAGTGCTCATCATTTGAACTTGGCGTCGCACGAATACGCATGCTGAGTTTCCGCAGGAAGTAATTGAAAGTGATGCGTGCCTTTTAGTTATGTCTGTACTATCGCAGAGGGAGGGATGACTGATTGAAAGCCGTTACGTAGATAATGGATAACGATGATGACTGCTTTGTACTGTTTGTTTTGTCACAGCATTTAGGGCACGTAATCGTATATTTAGCGAAACCGTATACCGGGTATCCCAACTAATTTGATCCAAACTTCAAAGATACGCAAACGCCATGTAGTTGGACAGAACCAAGATAATGTTGTTTGCCGTGGCTTCGAGATATTCAGGATATTCCGTTCTGTTCAACTACATAATTAAGCTCCCTTAAATAATCACCTTCCTCAATATTCTAATTTGATTAAAAGTGTCAATGATAAAAAATGTAGAGGAACATGAAAAGCTTCCGGTACAGCTTTCTGTAGCTCAAAATGTGCGACATAAAAGGGTTCTTCCAAGCATGAGACAGGCCCCTGATACGCGGAAAGTGCCTCGAGCGGCCAGTAGCACGGCAATTTTTCGTTTATTCGCGGACATCTCTCATGCTTGTAGAATCACTTTTACTTATAGCACGTATTCAGCAGCAAAACGCTTTATCAGGGGTTTTCTCTGCTGCTCTACAATTTTCTCATTGGCGCTTTTCAACTAATTATGATATTTGAGAAGTTGGTGAATTAGGAAGCCTAATTTTGCAATTCGACCGTACGTAAAAAATTATCTGAGTATCTCCAAGCGACGGCAAAGAACACGACCTTGGTTCTGTCTAGCTACGTAGCATTTTCATATGTGTAATGCTTGCCTGTAGCTACGTGGGACACCCTATAAATTTACGTCCTTTATATAGACGCATTCCGCTTGTTCAGTACATCTATTGCCTGTATGCATCTTGCCTAAACTTTGTATTAACTACAATTTCATTTTTCAAACAGATCTGCTTCTTTTATTTATTCTGGAGACACCATTCACTAGAGCGAAAAATACAGCAGAATACAGCAATGAACACCAGCATTCTGTCTTTTGTGCTTCTCGTTGTGGTCCGATGTCTTTTTCACACTAAGCAATAATATCTGTAATCAGCCCAGACTAACCCAACTGTCTCTTCTAATTAATGTATCCTTCATCATGTATTTGTTTTTCGTCCGTATTTTAGCCCCTTCTGCAATACACCCCATCGGAATTGGCAGTACATCCAAATAAATAAGTAAAGTTAACATAAAAAAATGCATGCGTGATATCTGATGCACTGAATGAGAGCCCTTTTGGTCCAGCGCCTAAAATCATGTTTTTACACCTGGATGCTCCGTCCTGCTCGATACTGTTTTTTTATAGTAAACCGGCAAATAAAATAAAAGCCATTATAACTGAGCCAGTCGTTTGCGAATAAAAAATTTCCCTGAACTAAACGCTGCACGGGGCGCTGTTGCTTTTTATTGAGGCGACTGAGGGAAAATGCGCCGCCGTAAGCTGGCTACACCAATAAAAAAAGGAAAAAGAACTCAGCGACTAAGGAATGTAGGAAAAAAAACAAAACAAAGTGACAATGACGGGAAAGAAACAGCGGTGGGCTAGAGCACCATTTAACACGGCTGTGTCACTTTACTTGCCGTTCAGAAGCAAAGCATATTTTATTTATTTATTTTATTTACAATACCTTACAGGGCCCAGAGACAGTTGAGTAAGGGGAACGAACAAGGAGATTATAAAAAATGCAAAATATACAGGTCAAAAAAGGGAAAGGGAAAGCATTGCACAGGGCTAGCACTAAAAGCAGCAAGAAACATAAGAGCAAAGTACGCAAAATAATTGGAATGTATAAATACAGCACAAATGTCTGACAGATGACTCAAGAAAAAAAATAAAGCAGGGGGTTACAAAAACACAATAGCCAAAAAGTTCGATATTTTTACAAGACAAGGTTTAACGTCACGATGTCACTTGAAAGTATTCGCGCAGCTGATCATGGAATGATTGACGGTTGCATATGGATGCAATATTATCGGGAAGATCATTTCAAACAACGATGGCACGTGGAAGGGCTGATGAATTGAAGGCTTGTGTTCTTCCGTATATGCGCTTGATGCTGTACTGATTACGTAAACGGCTCGAAATGCGTGACGGCGCTTCTACAGGTAACGCAGATTGCCTGATGCAGTGGCGATATTTATGAAATAACCATAAAAGAGTGATTCAACGGCGCATATGTAATGGCTCAAGAGAGATATCAAGCTTTATCTGTGTTACGCTTGAAAGGGGACTGTAGTTACGTGTAATGAAGCGAGCGGCTCCATGTTGTGTGAATTCTAGCAAGTTTATTAAGTAGTTTTGATATGGGGGGGACCATATGGATGCTACATATTCTAGCTGTGGCCACACAAGTGTTTGATAGGCCAGTTTTCGAACATTGTTAGGAGAATTCCGCAGGTTCCGGTGCAAATACCCCAGTGTCCTGGAACCTTACGCACAAATGGTGTTCACATGCGTGGCCGATGAAAAATTATGCGTGAGATGAATACCTAAATACTTGTATAATGATGCCTCAGAAAATACCGTGCTATCTACGAGATACGATAAGTTAGAATTGGTGCGCTTGCGGCTGAAAGAGATAACCTTGCATTTATTCGAGTGAAGTGTCATTTGCCATTTATTACACCAACTGGTAATTAGGTTGAGGTCATTTTGGAGGGCGAGATGATCATCCATGGAATAAATAGAGCGGTAAATGATACAATCATCAGCAAAGAGTCGTAGACGAGAAGATATGGTAGCGGGCAGGTCGTTAATATTGCTACGGGATAGTATTTCCAATGACGAAGAACCGAGCAGTAATAAGACGACGACGGCCATTGGAAGCTAGCGCGGGCTGTTGCCTCTTGGCCAACTGCGGCGTATTGCCTTGTAAATATACTTGTAAATAGCTTTTCGTCGGTGTCTTCCTACGTAACATATCTGGTGGAGGTGAACGTACCCTGTACCTCGTCACGGAGCTTCGCAGTGGACGGTACGTTGAGCCTTCCTTCATGGCTCCCGGCGACGACAACCCGCCTCCGCCGGCTCCGACACCTGCTGCCACTTCGACGACCTACATCACCCTCTCCGCTCCCCGTGATCCTGGCGTATTCTCGGCAAAAGATGGGGAAGACGTCGAGGACTGGATCAGCCTGTACGAACACGTCAGCCGCAATAACCGGTGGGACCCTACTATCATGCTCGCCAACGTAGTCTTTTACCTCGGTGGCACACCTCGAGTTTGGTATCGGACGCACGAAGATGAGCTCACTAGTTGGGATTCGCTTAAGCAAAAGCTCCGAGACTTGTTCGGCAACCCCTACGGTCACCAACTTGCCGCGCAGAAGGCGCGTTCCGGTCGTGTGCAGACGTCAACGGAGCCCTACGTCACGTACATTCAGGCCGTCTTGGCTCTGTGCCGCAAAGTTGACGCACACATGACTGAGTCCGACAAGGTCTCCCACATCCTCAAAGCCATTGCCGATGACGCCTATAACTTGCTCGTATTTAACAACGTAGCGACGGTCGATGCAGTAATAAAAGAGTGCTCCGCCTGGAACTCGCTAAAAGCCGACGTATCGACCAACAGTTTGCCCGTCTGCCCAACACCCCAGCAACATCTTCCTGTGCCGAAGCCCCTCGTCCCAACAGCACTGACGATGTTACCAGGATTGTTCGGCGTGAGATCGAGGCCGCCTATCCGGCTGCCTTCGACTCCAGCCCCTCCAATGCACCTGCAGTCACTGTTTCCCTGATCCAGGCAGTTGTCTGCCAGGAGTTCGCGAACATGGGTATTCACACCATCTGCTCGGCCCATCGCCCTGATACCCACCCGGCTTCTTCGATTCCGCCACGTCCCGCACCTTCTTACCCACCACGTTTCCGCAACCCCTCTCAATGGCGCACTGCAGACAAGCCAATTTGTTTTCACTGCCATCGAATTGGGCACATTTCTCGGCACTGTCGCAGTCGCTGGAGTTCCCCTAACCAATCTACATATACTGCCTACTCTCGCCCCCCCAGGTGGCCTTTCTCGTCCCTATGCTGCCCGCTCATATAATGCCGCCACCGATTCTCCTGCGCCGAACCACCCCTATTCTCGTTCGCCTTCGCCCCAACGACGACAATCTCGCTCCCCCCAGCCCCGTCGCTCCTATTTGCCGACTCCCTTTCGACGCCGCTCCCATCCGGAAAACTAGACAATGCAGCGCCTCGTGGTGACGCTGCATTGCTCCCTACGCCACCAAATCCTCTCCTGACGTTGCCCACTCATCTGAACCTTCTTGACGTGCAAGTCGACGGTGTTCCTGTATCTGCTCTCATAGACACTGGGGCGCATTTGTCGGTAATGAGCCCTGACCTTCGTAACCGGCTGAGGAAAATAATCACGCCCGCCACGACGCCTGTTGTCCGTGTCGCCGATGGCGGAACAGCCCCTGTAATTGGTATGTGTGCCGCTCGCGTCTTCTTCGCCGATCGTTCCACAACCGTGCTATTCACAGTCATCGCTCACTGTCCCCACGACATCATCCTCGGCTTGGACTTCCTCTCCGCACATTCTTCTCTCATCGATTGCTCCGCCAGTACTCTCCGCCTAGACCTGCCTATTCTGGATCCGGCTGAACAACACCCTACTCGCCTCAGTTCCGTCGACTTCGTTCGCTTGCCACCTTCGGCACTGACTTACGTTGACTTTGCGTCGTCCCCACCAGTCCCCGACGGTCACTACATCGCGGCTCCTATGCAAGACGTCCTCCTTACACACGGGATCACAGTACCTCATACAGTTTTATCTATTACGGCGAATTGCGTCTGCCTGCCAGTGGTGAATTTCGGCTTGACGACACAAGCGCTGCCACGCGGGATGTCTCTGGCCCAGCTCTGCTCATTCGAGGATCACTGAGTAGCATGTATTGCAGTAGACGGCAATTCAGCCGATCCTCCTGTACCATCGCAGTCGGCAACTTGTACCATCGCCAACATACAGAAAATGATTGCACCCGACATGCCGTCCGAACACGCTCGTGCGCTCTACCGGGTTCTGATTTCCTACCAATATATTTTTGAGTTTAACGATCGTCCTTTGGCCCAAGCAACAGCTGTTCAACATCGCATTAATACCGGCGATGCGCCTCCTATTCATCGCCGCCCGTGTCGAGTATCATTGGCTGAGCGTCAAGTTATTCACACCGAAGTTCGCAAAATGCTTGCCAAGAGCATTATTGAACCGTCATGTAGTCCATGAGCGTCACCTGTTGTGCTGGTAAAAAAGAAGGATGGCTCATGGCGATTTTGCGTGGATTATCGGCACCTTAACAGGGTTAACAAAAAGGACGTGTATCCCCTACTTCGGGTTGATGACGCCCTTGACTGCCTCCACGGTGCTCGCTATTTCTCCTCTATTGACCCTCGCTCCGGCTATTGGCAGATTGCCGTGGGCGATCTCGACCGCGAGAAGACTGCCTTTGTAACCCCCGACGGTCTATATCAATTCAAAGTGATGCCGTTCGGTCTATGTAAAGATCCTGCCACATTTGAACGCATGATGGACTTCCTTCTTCACGGATTCAAATGGTCCACGTGCCTGTGCTACCTGGACGACGTTATCGTATTCTCCCCAACATTCGCTACGCGCCTCGAGCGCCTCTCAGCAGTCCTGTACGTTTTTCGGCGAGCCGGTCTGCAACTCAACGCATCGAAGTGCCGATTCGGCCGTCGCCAGATTACCGTCCTTGGACATCTCGTTGATGCGAACGGAGTGCAACCGGGACCACAGAAGATCCATCCTGTTACGCACTTCCCTGTTCCAAAGTGTGTCAAAGATGTGCGCAGCTTCATCGGCCTTTGCTCGTGCTTCCGCCGTTTCGTGAGAAATTTCGCGGCCATAGCACGACCACTAACCGAGCTTTTGAAAAAAGACGCCTTTTTCCAGTGGGGCGATAACGAGGCCTCTGCGTTCTCGCTTCTAATCGACCTTCTAACAACGCCTCCCGTTCTGGCCCATTTCGATCCTTCTGCGCCTACCGAAGTCCGTACTGATGCCAGCGGTCACGGAATTGGCGCAGTAATGGCACAACGCCAGCGTGGCCATGACCGTGTAATCGCTTACGCCAGCAGGCTCCTCTCGCCCGCGGAGCGCAACTATTCCATCACTGAGCGTGAGTGTCTGGCCATCGTTTGGGCGGTTGCGAAGTTCCGCCCATACTTATATGGCCGACCCTTTTCCGTTGTCACAGACCATCACGCGCTTTGTTGGTTATGCTCATTGAAAGACCCTACAGGAAGACTTGGTCGCTGGGCCTTACGCCTCCAAGAATATTCGTTCTCTGTCACCTACAAATCTGGCCGACTACACAAGGACGCTGACTGCCTGTCTCGCTACGCGGTAGACGAGCCTGACGACGCGGACAGTAGTACCGCCGACGGCATTTTCTCTGTGTCTGCCTTCGCTAACATCGCCGATGAGCAGTACCGGGACCTATCGCTGCGAGTACTCATCGAGCGTCTGCGCTCTACACCTACCGACGCATCCGTTCGCCGATATGTCCTCCAGGGCGGCATTCTGTACCGAAGGAACTTCCTCCCTGATGGCCCTGATCTTCTTCTAGTCGTGCCAAATCATCTACGACAGACTGTGCTCTTTGAGATGCATGACGCACCCACTGCAGGACATCTTGGGGTAACCCGCACGTACGACCGCGTCCGCCGCCGTTTCTATTGGCCTCGTCTCGCTCGCTCCGTCCGACGCTATGTTGCTGCCTGTGATCCCTGCCAGCGTCGGAAAACACCTCAGGTGCTACCTTGTGGTCATCTCCAGCCGATTACCGTCCCTGTGGAACCGTTCTTTCGTGTTGGATTAGACGTCCTCGGTTCCTTTCCCAAGTCATCCTCTTGGAACAAAAGGGTAGCCGTCGCAACTGATTACGCCACCCGATACGCTATCACGCGGGCTCTGCCTACCAATTGCGCCACTGACGTCGCGCACTTTCTCTTGCGTGACATTATCTTAGTGCATGGCGCCCCGCGACAGCTGCTTACTGATCGTGGTGGTAACTTCCTCTCGAAAGTTATCGCCGACATTGTGCGTTCCTGCTCTATTCAACACAAGCTGACTACCTAATACCATCCTCAAACCAATGGCCTGACAGAGCAATTAAATTGTACTCTTACCGACATGCTGTCCAAGTACGTTTCGAAGGACCACCACGACTAGGCCGTTGCCCTTCCTTACGTCACATTTGCTTATAATTCTTCCCGGCACGACACCGCTGGATTTTCTCCATTTTATCTACTCTACGGTCGCGAATCGACCTTGCCCCTTGACACGGTACTTCCTCCTGCAGCGACCTCAACAACCGAGTATGCGCGCGACGCCATCGCCCTCGCCGACCATGCACGCCAGCTCGCCCGTGCTCGACTGACGGACACGCAAACCACGCAGCAGTGTCAGTACAACGCCCGCCACCATGACGTACAGTTTTCGCCTGGTGCACTCGAGCTGCTGTGGTCGCCCTCTCGTCACGTCGGACTTTCAGAAAAGCTCCTTTCGCGATACACAGGGCCCTACCGCGTGCTGCGCCAGGTGACGCCTGTGACGTACGAAATTGCTCCTGTGAGCTCAACCTCGTCATCTACTCTGGCATCTAGTGATGTTGTGCACGTCAGTAGGCTCAAGACCTACTACACTGCTTCAGAGTCCGGCCTTTAGTCGCTCCGGAAGGGCGCTTTTGCCACCGGGGGTAGTGATACGGGATATATTTCCAATGACGAAGAGCCGAGCAATAAGAAGACGACGACGACGATTGGAATCTAGCGCGGGCTGTTGCCTCTTGGCCAACTGCGGCGTATTGCCTTGTAAATATACTTGTAAATAGCTTTTCGTCGGTGTCTTCCTACGTAACAATATATATGAGAAACAATAAAGGGCCAAGAACGCTGCCTTGAGGTACACCAGAATTTACGTCACAGAGTGATGAAGTAAAATTGCTAACTGTTGTAAACTGTTGGCGGAAAGAAAGAAAGTTGCGAATCCATGACAGTGTAAACGAATCTAGGCAAGTAGCAGATAATATTCAAAACGAATGGGAATGTGCAACGCGGTCGAAAGCTTTAGCAAAATCTAAAAAAGATGCAGTCACTTTGTAGGTTAGCGTTCATGTTAAAATTCAAATCAGTCATGAATTTTAGCAGTTGAGTATCACAAGAAAATCCTTTTCGGAAGCCGTGCTCTTCAGGAAAAAGGAAGGAATTATGTTCGAGGTGACTGTAAATGTGAGAAGTGATAATGTGTTCGAGTAATTTACAGCATATGCATGCCAATCAAATGGGACGGTAGTTTTCGGGTGATTTTCTGTTTCCGCTTTTAAACACAGGGATGATCTTGGCAATTTTCCAGTCGGTAGGGAGCAAGGCAGATGATACTGATTGTTCGAAAAGGAGGCGAAGCATTTGTCTGGAAATTGATGTAGTGCTTTTTAATATATTAGAGTTAATGTTGACACGTGTACTTGTTTTTAACGGGCGACACGTTTCCCCGCCTAACAAATGTTATGGCAGAGCGCAGGACGCGCTTGCATGTGTGGGAACTTTCTGGAATGTTATCGATGGTTCGATCCACTGTCTGTGACCGAAACTTGGGTAATCTGATTGCATGTGTGCGCGACGAGAATGGTGTAGAACTTTGTGGAAGGCGCGCGGGTCCCAGCGATTAGTCTGGAACATTCGACGATTGATGTATAAAAGCCGACGCGATTTTCGACGATCGCCGACCGTGTTCGCCGCTATCGTTGTGCGATAAGTGTAGCCTCTCTTGTGGGCACAGGTTCGCCCAATAAAAGTTAGTTTTGTCGTTCACAGTATTGCTACTGTGTTCTTCTACGTCACCACCACGTGACAATGTCGTCAACAGCAGCACTTCTAGAAATGTTTAGGTTATCAATGAGTTGAGCGATACCTTCAACGGTGACATTAATAGGGGGCATATATTGCCAATCATGATCAGGTACAACGGGTATGCTGGAATGATCCTCCCTTGTAAATATTGATGCGAAGTACCTGTTAAATGCATGAGGGCATTCACTATGAGAAAGTGGCAGATGGTCATCATCGGACAGTCAAATATGATTACTAGCACTGTCGGGAGATATCACACACCAAAACATTTTGGGATTGGATTTTAAAAGAGAGGGGAGGTCGAAGAAAAATATTTATCCTTAGAAACGCTAACAGCAGAACAATAATACTTTAAGCATACGCTGTATTTTTCCCAAGCCGATGGTGTGGACACGAGTTTGGCCTTTTTGTAGACACGTTTCTTTTGATTTCGATGACGATGGAGAGCTTTTGTAAACCATGGTTTAGATTTCTCACTTGAGATAGAAATCAAGGGAACATATTTGTATGCTAGATTATTTATCATGTTCTTAAAAAGCACCCAGTTGTGTTCAACAGAGCTACTCGAAAATGAGGGCAAGAATGCTTGAATGAAAAAGTCATTAAGCCTATTATTCATTTCTTTATAATCGGCTCTACTATAGTCGCGAATTTGCCTGGTTGAAGTACCTTGAAACGCTGATGGGACATTAAGCTCTAAATGAATAAGCTTGTGGTCACTAAAACCATCGAAGTACAGAACTTCGCCAATTGTTTCAGGGGCGCTGCAGGATACAAGATGTAAAACGTAAGAACCGCGAGTTGGTTGATTTATCACTTGAAGAAAATTAAAGTCGAAAGCAAGGCTGATAAGCTCCGCTGAGGTGCGGAACGAGGTTGACAAATTCCGCCAGTCAATGTGCAGGAAGGTAAAGTCACCACCAGGTAAATGAATTCAGCTGGGCATGCTTGGGTGGCAGAAGTAATACTGGCATGAAATTTAATAATGAAGGAGAGATCAGAATCTGGCGGTGTGTAGCGGACGCCAACGAATACCTTAACCGATGCCGTTGCACAGGCGGCCCACACTATTTCCCGAGAAGAATCACTATGTACGTGGTATGAAGCAAGCGCTTTCCTGGTGGCGATAAGGACACCGCCACCTATCTTAACGGAACGATCACGCCTGTATATGTTATAGCTATTTTGGTTAGGGAAAATTTCATTGTCCGTTACATCTTTATCTTTATGAAGCCAGGTTTCTGTCTGTGCCACAATATCGCTGTTAGTATCATCCAAAAAAGAACACACTTCATCACGTTTAGGAAGCAGGCTGCGGATGTTAGTAAATGATAATGGTAGCCGTTGACTAGTGCTAGATGGCCTAGGCAGCTCCTGAATGCATTTGCTCTTGTCTAGCTATCTCGCTGACAGCACAACTGAGTTAGTCGTGCTATCAAAGACGTTTGTTGTCAATGCGCAGTTTATCAGCGACCACTTTGCTCTTCTTATTCTAGTTTCTGGCGAATTCTAGTAGTTTCCGCCTAGCTAACTTGGTCGGCAAAGAAAAATCTTCGCGAATAGAATAACTAGAGTCTTTTAACTTTTGCGCGGATGCCAGAATTCGCAGTTTATCTTAAAAAAACGTTAGTTCTGCAATGATGGGCATTTGCTTGTGAACAGCAAACTTCCCCAACCAATGTACGCGTTCAAACTGGGATTCGGTTACAGGGATTCCTAGATGATTAGAGCAAAATGTAATTATTTTCTTCTCCGAGCCATCCCAGTTCTCTTTCGCGTCATCCTGAAGACAAAAGAATAGCAGGTTTGACCGACGCTGCCTGTTTTAGGCGTCGTCACATTTCCTTTTAACTTCTAGCTTTACGCTGATTTCACGCAGCGCAAGGTCAAGACCATATATATCGGTTTGGTTACGTGATTCTACCTTGGAGCTGCTTAATTGTCATATCTGTCGCAACTTGTTTTTCCTTGACGCCCTTGAGTTCATCCAGTATTGCAGCCTTGCCTGACTGAAGCCTACGCATGGTTTCCAACAGAGAAGAAAGCAATTGCTCTTGAGTTGTTTGTTCATGGAAAAGACCAGAGTTTGACTCAATATCACCGGCAAGTAAGAGCAACAAATTCAGGGCAGAGGAACAACAACGCGACACTCTCGAAAGGAAGCTGTTCATCTTGGCGCGGAACTTGGGCACGACACCGCGAAAAGACAGCAATCGTCACTCTTAGGACAAGTAACACCGTCGATGTAACTAACCTGCACAATCATAACTGTTACTTGATGCATGTCTGACGCGGTGCGGTGCCCAAATCCAACGGCTGCTCGGTCGCTTTTATATTCCTGGCTGAATGTGATGTCGACCATCGTCGGTGAACCACGTTGCCAGATAAATGAATCGGTAGCATCCGGAATCAGCGGAAGCAGCAGTGATCCAGGAAAAGGTGGCATCGGCGTTTCGCGACCAAGCTCACGGTGGGTAGCCGGCCAGCAAGCGATTCCACAGAGTAGAGCGCCCTGCACAATCAGAACTGTTACTTGATGCATGTCTGACGCGGTGTCGTGCCCCTTGCAGAGATGTCGTCAAAAGCGCGTCTAAAACGAGCGTGTAGCACGCGCATGTTTGTCACTCATAACGCAGGGGCACATTGCAGATGCAAGCGGAACCAGTGCCAACAAGGCTTTCAACACAGTTCATCCTCAACTTTGACCACGATCAGACGAGGCGTCTTCTATAGACGCAGCCATCGGCTGCACTTGCGCGAGGTCAGATTTAATCATGCAATACAAGTTCCAGCAAACAATGTGAAAAAAGGACGTTTCAATTTGTGAAAACGGTGGCTGGAGAGGAAGGTCCAAGGTTTGTGTAATCACGTTGTGTACATCCAAGAAATTCCTTGATTTCCTTTTGTCTCTCTCAATTTGGGCCTTCCACAGAAATTTATATATACATGCATATATAGTCACATAATAAGAAGCCAACAAACACTGACACCAAGGACAACATTCATGTTTCTTAGTAGAACCCTGGTAGCAATGCTGCACGGAGCAGCCGGCGAGGTGCAGACACCCCCGCCAAGCGCGGAAGTAAAACCTGCCAGTGCGCGCAGGCCATGGAGCAAAGGAGTCACTTTCCCGTGGCGGTAATGGATGGCGCTAATAACCTGTTGATAATGATGATGCTTATTTCTATCCTCTCTGAAGTGCGACGGGGCCAAATAGTCACATAGCCTATTCGATTAATTGGTTTTAGTAAATATATCGATATTTAGCCTTTTGCCAAATGTTTCTAGCGCTAGGACATACGGAAAATGAAGGGGGGATTACAGGACGCACTTTTCTTTGTCTGTGTCTTGTAGCACAAAAAAAGATCATTTGACGTTGTCTATCCAACTGGCCCGAATGACCACTTTTACAGTCAATTTGCCTTGCTAGTCTTTATCTTAACTTTCGTATTTCAAACCTCTATCATAACATTGTACCATTAACTACGCTTACAGTGACTCCAACTATTTGAATCTACTTTCTACTTCACGGTAACAATACCTCGGCGCAAAGACAAGGGACGAAGAAACGAAGTGCACGGCACGAGCTCTGTTTCACGACGGCGACAGGTGTGTGCCATGCAATTACGAGATTGTACTAAAGCCAGCGGTAGACAACACGCGAACTAGCAGAGGCTTTTTTTCATTAGGAAATGCAAAGACGCATGCGTTAGACAGCAATCACGAATCCTACATGAAAGGAGTGCTGCTATATTGATAAGCCGTTTTATAGTGCCCATGCCGATTGTCAATGCGTCACGTCTGTATTGATTTTTTTTTTTGTAATTCCGAAGATACTGCGTAGTGGGTGTGATTTGGTTTATTCTGCGGTCTTTGGCTTGTTTTCCTTTTCTTTTTGTATGTGTAAATATTTCCGGTAGATCCCAATAAACATTCAGCTGCGGTAAAGCGCTCGTGTGGCGCAATTCTTTTCGCTGACCCTTGTGTTTGCACTGAACTATCCTCACCATGAATACATTTCAACTAGGCCAACTAGCAGCCTTTTCTCCTAATTTGTTCCACCAGTATTCTAAGCAGCGAATGCTGCCGTCTTGTTCGAATCCCAACGCTTGTGGATGGCGGACACTTCCTGCCGTGTGTGTGAATACCTTTGCCACAAGGCGGAAAAAGAGAGAAACATATCCTCGTTCTCGTTGCATGGCTGCCAAGTGATATAGAGGGCGAACGTCGTTCCCCCTGCGTAACTACCAACGTGCTTCAAGCGTAAAAATTGAGAACGCTAGTGAATTGTAGGAAGTCCAGCTTGGTTGACGAGTTCTTTCAGAGAAACAGTGCTACTGTATTTATAATAGCGTATTGTTATTGCTTTTGTTTCTGTGGTTCCTAGGCTTTTTATGGAATGCTTGGTATGAGTTAAATAACAGACCATGCCACATTTACTAACTGACGATTGAATGTGGCGTAGGCAAGTATTTTTGTGTCGGGTGATGCAGAATTTGTGATGGGTTTAGACGAAATGAGGGCTTATAATCTCTTAGAAAGTATTCGCGGCACATTTCTGTCCTATTGTAAGTCTGACAATACAACAACAACGCCAAAGTATTTATGTGCTTCAAAAAGTTTTATATCTTACTGTTCAATCGTAAAATATTCTTTTCTTCAGGTAACGCTGATAGAACCGGTGCTATCAAATTGTTCGTTCGCCATCAATCATACTAACTTCCGATTTATGCAAACTCATCATTCTGTAACCTTGTAGTGACGGTCAAGAACACAACTGTGTACGACAAACTCTTCATTGGGCGAACTAGTGCTCAGCGAGACGGGTAACGTGGGTTCACAATGATAGCGGCGAGCACAGTCCGCGATCTTCCAACCAACATCGCCCAAGCAGTGAAACATGGTTCCAGAGTGACCGCCGGTACCTGCGTGTCTTCCGGAAAGTATTACACATTTCGCGTCAGATTACAATAGGTTCGGCGACAACAAAAAAACGCACATATTCATCGATAAGATTCGGAGAAACTTCCGATAGTTGCAGGCGCTTCCTGCGCCGTGCTATAACGTTTAACATTTGTTACCCAGCGAAAAGCTGTCACCGGAAAAAGGTAAGTACACGTTTTTAGTGTTACTTCAACCTCGCGCTTTGTAATGTCCTCGTATCCCTTTGCAAATACTAGCTTCTTCCATTGCTTTCCAGTGCGAAACCAGCGAGTTGTTTTTACACTGTATCGCACCGGGCGCTCGCTGGGAATCACTGGGACACTGGTGGATAAGAGCTTGGCTACGCTGGACGAGACGCTGGTTTCACTGCTGCGACGACGTGGCGCACCGGTTTTGGCTGCACACGGTTCTCGCTGCAGTTCGATGGCTCGTACTGGAAATGGCGCCGGTTGCGTATGTGCTTCACTGGTTCATGTACGCAAGGACTAAAGGCCCTGTTCACTACTGTATACTTAATTAAGCTAAATCAGTGGATACGAGTCGATTGTCCTGAATAACGCTATAACTTGGGCTCATAAATGGCTATATTGTGTTGCAGCTACGAATTACGGTGCGTGAGCTGCCCGTTTATGCATGCATATGTCACACTGAAGATATCAGTTTCGTTCTTCACATTTCCTTTTTGGATGGGCAGATAGCGATATCCTTGAAAGCAATTACGCAAACGCAGATAACGCCTCGTTCTTGAGCAGTTTGTACGCAACCGCGGACTACGAGTTCTCGCCGTTGTCGCAGCGTTGGGGAGTCGACACGAAACCCACAAGTCGCTCAGACGTGTTTCAACAGACCCCAGGAAGCCTGCCACTGATTGATATTATCGAACTGGTAACAAAGCTTAGGCGATTCGTTCGATTCCACTTGTCATAGTATAGTAAAAATAATAGATAAAGTTTCTGAGGTTCAAATAAACAAATTTTAGCACTTGCCAGGTAGCCGCGCGGAGATCGTTGCCTTCCGCCCAAGCTTAGTCTACATCCTCAGAAATCAACAAGTATCAGAAGGGTAAATTACTCTGTAGTTGAGTTTTCGCATCGATGTTTTAAATAAAAAATTATTTTCCTGTCTACAGTGTCTGGACAAGAAGCGATGAGCGCCGATGTGTTATGGACATACGTATAAGTGATACCGCCGAAGGCTGACACAGACCCGTCGATTGAAACGGATCTTTGAAGTAAGAAAATGTCGCAGCTCCCTTGCACGAAAAAACAAGAAACAGCTATAAAATTCGGCAGTAACAGCCGGCCAAATGCATCCCGTGTCGGCGGTTCATCTAGGACTTTTTTTTTCGAAGTTGAAATACCAATCGCAAACGAAAAAACGGAAGACACGTTGTCGTGAATGAAGTGTGAAAGGGCACAAGCCTGACACCATTGCCAATGGCGATTTGTTGCGTCGGAAACACCACGGAGGCTCGTGAATACATGCGGGTGTTACACGGATGTCCATGGCGAACCACAGCCGATCACACACAGAGCACGTGGCGCCGAACTCGTTCTGGAATAAGTGTCTGTTAAAGCAGTTTGTGGCCGCCTGTAACTGTTGCAGCGCCGTTTGTGGATCAGGAAGAGGCGCGTTTTCCATGGCTGTGTCGAGGTGTAGTTGGCCCATCCTCACATCCACTTGGCTCGATTGACTTGTACTTGCTCGGTTTGCCGCGGCAAGATGGCGGTCACGGCGCTTCAGAGCTTCATTTGCCTTGGTACCCGGAGATGCAGCAAATCACTTCAAGCGCATTGCCTCTCTTGCGTTGGCCCGTCGCGTCCCTGGATTCTCGTGTGAGACGCGCCTCGCCGCCCTGATGCATGCGACGTATACGGTCAGTCTCTCTTGAACGCCGCTTGAGTTTAGCGGCTGCCGCATGTCGCGTGTTGGGCGACACTGGTTTGGCGAGACGGGGCATCCTTCCCACACGATACCGCAAAGTAAACTGCCGCCACCGCCGCCGCCACAACACACCCAAGCATATGGTGGCCACGCGCGCCTTACGACAGTGACGTCACGCCAGACAGCTCCCAATCGGGAGGCCACCTCAAGCGCCTGACGACACTGACGTCAAGGCGCACCGTCGAACACACGGCCGCCACGCGTGCCGACGTGAAGAGTCATCCCGCGTGGCTCCGAACCACCCCGACACCCGCCCTTGACGACAGTGACGACACGCACGGAAGCCAATCTGGAGGCGCACACCTGCGCCTAGCGACAGTGACGTCACGATACAGAGGAGACCAATCAGGAGGTCGGAAAGCTGTGACAGTTTCTGCTAAAGGCAGGTGACCTTGGCAATGAGCCATTAAACCGCCTTAATATCAATCTTGTGGCACTTCCGGCCATACCGCGCTGATACCTTCCACGAGCCCCGCATGTGCGGCCGTGGCAATCCACGAGGTTCAGGAAAAACATTGATTCACAGTGGAGGAAAGGAACTAGGAATCTTACCAGTAAGTATTCAACCACTTTGGTGGGCAATATGGCAACACAGAACGTCAAGCGCAAAGCCAGAGAGGCTGAGATAATGAGTAATGAGATAATGAGTAACTACTTAAGGGGAAAAACGATGTCAGGCAATAAAATTTATGACCACTCAAACGGAAGCTCATTTCTTTTCTAAGCGCGATCAGGATAAGAAGGAAGAAGCACGTGCTTGCTGCAGTAAAGCTAGGGAAACGATGCAGCATGCTTTATCAGAATGTGAAGATACCTGCCCAGTGGCCAATTTAGGTATCTCTGGCCTTCTAGAAGCACTTGGGTTGAGCGAAAATAGGGAGTATGTAGCCATGTCCGCAGTAGAGATTAGAAAGCGGCCTTTGGGAGATTGGTGGAAGAAAAGTAGGGAAACTACAAACAACGGAGGCGTGCAAAAATAAAGTTCACAGTAGAGGTTCAGAAAGTTTCGTTATGAAAATTCATCGTGAGTTTCTTTCTCCTTTACCTTTTTACTTTTTTAACATAGGTAGGACATTAGGCAACATAATAACAGGAACGTGGTGGCGAAACCCACAACACCGTCCAAAAGGGGATGCTTATGTCATCCATCCATCCATCCATCCATCCATCCAAAGTAGACCTGCATTGGTAGTACCGGTGCACTGCGCATTTCGTCCTGTGTTTCTCCTTGCCTGGACAGCCTTTTGTCTTAAAACTTTACTGGTAGGAGCCATAAACTCACCGACCATGCCCTATCTCAAAAAAAAAAAATTCTGGACCCTACAGCCGCCAAAGCTCTGAACACCTACTACCACTGGCCTAGCCGGATGACCTTTATTAGCTTGTCTATCGTTATACACTGTTACGTAGGAAGACGCAGAAGAAAAGCTATATACAAGTATATTTACAAGAAAACACGCCGCACTTGGTCAATAGGCAACAGCCCACGCTAGCCTCCAATCCTCGTCGTCGTCTTCACACTGCTCGCCTCTTCGTCATCACAAATACTGTTCCGCAGCACTGCCCCCGGCGACAAAAGCGCCATCCCGGAGCGACTAAAGGCCGGACTCGGAAGCAGTGTAGTAGGCCTTGAGCCTACTGACGTGCACGACATCACTAGATGCCAGTGTAGGGTACGAGGTTGAACTCAGGAGCAATTTCGTACGTCACAGGCGTCACCTGGCGCAGCACGCGGTAAGGCCCTATGCATCAAGAAAGCAGCTTCTCTGAAAGTCCGACTAGACGAAAGGGCGACTACAGGAGCACGAGCGCACCAGGCAAAAACTGTATGCCGCGGTAGCGGGCGTTGTACTGACGCTGTTGAGTGGTTTGCGAGGCTGTCAGTCGAGCACGGGCAAGCTGGCGTGCATGGCCGGCGAGGGCGATGGCGTCGCGCGCATACTCGCTTGTTGAGATCACAGCAGGAGGAAGTGCCGTGTCAAGGGGCAAGGTCGGTTCGCGACCGTACAGTAGATAAAATGGAAAAAATTCGGCGGTGTTGTGCCGGTAAGAATTATACGCAAATGTGACCTAAGGAAGGGCAATGTCCCAGTGGTGGTGGTTCTTGAAAAACACTTGGACAGCATATTGGTGAGAGTACGGTTTAACCGCGTTGTCAGGCCATTGGTTTGAGGATGGTATGAGGCAGTCAGCTTGTGTTGAGTGGAGCAGGAATGCACAATGTCGACGATAACTTTCGAGAGCAAGTTATGACCACGGTCATTAAGCTGCTGTCGCGAGGCGCCATGAAGCAAGATAATGTCACGCAAGAGAAAGTCCACGACGTCAGTGGCGCAAGTAGTAGGGAGAGCCCACGTGATAGGGTAACGGGTGGCGTAATCAGTTGCGACGGCTACCCATTTGTTCCGGGAGCTTGACGTGGGAAAGGGACCGAGGAGGTCTAATCCGACACGATAGAACGGTTCCACAGGGACGGTGATCGGCTGGAGATGATCGGCACGTAGTACCTGAGGTGTTTTCCGACGCTGGCAGGGATTACAGGCAGTAATTTGACAAATCCCTAGGGTTATGGATCGGCAACTGGGAAGACCATCCGAGTACGTTTGCAAATATCCGCTGGACAGTCACGCCGGCAAAGTACCTAGGGGTGCCGCTTGAGCACTACCGCGACGCCGTTGATTACTGGAATGCCGAAACTGAAAGGGTTCGTGAAGGTACACGTAAATGGGGAGGCCGCAATTTCTCTATGTTTGCTCGTGCGACAGTGTGCAACCTGTTTGCCGTCGCTAAACTTTCTTACGTGCTCCAAGCGTTGTGCATGTCAAGGGCTAACATACAACGTTTACACAGAGTGCTCGCAGTGTTTGTGTGGGGTTCAAGCTGGGAGCGCACCAGTCGCACTAATCTCTTTCGTTCGGTTAAAAATGGAGGATTAGGTCTGGCACATTTGTTCATTAGGCAGATTGTGTCGAGGTTTGTTTTCTTGCGGGACCAAAATGACCCATTTTTAGTAACTATGTTTCAAACAAGGCTGAGCGAAACTATACCTGAGTTTATTGTATCGTCACATCGGTGCAGTCAAGGCAGAGCGCGCGGTTTCCTAAAAGAGGTAGTCTTGGCTTTTCAGCTGTTAAAGGTTCGGTTTTCCATGGAATACTTAAGTAGGGTACCACGAAAGCGCTTATATAAGGAGCTGGTAGACACAATGTTGCCGGTGCCATTGTATCGCTCGATGTTCTGCATTGGACCTGAAAAAGATGCACTAAAAAGAGTAAAACGCATGCCAGTACGCCCGTCGGTAAAGTCCTTCTTTTTCCAGCTACACACCAATACTTTACCTGTGAAACCGTGGCTAGATGAAAAAGGCCTTTCCGTGCCTTGGAGCGTCAACTGTTTACTATGCCGGAAAGCCGAAACAGTAGAACACATTTTTCTTGACTGCTGGGATGCTGTGTTCCATTGGGACATATTACAGAGAACACTAAAGAAGGACTTGCCGATTACACCATATGGGATTCGTTTCTTGCCTACTCTAAATGAAGACAAAGTACCCTATGACATGTTCATGCTCGTGTCTTTACATAGCTTATGGAAAACTAGAATGGCCGTGAGACATGCCGATGTCAATGCCCGGCCTGTTAGAGAATACTTCGTCGAAAGCATTTGTCATATTAAGGAAATGTATAATTTGCAAAAAGAAAAACCAACATGGCTCAGTGTGATGACTGAGCTAGCGAATTTCAAGCGTTTTTAGCCCTGTGACTGCCAACCAATGGCAGAGATTTTCTCGTGACCGTTGTGTATTGTTAAAATGTCTTCTTTTGTAGCCTTGTTGCCATGTCGGTAATAAAGAAAAAAAAAGCAACATAGCGTCGGACGGAGCGAGCGAGACCAGGCCAATAGAAGCGGCGGCGGACGCGGTCGTATGTGCTGGTTACCCCAAGATGTCCTGCAGTGGGTGCGTCATGCATCTCAAAGAGCACAGTCTGTCGTAGATGTTTTGGCATGACAAGAAGAAGATCAGGGCCATCAAGGAGAAAGTTCCTTCGGTACAGAATGCCGCCCTGGAGGACATATCGGCGGACGGACGCGACTGTAGGTGTAGAGCGCAGACGCTCGATAAGTACTCTCAGCGATAGGTCTCGGTACTGCTCATCGGCGATGTGAGCGAAGGCAGACACAGAGAAAATGCCGTCGGCGCGCCTACTGTCGGCGTCGTCAGGCACGTCTACCGGGTAGCGAGACAGGCAGTCAGCGTCCTTGTGTAGTTGGCCAGATTTGTAGGTGACAGAGAACGAATATTCTTGGAGGCGTAAGGCCAGCGACCAAGTCTTCCTGTAGGGTCTTTCAATGAGCATAACCAGCAAAGCGCGTGATGGTCTGTGACAACGGAAAAGGGTCTGCCATATAAGTATGGGCGGAACTTCGCAACCGCCCAAACTAGGGCCAGACATTCACGCTCAGTGATGGAATAGTTGCGCTCCTAGGGTGAGGGGAGCGTGCTGGCGTTAGCTATAACACGGTCGTGGCCGCGCTGGCGTTGTGCCAGTACTGCGCCAATTCCGTGACCGTTGGCATCAGTGCGGGCTTCGGTAGCGCCAGAAGGATCGAAATGGGCCAAAATGGGAGGCGTTGTGAGAAGGTCGATTAGATACGAGAATGCAGAAGCCTCGTTATCGCACCACTGGAAAGGAGCGTCTTTTTCAATAGCTTGGTTAGTGTTCGTGCTATGGCCGCGAAATTTTTCACGAAACGGCGGAAGTACGAACAAAGGCCGATGAAGCTGCGCACATCCTTGACTCACTTCGGAACAGGGAATTGCGTAATAGGATGGATCTCCCCTGGGTCCTGTTGCACTCCGTTCGCGTCAACGAGATGTCCAAGGATGGTAAGCTGGCGACGGCCGAATAGGCACTTCGCTGCGTTCAGGACTGCTGAGAGGCGCACGAGGTGCGTTGCGAAGGTGGGGAGAATACTATAACGTCGTCCAAGTAGCACAGCCACGTGGACCATTTGAAACCGTGAAGAAGGGAGTCCATCATGCGTTCAAAAGTGGGAGCGTTACATAGACCGAACGGCATCACTTTGAATTGATAAAGCCCGTCGGGTGTGACAAAAGCAGTCTTCTTGCGGTCAAGATCGTTCCCGGCAATCTGCTAGTAGCCGGAGCGAAGGTCAATAGAGGAGAAACAGCGAGCACCGTGCAGGCAGTCAAGGGCGTCATCAATCCGAGGTAGGGGATACACATCCTTTTTCCGAACCCTGTGAAGGTGCCGATAATCCACGCAAAAGTGCCATGAGCCATCCTTCTTTTTTACCAGCACAACAGGTCACGCCCATGGACTACATAACGGTTGAATAATGTTCCTGGCATGCATTTTCCGAACTTCGGCGTGAATTTCCGAACTTCGACGCGGGCGGCGATGAATAGGAGCGGCATCGCCGGTATTAATGCGGTGTTGAACACCTGTAGTTTGGGCCTAGGGACGATCGGTAAAGTAAAAAAAAATATCGTGGTAGGAAAAGAAACCGTTGTAGAGCTCACGAGCGTGCTTGGACGGCATGTCGGGCGCAATCATTTTCTGTAAGTCGGCGATGGTACAAGTTGCCGAAGGCGACGGCAGAGGAGGATCGGCTGAATTGTCGTCTACTGCAATACATGCTACTCAGTGATCCTCGAATCAGCAGAGCTGGGCCAGAGACATCCCGCGTGGCAGCACTTGTGTCGTCAAGACAAAATTGACCACTGTCAGGCAGACGCAATTCACTGTTATAGGTGAACCTGTATGAGGTACTGTGATCCCTTGTGTAAGTAGGTCGTCTTGCATAGGAGCCGCGATGTAGTGACCGTGGGGGACTGGTGGGGATGACACTAAGTCAACGTAAGTCAGTGCCGAAGGTGGCAATTGAACGAAGTCGACGGAACTGAGGCGACTGGAGTGTGGTTGAACGGGATCCGGAACAGGCAGGTCGAGGCGGAGAGTACTGGCGGAACAATCGATGAGAGCAGAATGTGCGGAGACGAAGTCTAAGTCGAGGATGATGTGGGGCCAGTGAGCGATGACCGTGAAAAGCACGATAGTGGAGCGATCGGCGAAGTAGACGCGGGCGGCACATAGCAATTACGGGGGCTGTTTCGCCTTCGGTGACACGGACAACAGGCGTCGTGGTGGGTGTGATTTTTTTCTTCAGGCGGTTACGAAGGTCAGCACTCATTACCGACAAATGCGCCCCAATGTCCATAAGAGCAGACACAGAAACACCGTGTACTTGCGCGTCAAGAAGGTTCAGATGAGTGAACAATGCCAGTATAGGATTTGGAGGCGTAGGGAGCAATGCAGCGTCACCTCGAGGCGCTGCATCATCTAGTTTTCCGGCTGGGAGCGGCGTCCGAAGGGAGTCGACGAAAAGGAGCGACGGGGCTGGGGAGAGCGAGATTGTTTTCATTGGGGCGAAGGCGAACGAGAACAGGGCGGTTCGGCGCAGGAGAATCAGTGGCAACATTATCGGAGCGTGCGGCATAGGGACGAGAAGGGCCACCTGGGGGGGAGGGGGAGGTTAGAGTAGGCAGTATAAGTAGACCGGGTCGGGGAACTCCAGCGACTGCGACAGTGCTGAGAAGTGTGCCCGATTCGATGGCAGTGAAAACAAATAGGCGTGTCGTCAGCAGTGCGCCATTCAGATGGGTTGCGGAACCGTGGTGAGTGAGAAGATGCGGGACGGGGCGCAATCGAAGAAGCCGGGTGGGTATCAGGGCGATGGGCCGAGCAGATGGTGTGAAGACCCATGTTTGCGAACTCCTGGCAAACAACTGCCTGGATCACGGAAACCATGACTGCAGGTGCGTTGGAGGGGCTGGAGTCGAAGGTAACCGGATAGGAGGCGGTTTCGATCTTACGCCGGACGATCCTGGTAACATCGCCAGTGTTGTTGGTACGAGGAGCGTCGGCACAGGAAGATGTCGTTGGGGCGTTGGGCAGACGGGCAAACTGCTGGTCGAGACGTCGGCTTTTAGCGAGTTCCAGGCGGCGGCACTCTTTTGTAACTGCATCCACCGTTGCCACGTTGTTGAAAACCAGCAAGTTAAAAGCGTCATCGGCAATGCCAATGAGGATGTGGGAAACCTTGTTTGACTCAGTCATGTGTGCGTCAATTTTGCGGCACAGATCAAAGACATCCTGACTGTAGGGGACGAAGGGCTCTGTTGACATCTGCACACTGCCAGAAAGGGCGTTCTGCGCGGCAAGTCGGTGACCGTAGGGGTTGCCGAACAAGTCTCGGAGCTTTTGCTTAAGCAAATCCCAACTGGTGAGCTCATCTTCGTGCGTCCGAAAGCAAACTCGAGGTGTGCCACCGAGGTAAAAGACTACGTTGGCGAGCATGATTGTAGGGTCCCACCGGTTATTGCGGCTGACATGTTCGTACAGGCTGATCCAGTTCTCGATATCTTCCCCATCTTTGCCCGAGAATACGCCAGGATTACGGGGAGCGGGGAGAGTGATGTAAGTCGTCGAAGTGGCAGCAGGTGTCGGAGCCGGCGGAGTCGAGCTGTCGTCGCCGGCAGCCATGATGGAAGGCTCGACGTACCGTCCACTGCGAAGCTTCGTGACTAGGTACAGGGAACGTCCACCTCCACCAAATATGTTACGTAGGATGAAGCAGACGAAAAGCTATATACCAATATATATTTACAATGCGCTGCACTTGGCCAAGAGGTAAAAGCCCGCGCTAGCCTCTAATAGTCGTCGTCGTCGTCTTCACACTGCTCGCCTCTTCGTCATCGTAAATACTGTTCCGTAGCAATACGATCCACACAACATGTCAGAATAAGATTATTCATGCATTTTATTTACAAGACACAACTCGGCTTACATAGAAATAGTTCTTACCCTTACAAAAATGAGTTTAGACTTTCTGTAGAAAGTCTATGGACTTTTTATAGACAACCTTGCCTTTCCATAGATTTGGTCTTTTGTTGATAAAAAGTCTATAGACTGTCTATAGACGAGAGTCAATAAAGTTTGTATTTCTATTTGTCATCTCGACTTCTATAGCCGGTCTGTAGAAAAAAGTCGATAAGGTATTTGTTTCTTATTGTCTACTTCCCCTCCATAGACTACCTAGAGACACAAGTCGATACAGCATGTATTTACTTTTGTCCATTTTTTGTTTATAGGCTGTCTATAAACGAGAGTCGATAAGGTTTCTATTTATTTTTGTGCACTCGCACTCCATGGTCGTTCTATAGAAAAAAGTCGATAAAATGATTGTTTCTCTTTGTCTACTTCCTTTATATAGATTACCCATACACGAAAGTCGAAACGGTCTCTATTAATTTTTGTCCTTTCTTTGTGTATATACTGTCTATAGAGGAAAGTCAAGAAAGTTTCTATCTCTATTTGTCTACTCGCATTCTATGGATCGTGTATAGAAAAAACTGGATAAGGTATTAGTTTCTTTTTGTCTACTTCCCCTCTATAGACAACCTATAACGAAAGTCCATGCAGTCTCTGCTTTAGTCCATTCATTGTCTGTAGACTGTCTATAGACGAGAGTCGATACAGTTTCTATTTCTTTTTGTCTACTCCCGGTTTATAGGTTGTCTACAGACAAAAGTTGATAAGTAGTTTTTTTTCGCCTATTTCCACTTTATAGACCACCTATAGACAAATGTGGATGTAGTCTCTATTTATTGTTGTTCATTCTTGGTCTTTAGACTGTCTATAGGCGAGAGTCGATGAGGCGTTGATTGCGTTTTTTTGCTCCCAGTTTATAGATTGTCTATAGACAAAAGTTCTTAATGTTTCGCATTCTTTTTGTCTTCTCCCATTCTATACTCGGTCTATAGAAGAAAGTCAATATGAGGCTTCTTTCTTTTTGCCTACTTTCGCCTTATACATTACCTGTAAAAAAAATTTGATAGTCTCCATTGATTATGCTTATTGGTATCCTTATTGATTTTTGGTTTATAGACTGTCTATTGACAAAAGTCGACAAGGTGTATATTTCTTTTTTGTATATTCGCAGGCGACTTAGTTCTTCACACACGCACATGCAGATAAGCACGTACACACGCAAAAAAACACACAATATATATATATATATATATATATATATATATATATGTATGTACATTATTGCTGCGCAACTGGCCGCTGGAGGCACATTGCGTTTAATCGCGGGCTTCTTCACCCTCGCAAAACACTTTTACGGAGCACTTGTTGAGCAACAGAAAGCCCTATCGGGAGTTTCGCAGATTGCTCATCAATTTTCTCATTGCGGCCATTGATCGCATTTTAATAATTGAGAAGTTGATTAATTAAGACTAGTTCTCTAATCAGTGAAAAAAAAATCTATCTCCAAGCGACGGCAAACAACATCACCTTAGTTCTCTCCAGCTACATAGCATTTGCATATCTTAAAGTCTGGCTCAATTTAGGTGAAACACCTAGTATACTACTTTGCAATTCGAATCATTCTCCACGGTTTCTTGTATCACCGCTGATGCAGCCCATATAGGGCGGGACGTCACAAAATGTCATGTTAACTTGAGCGAACAGCCCGTATAGCGATTGTAGTAAGGCGTGCGATGAACTAGAAAACAGTCGATACTGTAGAAGTCATATTCCTTCAGGCATGCATGCCTTCTATAGATTGTCTATAGACAAAAGTCTGTAATCTCGGCCCAACCCGTCTACGCTGTAACCAAGCGCAGGTACCGGTGAATTATACGGAGCTACGTTTGGTATAAGCCAATGAACTTGCATACTGCTGCGATTGCTGCAGCGCCTATTTGTAGATTTTAATATACACATAGTATACACCTCCGCATTTGTTGACCACATAATATGATCTACGTAGTCTTTCTCGGCAATCATAAAACAGCCTTCACAGTTGTCATAGCATGACTTTTGCGGCAGTAGAATGACCAAAACAAGACTGCATCCAATCGTTACAATAGATGTTATGAACGCAAACTTTAGCTTCAAGCGGATTCCAAACAGGCATCAAAGTAACAGCACAAATACTCGTAATGTTTGTAGCTGACAACGCAGATTTGTTAGTGTGCGATGACCGATGTCGCGCATGTGGTGTGCGCGTTGTGTTTCGTGCGATTATCAGGTACTTTTCACGTTGTCCTCATATCTCGGCTGCATCACTAACATCGGGTGGTTTTTTTGCTGACAGATATCTTGCATCATAAGCTCATCATAGGTTCTCATTCACTTAAAATATGTGCCAAATTGTCTGAGTTGACCCAGTATTTCGCAGGGGCGATATGTCTGCGCGGGCACATATGAGTACGTCATTGCTGTACTGATTGCTTTGACCTGTCATCAGAACAAAAAATTGCACTAACATATGTGCGGGTATCACATTTCACGGTACGCTGGAAGATATGCTAGAAATGCACTGTATTACTCATGGTCGCTGGCGATAATGCAAACCACTGACGGGCACTGTAACGGCTTTTACAAACAGCGCATTTATGCAAGTGTGCGTTCCAGTTCCATACGATAGCCCACAGCATTTGTAATACAACGTGCCAGCGCATCTCTTTCATCCATGACAAAAAATGAAAAATGATAAGAAAAGCAACCAGTTCTGCGCGCATGGCGCTGAGAGAGAGAGAGAGAGAAAGACAAAAAATCAAAAAGGAAAAGGCACTCGGACTCCTCGGAGCGCGCACACCCTCGTCGTGCAGAGCTCTTGCGCATGCGCAATCTTAGCAATGGTGGCGCGCCGTCTGTCCGCGCCTATTTGAATTCTCAACGCATGCGCCTTGCACGCAAATCCCTGGGGTGAATTTCCGCATGGCTGCCATTGGCTGTTTTTAACCAGAGGCTCTTGTGACACTAGCGCCAAGGTCCCCTTCAGTTACGGCCCAAGCAGGAGGGCAATACTTTGGCAAAATGGCGGCGCACGCGATTGCTTACGTCGCGGTGGCGATAGGAACAGCAGCCCGGTCCGCCCCCTCTCTACCCTTGCCTATGTCCCTTCATTTTTGCATTCTGGTTGTGTGTCCACGGCGCAGCAGCGCGTATGTTCTTTTTTTAAATGGTGCGCTCACGCTATTATAGGCACTGTTTGTGAACTGGCGCGTGGTGAGCCGTGGGTTCTTTATGCGTTAGCATGCACGCACTCTTGTCCATACTCTGAGAGTGCCAGCATTTATAAATTTATAACATTTATAAATTCCCCTTCCAACACAATAGATATTCGGCCTAGTTTTATTGACTTCGGCTTCCGAAAACAAATATTTTCGCATAACTTGGTATGATACATGCTCAGAAAATGAACAAAACTGAAAAATTCATGACATATTGTCACGAGCGAGATATTCTACAAAAGTTCGGCGGCGAAACGTGGTCGCCCGATAGAGATAAGTACACGTGACTGTGTTCGCCGCTATCGTTGCGCTTTAAGTGTAGCCTGTTTTGTGGGCACAGGTTCGCCCAATAAAAGCCAGTTTTGTCTTTCACAGTACTGCTACTGTGTTCTTTAACGTCACTACCACGTGACATCTGGTGGAGGTGCTAGTGCGTTCATGTACCGAACGCCCCCGCAAAGCGGCGATCCAAGCCCGCAGCCCGAGGACAAAACTAACATCGCCCAAGACCAGCGTGCTAGCCGCAGACTGCAAGGACTGCCCCCAGAGCAAGGACTTCTACCTGAGTCGACAAAGAAGATCGTGGTCAAAGCAACCCCAATGGCTACCCAGCACCTCCACTAGATGTCACGTGGTAGTGACGTTAATGAACACAGTAGCAGTACTGTGAAAGACAAAAGTAGCTTTTATTGGGCGAACCTGTGCCCACAAAACAGGCTACACTTAAAGCGCAACGATAGCGGCGAACACAGTCGGCGATCGTCGAAATCTGATCTGCGGGTCAAGCGCGTCGGCTTTTATACAGCAGTCGTCGAGTGTTCGGTTTGTCTAATCGTTCGGACCCGCGTGCCTTCCACAAAGTTCTACATCATTCGCGTCACGCGATGAAAGCAGATAACACAAGGTTCGGCGACAACAGATAGCGGATAGAAGCATCGATATCTTTCCAGAAACTTCGGATACATGCAGGCGCGTCCCGCGCTGTGCGATAACATTTGTTCGGCGGCGAAACGTGGTCGCCCGATAGAGATAAGTACACGTGTCAATATACATGGGTACTTAACAATACAAAAATTCACAGACAGTTAAATAACAAAATAAATAAAACTGGAGAGAACGCAAAGGCCGTTTCATGTAGACACACATAAAAGATTTTTATATAATTCCCTAAAGACGAAAGTGTAGGAGTGCTTATGATATGCGCACTGAGAGCTTCTGATATACACAGCGAGATATTCTACAAAAGTGGACTACGTGTATGACATAGTCATGCTAAGTAAAGAAAGGGAAAACTTACTGGTAACAGAAAAAACAATGACACGCAAAATAACTAAAAATTAATAAAATGCTAAGACTGTTTTATTGATAGCCATACCAAGAAAAAAATACTAGAACATATTTATAAACCTGCACAAAAGTATATGAAATGCGTGACATCTTCATTACTACTGAAAAAAATAAAAAAGACATGGTAGGAGAAAAGAACATTGTACTAAAAAGGGAAATACACGTTATTACATTAATTTGCACTTAGCCATAACTTGAGTAATGATGGCAAGGGGAAGCAGAAGGTAGTCAGCTTTTGCAGCAGCATATAGAAATCATGCGCAGGAAGGCCTATTCTTCAATCGAAGACGTTGTGAAACAGGCCAACAACACGAGGTTCCTTTCACGGCAAATGCAATGCTTACCAGTAAAATTACGTCACTTCGCGCCACGTCATAGTGCTACACGCCTGTGATATTTGATTATTCGAACGAGGCGCGTGGGCGCCTCGTTCGCGCGGGAAGAACGAACTGGGCTCGCGCTGGGAATCTAACCAGTCAGCGCTGCAACCGATGTTGCAAATGTAACCACTAAATAGTTGCTCGTCTTAATGACTCGTCCTTCGCGTAACATTGTGGTGGAGGGTGCCGTTCCCTGTCCTCGCCATGGAGCTCCAAAGCGGCCGCACCGTCCTGCTTCTTGCCATGGCTCCCGGTGACGGCACCTCGTCTCCAGCTACTCCTGCGACCCCGACAACAACGTACGTTACCGTTGCCAATCCCCGCGACCTTGACATATTCTCCAGCCAAGATAATGTCGACGTTCAGGACTGGCTCAACCTGTATGAGCGTGTTAGCCAAAACAACCGCTGGGACCCTAGCATTATGCTAGCCAATGTCCTATTCTAGTTAGGCGGAACTCCTCGTGTCTCGTTCCGGACACACGAGAACGAGATCTCTAGCTGGGGTGCTTTCAAGGAGAAGCCCGTCGACCTTTTTGGAAATCCCACGGGTCCACAGCTGGCTGCTAGAAAAGAGCTTGCTACCCGAGTTCAGTCTTCTACTGAAACGTATGTCTCGTACATACAGGACGTGCTCGCTCTTCGCCGGAAAGTTGACGAGAAAATGGCCGAGATTGACAACGTTGGTCACGTACTTAAAGAGATCGTAGACGACGCCTTCAACTTGTTGGTTTTAAACAATGTGCCCACCATAGATGTTATTGTCAAGGAATGCCGCCGCTTCGAGCTCGCCAAAAGCCGCCGCGTCATTCCACAGTTCTCTCGGCTCCCTAACACGGATGAGACGTCGTCTTGCGTTGACCTTACTGCTTCACAACCTTTTAATGAGCATTTCACACGTATTGTTCGCGGCGAACTGCCCTACCTCCTGGACGTCGCCGTATTCGAGCTCCTTTTCCCCGTCTCCTCGCCCCCATATGCCGATCCGTGCCGTTACTCGCTTCACCGTAAGCCTCACACCTCTGACGTATCCGTCGATGTCAGTCGTCCTGCTCGCTCGCCGTCACCTCAGCGCCGTCGGTCCCCGTAGACCCAGCTACGCCGCTATTCATCGCCGGAACAATTATGGACCATCCCGGACGGAAAACTAGGCCGTGGAGCTTTTGGAAGTAGTGCGGCATTACGTTTGTCCTCCCCAAATCCTTCATTGACGCACCTCACCAACACGAATTTATTTGAAGTAGCCGTAGAGGGTGTTCCGTTGACGGCATTAAATGATACTGGAGCCCAAGTGTCCAGAATGAGCGCTAGCCTATGTCGTCGCCTCAATGTTCTTACGCCTGCCATCACTCGAGCTGTACACATCGCCAATAACACCACTGTTGCCGTCACGGGTATGTGCACTGCTCGCATAGGAATTGTTGGCCGCCATGTTCCAGTTCTGTCCACCGTGCTGTCCAGTTGCCCTGATGACCTAATCTTGGGGCTCGATTTTCGGACGACGCATTATGGCCTCATCGGCTGTTCTAAAGGTACGCTGTGCCTCGAGCTTCCTCCAGTTTCAGACGTTCGCCCCCAACAATCGAAAACTATCTGCACTACCGCGTTTGTTCGCTTACCTCCAAAAGCCCTAACTGTTGAATTGGCCTCAACGGCAACCGTGCCTGATGGCGACTGTGTCGTCGCACCTATTCGTGATTTGCTCCTGGCGCGTGATATCTCTGTGCCACAATCCGTCGTAACCCTTGCCGCCAATCGGATGTGTCTCCCCGTTATTAATTTTGGCTTGACGAAGCAAGTGTTACCTGAAGGCCTAGCGGTGGCCATGCTCCGGTCAGTGACAGATGACCACGTCACTGCTTTTGCAGCCGACGCGTCTATAGCTCCTCCTGATTACCCGCAGGATGCCTTGGACGTCGACGGCCCATTACGTCCCATGGTTGCTCCGGACCTCGCACCTGACCAAGCAGCCACCCTATATCGCCTATTGCTTTCCTATCGTGGCATATGTGACACTGACAATCGAAAACTTGGTCAGACGTCCCTTGCTAAGCATCGGATAAACACTGCTGATTCTGTTCCCATTCACCGCCAACCGTAGCGCGCGTCAACGGCAGAGCGGCAAGTTATTCAGCAGGAATTCAACAAGATGCACGCCAGAGGCATTGTTGAGCCCTTGTGGAGTCCTTGGGCGTCGTCGGTCATGCTCGTCGAAAAGGAAGATGGCCCTTGGTGTTTTTGCGTTGATTACCGCTTCGATGGAAACAACTTTATTCTGAATCCGGCAAATTTGATGACCCGGGCTCAGGTCTCCCATGAGGGGACTTCGAGGCCTTGCCTCGTCGCCGCCTCTCGGGCTTTCTGGACAGCCCACTCTTGTGTCTTGAGGTTGGAGCTGCGCAGAGCGCGGCCCACTTCGACGCAAGAGCCTCCGGAGCTACTGCCATTGTAGCTGATGTAACCCGACACTCCCACAGCATGTGTGACAGCATCGCTCTAGTTTCCTGACATAATTTGCAAAGAGCAGTCGGGTATTGCGCGGGGAAAATGTGCTGCAATCGCACCGCACCGGGGAATGTTTGTGTTTGCAATTGTCGCCAGATGACTGTCTGGCGACGTTTCAGCATGGGGTGAGGTGGGGGCAGCAACCGCCTGCCTAGCTGGTAGTGCTTGGTAATGTCATTGTACCTGACCAGGCGTTCTCGCGTGTTTTGAGCCAGCAGCTCCGAACTCGAAGAGGCGGTCCCCGATTCTGCGCGGCGGGTCAGTTCTCGCGCAGAGTGGTGTGCTACCTTGTTCAAGTTAATGAGGCCCTCATCGGTGGGGGTGGCGACGTGCGCTGGAAACCATATGATGGCGGTGTTATCGAAGTGCTGTCGACCAGCTTTCCTTAGAATCTGGAGAGCTTCGGAGGAAATGCGCCCCCGCGCGTAGTTGTGAACTGCGGATTGTGAGTCGCTAAACACTACCTCGCAGAGGGGGTCGGTAAGCGCAAGCGCAATCGCTACCTCTTCTGCTGTTTCGGGGTATTCCGTTGCGACACTACACCCGTGCGTAAGTCTGGAGCTAACGTCTACGACTACCGCCGTGAACCGGTGTTCTCGTGTGTATTCTGCAGCGTCTACAAAGCGCGTAGTCCTCGTTCCACCCAAGGAGCGCAGCAGTGCCTTGGCACGAGCCTGGCGTCGGCCCCGATTAAATTTGGGGTGCATTACCGCCACCTCAACTGAATTACAAAAAAGGACGTTCACCCTTTACCACGAATCGACGACGCTATTGATTGTCTTCACGGTGTTCAATACTTTTCCTCCATGAACCTTCGATCTTGTTATTGGCAGATTTCCATCGACGAGCAAGACCAAGAAAATACCGCTTTCGTTACTCCAGATGGCCTCTCCCATTTCAAGGTTATGCCGTTCGGTTTATGCATAGGTCCCACCATGTTCGAACAGATGATAGATTCTCTGCTTCAAGGTTTCAAATGGTCAACTTGTCTTTGTTTCTCCGACGACGTCCTTGCGTTTTCTCCTACATTTGAGACGCACCTTGAGCGCGTCGCACCTATCCTTGACGTATTCCGCTACGCTGGGCTCCAATTAAACTCATCGAAGTGCCACTTCTGGCGCCGACAGATTATAGAGCTACGACATCTCGTCGATGCTTCCGTAGTACAACCCGAACCGGAGAAGGTTCGAGCAGTAACGGATTTCCCTGTACATCAGTCTGTCAAAGACGTCCGGAGTTCCGCGGGGCTCTGCTCATATTTCCGACGGTTCGTGAAAGATTTCGCAGCAATCGCTCAACCACTCACTGAACTTCTGAAGAAAGACGTGCCTTTCACGTGGGGTTCCCCTCAGACTGCCGCATTTTCACGCCTTATCATGATTCTCACCAATGCACTGCTCTTGGCCCACTTTTAACCTTCCGCACCTATAGAAGTCTGAACCGATGCCAGCGGTTATGGGATCGGCGCCGTCTTATCGCAACGCTAGCACGGACACGACCGCGTTATAGCCTACGCTAGCTGACTCCTGACAACTGCAGAGTGCAACTAATTGATTACCGAGCGCGCATGTTTTGCTCTCGTCTGGGCTGTTTCGAAGTTCCGCCCATATGTATATGGCAAGCCCTTCTCAGTAATCACAGACCATCATGCGCTCTGTTGGCTTTCGTCGCGCAAAGATCCTAGTGGCAGGCTCGGTCGTTTTGGCGTTCCGACTACAAGAATATCCCTACACAGTGACTTACAAATCGGGACGCTAACACCAAGATGCAGACTGCCTCTCTCGCTACCCAGTCGAAGACGTGACCTCTACGTCTAATACTTGCACCGACGCCTGTGTTAACTCTGTTTTTCCTCTGCTCCATGTCGCCATCATCATTGTCCGCCTGTAGTAGTCACTTGCCGATAGTTTCCTTCGCTTATTCACACTTCAGTATGGCGTACAATACCGCCACAATGTTCACCCCGACGGCCCTGCATTACTCCTTGTGATCCCTAAACACCTTCGCTCGTATGTTCTCCACGAACTTCATGACCTCCCCACTGCCGGTCACCTGGGTGTGTCACGTACTTACGACCGGACCCGCCGACGCTTCTTTTGGCCAGGGCTTGCTCGCTCTGTTCGACGATACGTAGCTGCGTGTGAGAAATGCCAGCGACGCAAGACACCATTGACGCTCCCTGCTGGGTACCTTCAACCACTCGACATTACCCGGAATCATTCTTTCAGATTGGTTATGACCAACTTGACCCGTTTCCTCTTTCTACCTCTGGGAACAGGTCGATCGCTATGGCCACGGATTACGCCACGCGCTAAGCCAACACTCGAGCGCTTTCTACAAGCTGCGCCAGAGATGTGGCCGATTTTCATCTACGCAACTTCATTTTATTACATGGAGCTCCGCAGCTTCTCACTGACCGTGCCCGGATATTCCTATCAAAAGTTATCGCGGACATCCTGCAGTCCTGTGTCACGAGGCACAAGCTGTCCACGTCATACCATCCGCAAACAAACCGCCTCACGGAGCGTCTCAGTCTCACTCTCACAGACATGCTCGCCAAATACATCTCTTCAGACCACACTAAATGGGACCTGGCTCTACCGTTTGAATTCCTCGCGCCACGACACAGCCGGTTATTCCCCATTTTTCCTTCTGTTCGGCCGAGAACCAGCACTGCCCCTCGACACAACCCTCCCTGTTCACCCGGCACCAACCAGTGAATATGCACTTGACGTAATCGCCCGCTGTGCCCATGCAAGGAAAATTGCTCGTGACCGCCTTCTGAAATCCCGAAAGAGTCAAAGGCGTTTGCAGGACCGGTGACACCGAGACGTGCAGTTCCGGCCTAGTTCTTTGGTGCTTCTAGGGTATCCGTCGCGTCAGGTCGGCCTGTCAGAAAAACTGGTGTCTCGTTACACAGGCCCATACCGAGTGATTCGTGCCGTGACTCTCGTCACCTACGAGATCGCGCCTGACACCCCATCTGCTTCCCAGTCCAGTGATATCGTGCAGGTAACACGACTCAAGCAGTGTCACACTCCCAGCTCCGGGACGTCGCTTCTGCCGCCGGAGGATTATACTACACACATGTGATATTCTATTATTTGAACGAGGCGCGTGGGCGCCATCACTCGAGAAATGAGGAGCAAGAACGAACTGGGCTCGTGCGAGAATCTAAACGATCAGCGCTGCATCCGCTGTTGTAAATATAACCTGCAAATAGGTGCTCGTCTTACTGACTCGTCATTCGCGTAACAATACCTACTGGGCACTCTTTTATGTAATAAATACGAACTGCAAAAATCTGCGTACAGGAGACTTGCAATTCTCCTGTTTTCCAAAAAAGAAGCGCGTCATGTATACACATGAAGGTTGTTCGCACGGTTTTCCGATCGGCAGCTATTGAGATGATACATAAACACGAAGAGTAATTTTTTAGCCGTTAGTGCGTTTGTAGAGCGGTGACACACAGAAACAGCATTGAGGCCAGAATGGAAAGCTGGGCGAGTTACTGAAGTTTCAGAATGAGACTTGGCACAGAAAAACAAGTCACAGACCAGGTGACCATGAGGAGAAACATCTATTTGTCAGCGTTCTCTACCAGAGAGTACAATAAGCCTCTATATGGCTTTAATAGATTACGAAAAGACATTTGATTCGGTTTAGATACCAGCAGTCATAGAGGCATTACATAATCAAGGAGTACGGAACGCTAACGTCTATACCCTGGAAAATATCTACAGAGGTTCTACAGCTACATTAATTCTACACAAGAAAAGTAGGAAGATATCTATAAAGAAAAGGGTCAGACAGGAAGACACAATCTCTCCAATGCTATTCACTGCGTGCTTGGAAGATGTATTCAAGCTATTAAACTGTGAAGGCGTAGGAGTAAGGGTCGACGGCGAATATCTCAGCAACCTTCGGTTTGCCGATGACATTGTTCAATTCAGGAACAACGCAGACGAGTTAGAACAAATGATTGGGGACCTTAACACAGAGAGCGTAAGAGTGGGCTTGAAGATTAATGTGCAGAAGAAAAGAAAGTGGAGAAGAAGGGAAGAGAAAAGAAGAAGGCGGGGTGGTTAACCAGAATAACGTCCGGTTGGCTAACCCTACAACGGGGGAATGGGACCGGGGTAAACGAGGATGACAGAGCAAGAGAGAGGAGGAAAGGAAAGAAGGAAATTAGCGGTGAGTTCGCTGACACATGTGGTCTAATAGAAATTGCATTAATAGTCACAGACGTTCGCACAAGGCCGTCGTCCTCAAGAAGCACAAAAGCGCCTTCAGCGCTTTGTGGGCCGACGAGCGGCGGGGGCGGTGTTCCAGCAGCACCTGCGTGGAAAGCGGCCGATTTTCCTGTTTTTGGAGAGCGTTGGCAAGTTCTTGTCTTTCTGGGGTATATTGTGGACAGTGGCACAGCAGGTGGCCGATATTTTCTTCGGTGCAGCAGACTTCGCATGCTGAAGTGTAGGTCAAGTGTAGAGTATGCCTTTGCGAAGGCAACTCCAAACGAAAGGCGACAGGAGTGCTAAGCCCGACGCTTTTCAATCTGACCCTCATTGGATTAGTTGACAACCTCCCATGCACCGTACTACTTTCCATCTATGCGGACGACATCTGCATTTGGGCATCAGGTGTAACACGACATCAGCTTCGCGCTCGGCTTCACAAGGTAGCCACGATGGCATTTTGCTACCTTCGTCAACAAGGACTTGAAATTTCATGCAGAATGTGCGCAATGGTGGCATTCACGAGGAAGCCAATGTCTGCTTACGGCATATCTATTAACGGAAACCTTATACCATACAGCAGAAATCACACCTTCTTGGGAGTCAAAATTCACAGAGACCTGTCTCCGCACGTGAATTACGTGAAAAAGCGGCTGACCGCTACCTGCCACCTGTTCAGGTTCCTTGCAGGAAAGTTTTGGGCAGTATCTATACACCCTATGTTACAGCTGTACATGGCGTTGTTCGTTGGATTCCTGTGGTACAGCCTGCCTGCAATATCCAACACCTACACGACTAACCTGCGTACGATTCAGAGCATTCAAGCCCAAGGCCTTAAGATATATCTTGGCTTACCACGCAGTGCATCAACGGCTTAAACCATTACCATTGCGCAAGATTACCCAATTACGACGCACATGACCGTTGAGACAGTGCGTATGCATCTCAGACATTATGCTAGGAATCCTTCCCGCCACTTGGTGAGCCTCACTGCTGAAAGGCCCTGCTCGACATTTAGCGCTACTGTCAGTGCACATCCTGCGTCGTATACTTCAGGGTATGCACTTACGGCCAAGCCAAGGTTTCGTCCGTGGTGTTTGAACCGTCCACATGTACATATAATGATCCCAAGACTAAAAAAGAAGACAAATCTACCGGTCCCTGCTCTAAAACAGCTGAGCTTACTTCTTTTGCATGCAGCCACGTACACATCTCTACCGATGTCGTCCATCTATTCTACGTCGTGCATATCTGGCGGTTCGGTGGTTATACCAACACGAGGAATAACACTGCGGTTGAAGACATCGCATGTCACGACCTCAACGGCAGCAGAACTAGCGGCTCTGCGTCGTGCACTGGAATTCATTGACTCTGAAAGGCCTAGAAAATGAGCTGTGTTCTCTCGTTCAAAACCGGCATTACCGTGCACGCAGTCCGACGTAGATGCAACGAACAATTGACATACAAAATCGTAAAAATTCGCCATCACGTCCAGCAATATGGTCACGAAGTTGTTTGGCATCAGTGGCAATGATTCCGCCGATAACGCTGCTCGCCCAGCACATCTAGAAGAGCACAGCGTTCCAATTCCGCTTTCGAGGACAGATTCCGCAAGGCAGGTTCGACACCTGGCACGCAGTCTCTCATTGAGCGAGTGGAACTCGCCAAACTTACAACTTACACGACTGCATCGATTAAACCCCTCACTGCAACTCCGACCTCCACTCGGACTTCCTAGACGTAAAGCTACGCTTCTCTGCAGAAGACAAAGATAATGATGAATAGCTGGGCAAAGGAACGAGAGTTCAGGATCGCCAGTCAGCCTCTAGAGTCTTTGAAGGAGTACGTTTCCCTAGGTCATTTAATGACAGGGAACCATGATCATGAGAAGGACATTCACAGAAGAATAAAAATGGGTCGGATCGCATATGGCTGACGTTGTCAGCTCCGGACTAGAAGCTTACCATTATCATTGGAAAGGAAGGTCTACAATCAAGGCATTTTACCAGTGCTGACATATGGGGCAGAGACTTAGAGACTGACACTGGAGCTTGAGAAAAAGGACCGCGCAGAGATATGGAACGAAGATTGCTAAGCATAACCTTCAAAGACAGAAACAGAGCGGTTTCGATCAAAGAGGAAAATGGTATAGACGCTATTCTAATTGACATCAAAAGAAAGAAATGGAGCTGGATAAGTTAGTAATGCACCGGTTAGATAACCGTTGGACCATTAGAGTTACATAACGAATACCAACAGAAGAAAAACGCACTCGAGGATGGCAAAAGATCAGGCGGAGCGATGAAATTAGGGAATTCGCAGGCGCTAGTTGGAATCGGTTCACGCAAGACAGGGGTAATTGCAGACCGCAGGGAGAGGCCTTGGTTTTCCAATGGACATAAAACAGCATGATAATGATGTTGATGCTGCTGCTGCTGATGATGTACTGGTAAGAGGGACCCGCCGTGGTTGCTCAGTGGCTATGGTGTTGGGCTGCTGAGCACGAGGTCGCGGGATCGAATCCCGGCCACGGCGGCCGCATTTCGATGGGGGCGAAATGCGAAAACACCCGTGTGCTTAGATTTAGGTGCACGTTAAAGAACCCCAGGTGGTCAAAATTTCCGGAGTCCTCCACTACGGCGTGCCTCATAATCAGAAAGTGGTTTTGGCACGTAAAACCCCAAATACTATTATTATTATTATTATGGTAAGAGGGAAGTGTAGCACAACCAAGGCGCAACGACATCCGGAGATTTAAGGATCACACACATACACAGGGCCCTGTTCGTGTGCATGCCTCTTCTAATGTTCTTGGGTCTGAGCGCTCACCTGCTGTCTTTAGGCACGCGGAAGAACCTTGCAGGGCTTGTATTTCAGGTATTCGTGCACCACTGCACGATACACGAGTGGTGCGAGTCATGAAAGGGATGAAACATCGCGGAGCACAAGCGCAAAGCTATCGAGTGCCACGAAACTGACGAAACTGTCCATGCCGGTCAACGCACTGCAGCGCATGCTTCCCGATAACACCAGATAACGAAACATGAAACTTCATGGAGCGGGCTAAACTGGCGCAGGGCCGGTGGGCGCGCGCACAGACAGTCGAAAGTGAGGGAGTTTCGAGGGAGGGCAAGGGGAGAGGAGTTGAGAGGAGAAGTGAAAGGTCATGGCCTCATGGGAGGCCATTCTAGTGAAGCGGAGTTGCTTTTCCGCCCTCCTGATCGATGGCGCCAATTATCTCTGCCACCGAAGCGGTGGAGTCTCCGAGGCCAACGCAACTGCTTGTTCCAGCGGTGTGCGGTGTCTGCCTGAACATTGGTGTATGTGTATGCGTGTCTTCGTTGTGGCATCAGACGTCAACTAGACTGATCCATAAGTCTTAGCAAAAATATTTTCCCTCGATAGCTCATGATTAGGTGAGCGCATTTCGTAGCACGAACCGGCTGCATGTAGCGAAGGCGACTAGGGTGTAGTGTCAGTTTGTTGTTTACATAATTTGATAACGCTCTCTTGTTCACGCTTCTACAATATGGAATGTTTTATGGCAAGCGATCGCTCACGCTTGTTGAATTTAACCTCATAGTTGATGTGCGTAAAAGGGAAAATAAACGAAGTTTTACATTGATACTGAGCAGCCACTAAGCGGATTGTGTGTTGAGCTGCCAGTGTCAGTAGATCTCATTTCATGGCGCTCGATCGGGCCGCCATGAACGCTGCGGCATATGTATAGTGAAGTTCTTGTAACACGCTGTACGTATATATCTCGAAATTGTGTTAGCGTGAGGAATATTCAAACAGAGATGTATAGTTGAATAAATGCTAGCAACTGGCATGAAAGACCGTGTTTGCGGGGCACGCCTCAGGCGTGTGTACGCTGCCATTTTCGTATAGGGTAAAAGTAGCTGTACATTTAAGGCTCCTGTCAGCCAATCGAAATAACTTTGGAAAGTTACCGAAAGCAAAACACAAGACTTGAAGAAAGGGACAACACGAAGCGGTTAGATTTATGGATGTATTGATGGATATATTTAGATTCACCCAATCTAAATAAATGCAACCGCAAAAGATTTTGAAGCATGAAACCTACGATAAGCTCATTCACTCGCAGTTTCGCAACTTAGTCGCAAGAAATTGGAGGACATTAAGCTAGTCCGTCCGGGAAGCTCTTTTATACTTTGCAAACTGAAGGCATGGGGTTTTACGATAGTTTGAAATTTTTTTTATCTCTTTTATAAACAGTTTAGCTGCAGAAGGTATTTTTGAGACTATTTGAAAAGCTAAGCACCTTTCGGTGCTTTGACGTTATTCAGTTTAAGTGCTGCTAATCACGAGGCACCTGCTGGTGCAGATAGCCCTTGTCGTGCGTAATAAGTGTTCCGGTTTTTATTACTGTTGCATTTAGTGCCGTCGTCTCTGACAGAGCGTATACTACATGTGCTGTACAAAATGAGAAGAGACAGATTATCCGTTTGCTGCGTTTGCTTAGTAAATAACGCACAGATTATTCACATAATTTAGTGGAAATCGCACTTTTTCAAACCTTATGAACACACCTCAGAGATCGTAACATGTTTTAGCTGATCAGTAACCTTATCAATACACCCCATTCATATGCATTCTACTGAAATGTGGCATATGTATTCATCTCAGAGTATGAGAAAAGACATTGCAGACTGTTCTAAGCGGAAATAAATTGCAATTCTTAACGTGATTCTTCAAAACTGCGGCCACTATTCTGAGCATGTTTGTTTGGCACGGGCATATTGCGTTAACACGCGAAAATTGGGCACAGTCCAGCCGGGTGTCTTTATTTCAGCAATTATTATTATAGAAATCGTTTCCAATTCTCACACTTCTTTCTTATTTTGATAAGTATGCTATGTATCACATGAACCTGTCTTGAAATGTGCTGTTGCTGGCACCGGCGACAATTACGGTTGTCTAACTGTTCATCATACTGTGACATAATGAAACATCATAATCGTACTGATTCATATTAGCACGTAGTCTTTAGTTAGACGTAAACAAAGTTAACGAGAGACATAAGTGATGAAAGCAAATTATATATAAAGTTACTAATGAACCGAAAAATAACTCATTAAATGGTTTTTTCTCACATTGTTGCATTTGCTTTAGGCGTGTGCCTTTCTGTGTCCTTGTCTTCCATGCTGTGCTCGTGTTGCCATGAATTACGAACTTGCCCAAGCCATTGTCAGCTTTATTAAACAAGGGAATCCATTCAGTTGAATCTAATACTGCATGTCAAGTGACTGACGTGCAATTGTTTTATCTAAATATTATGGACTGGCAGTACCTGCAAGGATTAAACATCATTTTTTTTACTGCACCTTAGCTGCTGGTGTGATAGATTGCCAGGGAATTTTCATGAAAACAGCCAGGGAAAACTTCCAAGAAGATCGGGGAATCAGGAAACGTCAACATTGGTATGATGTCTTGTTATACGTCATGCAAGGTTTCTAGAGAATCCCTCTATTAAGCATATATTTAGAACGTTTCACCTCACAAAAGATTGAGACAAAGTGGTCCCACTTATTGTAAAAAAAAAAACGAAAGTGAAGCATACTGACCTATAATTTCTTACGGATCTTTTTTCGCGTTAACTTAATGTCCTGAACGTCGAAGCCCTGGAAAAATTACTCATATTTGAGAGCACATTAAATAATTTACTGTGATTGCGTTCATTCGAACTACAGTTTCAGTTTTGTTTCCGAGGAGGTGCATATCTGTTGGGCCATGACACAGAAAGTGCTCGCTTGGTATTTCAGGTGATCATGTGGTATACCTAACTTGTAACCGTGTTAGCATGCCCAAGAGGCCTCATTTTCTGTTTGAAACTTAGCGACCATATCTATACAATCAATCCATCTCCCTTCTGTTGAAGGTATGGCCAACGACCCGTTCATTTAAGAGTTTGAGAAAGGCATTTAAATGTGTATTAAGGAAAGTATTTTACGATCTTTGGCATGGTACTGTCAATACTCCAATGAACGAGAAGAAAGGGGGTTAACCAAGGGGCCCATTACGCGTGCGATGCTCTACCAATTGAGCTACCGCGGCGCTGTTCCGCAGGTTGTGGGTTCGGTTCCCACCTGCGGCAAGTTGTTTTTGCATTCACTTTAATTTCCATTAATTTATGGTTTCTTTATTTCATTTATTAAGCACAATTTCCCTGATGTTGTCCTTGGTGTCAGTCTTTGTTGGCTTCTTATGATATGACTAATAAAAATCAGGCCCCTCGGTTAACCTCCTTTCTTCTCGTTCATTACATAACGAGGGTCTCGAATCCAGCTACATTCATGCCTTGAGGTAGCATATGTGGGTTTATTGACCAGTTGCCTTCACCGAAAAAGATCACGTTCTAGCAACGCCTGCGGCAAAAAGGACGTTCCACGTCCGCCGCCAAGGCCTGTGAGTGGTGGCGTGGCGAACACTCCTAGGGTTCTACTAGGACGCATAAATACCCAAGAAAGTGGATGGGAAAACAGCGCCGCGGTAGCTCAATTGGTAGAGCATCGCACGAGAGATGCGAAGGCTGTAGGTTCGGTTCCCACCTGCGGCAAGTTGTTTTTTCATCCACTTTAATTTCCAATAATTTATCGTTTCTTTATTTCATTTATTAAGCACAAGTAATTTCCCCTATGTTTTCCTTGGTGTCAGTGTTTGTTGGCTTCTTATGATGTCAGTACTGTAGTAACTCTTCTGAGCATATCACTCTGCGCGCTATTATTTAATTACAAGCCAAGAAAAGCACAGGCAGTCCAATTCGGTAACCTTGTTTCAGCAGTTTATATACAAATAATTTGGGATAATTACAATATTGTGTCTTATATGAACTTGTCTTAAAAGCAGCATAATGTTGCTGTAGCACCAGCAGCAGTTGGGACTGTTTAATTGTTCATGCCATAAAATGAAACATTGCATAACAGTACTAACTTGCATTCACAAGCAACCATTAGTCATACTTAAACCGCAACGAGTATTGACTTAAGTTGTTTAATAAATATATTAGGCTGTTTAATGAACATACAAAGAATACATAATTGTTATTTTTGCCTCACATTGTTACATCTGATTATTTGCAGCATACACTTGCAGCATTTTTGGAACATATGATACGAAGGTCAAGGCAGGCCTGGCGGCCTTGCTTGCCAAGGGGAAGTCTAAATCTTGAATAGTGTGCTTCGATAATAGCATAACACCTGCATTTTAAGGAAATTAATATATCGGGCAATAAAAAGAGTTATATCAATATCGGTGCGCTTGTTTTCTTTGTTGCACTACTTGATTCAGCAGTAGTGGAATTGCTTCAGTTCTTGTTTATGCAACATATGAGAGGGCAGCTAGATGAGAAGAATTATTACTCTATGGACATTAATGCATAAGTACATAGGAGAAGCAACACATGAGCATACACGATATATTCAAAAGAATTTTTGCCGCCATATGTAATCAAAAACGCAAACTAATTTCTTGATAGTAAATGGCTGGTAGATTTCGTTCAGGCGGATGCATTGAAATAACTGTAGCATTCCTTAAATGTGCTCGTGCACAAATGCTCATGCAATCTTGCATAAATATCCACGGCTACATTCATTTGAGATTTTTCATCTGCTTCCATCTGCATGCATAATTTTCTACGTACTGTTCCCTGGGTATGTTCCTATGTGCATGCTGGATACATTACCTCTTTAAAGACATTTCCAATAGACTCCTCAGTAACAACCCCAGCAGCGAAAGTTTATATATAATCGAATCATACTTGGAAAATATGGTTTATATAGCTAGTATATAGGATGTCGATCCCGGCTATATTAGCCAAACTGGGCAATGAAAGTAAAATATTTAAAAAGAACATGGTGTAAGATATGCTATTGTAAAAAGATCTACAGGTCGGACCTCGGACGGCTGAACACCTTAAGTCTTAAATCCTATTTTACTACAGCGTCTTATTTTTACATTGTGCTCCGTTGAACAGCTTCATTGAACTTATGTTAGCTCGGATACCCTGTATCGACAATAATCTACAAATAGTGTAAGCTAAAGTCTATGGAGTAGCTACAGGCTGATCTGCAGGAATTGTCTACAGAGAGACTATGGACTTATGGCCTTACAATTTTTGTAGACTAGTCTCAAAAATGTCTTTGTCTATAGACACTCTATAAACTGTTTTTGGAATAATGAAATTTCACGTTTGTAGACAAATGTCGGCAGAATGTCTATAGAGAAAAGTGCGTAGCAATATACACGTCTACTTTTATAGACTGAAGTCTACAGAATGTCTATACACATTCTGCAGACAATGTTCTACAAACTTCAACTTTTGTTAGTCTATAGAGCCTCTGTAGACTCAGAAGTTTTATAGACAGACCTATAAAAAGAGTAAAGCCCTAAGTTTAGAGACTGTCTATAGACTAGTCTAAATAAATGTGTATTAATAGTCTATAGACATTTGTCTGTAGGTTGTCTGTAGATATTCTGCAGACATTTGTCCGCAAACGTGTTTTCATTAATCTATAGGGAGTCTAGATACAGTCTATAGACCAAGACGTTTTATAGATTAGTCTATAAAAAGTGTATAGCCATAAGTTGGTAGGCAAGCGTACAGAAATGTCTATAGGCAGTTGTGATGAAATGGCGCGCCTGCCGAGTCGGCGCCATAAACTGGACACAGTGTCACAGGGTATACGCGGGAATGGACCTTGCGGGTGGTTGTGCACGTGCTCGAGCGTGGAAGCGCGAAATTAGCGATGTCACACGTGCAGTGAAGGAAAATAAAGAAGCGAAACGGCCGACGAATCAACAATGCAAGAACACAGCGCTAAGCGAATCGACAGGAGACGCGTGGCTCAGGCAGCCTAGAGAAGGCGAAGAGACCCCGTCGGCAGGGGGATGGAGTCAAGAAGACGCGTTGGCTTGTGTCGGACACGTCAAAGTTCGGGAGGTCTAGCGCTGTCGGAGGTACCTGGTCGAGCGTCAACGCACAAGGGGACCACTCATCGACACCTCTTCCGCACCCGTCAACCAGCTAACCAACCTGTCTTCGAGAGCGCGCCTGCCGCCTCCAGTCACCGTTCGCCGAGCGGCGCAAACCCAAAGTGTGAGTGCGCGGATGTAGTCGCGATGAACGCTGTATAGGGACGCTGATCTTACTTGCCCCCATGCGCTGTGCCTGTATACTTGTCGTTTGGATGTTTCAATATACTTTTATTACGGTGATTCTTGCTGCTTATCTCTTGCTGCCCTCGGAGGCGTCTCTGACTCACAGAATTTTAAACCTGCTCCCCGAACCACATCTTAACAATGACGTCCTCGACAAGACTTTCCCTCTGAGTTAATAAGGAAGTCGCAGCAGCAGACTCAGGAATCGTAGCTGAGGACTGCACGGAAAATGGACATGGATAAATTAATTGCAGCGAAACCAACGCTCGGTTTGAAAGGCGCACAGCTTAGGGTATGGGCCGAGGAGGAAACAAAGAAAGCACTTGATAAGAGAGCGTAGGCATGTGAAGCCGATAACCGTAGGCTCGAGTTAGAGCCCGAGGTCTTCGACAAAATGTTGCGCCTTGAAGAGCTTCGCGCGCAACGAACTTTGTCCAGTGCAGGTGCCATGGTTGAGGAACAGGTGGTAGCGCCGCGCCAAAACTTAATCAGCCCTGACAAGCTTATTCCACTCTTTAATGAAGATAGAGATGACTTAGCCCGCGATCAGGCCGGCAGACTAGATCTGTCAGTCCCGTCGTGCGATTAGCCGGGTGCGCGTTTTATCGCGTTTTGCTGGACCAAATAAAAGTTTATTCACTCACTCATTCACTCACTCATGACTTAGACGCCTATATTCAAAGACTCGAGCGCGTCACTCCCGCTCAGGCATGGCCTAAAGAAAACTTAGCTTCTGCTTTTAGTCTTTGGCTTTCGAGGAACCCTTTAATCATTACAGAAAGAATGTCCCAAGAAGCCTCCTTAGATAATAAAGAGCTGAAATTGACCCTTCTACAGGAGTATCGTCACACTAGTGAAGGCTACCGTGAGAGGTTCAGAGGTGTTATGCCTGAAGATAGAGACACAGGCCGCCAGCTTGCAGCAAGGTTCTCAGGATACTTCGACAGGTGGATTGAAACATACAAAATGGAAAAGTCATTTGAGGCTCTGATAATCGAGCAGTACAGGAATCGCTGCCACATAGGTCTGGTTGTTTTCCTCAAAGAAAGGAAACGTTCTTCCCTTAAAGAAGTAGAAGCTACAACAGATAATTACCTAGACGCACACGGACAAAGAACCACAGGTCCTAGACAAGCTTCTGGTACCGATGAGAAGGTTTCTAGCAGCAAAGAAGATAAACCTCCCGGAAGGAAGTCTGAATATCAGTGTACAAAGAAATGTGACTTGGTCGAGAAAGTAGGACATAGAGCGGCGGATTGCCGTCGATATACCAAACCTAATAATTCATCGACCTGTGGAAGATGTGGACGATTTGGCCACCGCCCTGACAACTATCCACAGAGCAGGAGTGGGGCCGCTCAAGCATCCTGCGTGATAAACCCTCAAGATGGAGAATCATTTATCACGCTGGAAACGGGCGAGAAAACTCCGGTCGTGAATGCAACATTCGGGAAACATGACCCACCAATTGATTACTTACCGGTGAAAAGGGGACGAATGGGAGATACACTCATTAGTGTTCTTCGAGATACAGGCTGCAACACGGTGATAGTCCGCAAGGATCTTGTACCAAGTGAGAATTTCGCCGGTAAGTGCAGTCCTGTGTTCCCGCTGGAAAGAACCGTGTACTATCTTTCAGAGGCTGACATTTAGGTCGAGACACCATTCTTCTCGGGAAAGGTCGTATCCAAATATATGAATGACCACTTGTAACACCTCGTCCTTGGAAACATCGAAGGGGTATCTCCGATAGCCAACTCGATTGGAGGGCAGCTGTTCTGTGAGGGAAGTCCCAAGTTTATACATGAACTGTCAGTCAGAAAAAAGGAGGAGGCAGAAGAACCTCTCCTATCTGAAGATGAAGCCTGTCAGTCAAGAGAAACCTGTATGCCTTATCAGCCTTCTCAAGTGGTTTATGCAAAACAGCCAGAGAGAATGGATGGATGGATTGCTGTGCCTTTGCCAAATATGAGCCAACCAGACCGAAAAAAGTTTATCGAACACCAGAGGCAAGATGGTACGCTTCGAAAGTGCTTTGATGCATTAGGAAAACGGTTTGCCTCCCATGGTGCACATGAGTCCTAATTTATAGTCGAAAAGGGTATGCTTTACAGAAAACGCAAATTTTCATCAGGAAAAGAACTAAAACAGTTGGTGGTACCGAGACCCTATATATATCGACATTGCTCAAGGTAGGACATGAAGGTCTCCTTGCGGGTCACCAGGGCAGTAAAAGGACTACAGACAAAGTGACCGCCGAGTTCTACTGGCTAGAGATTAGTGAAGACAAAGAGATTAGTCAAGTCGCGCGCTATATGTCAGAGAACCATTCCAGAATACTTTGTCCCATGGGCACCTCTGGGTCACATGCCTATTATTGAGGACTCCATTCCAAAGGGTTGGAATCGTTATTTTGGGGCCGTTGAATCCTTCTTCTGAGAGCGGGAACAGATATATGCTCATGATGGGGGATTTCACTATACGTTATGCTCATGCTGTGGCTTTACCAACAATAGTAACCAAAGTGGTAGCTGAAACGCTGCTACAAATGTTTTCTAGGGTTGGCTTGCCTCGTGAAATATTGAATGTCTGGGGCCGAGCATTTACCTCAGAATTAATGGTAGAGATCGGCCGCCTACTCTCAATCTATCAGATTACTACAACCCCATTTCATCTTATGTGCAATGGACTCGTTGAGAGATTCAAGGGGACGCTGAAGCGAATGCTCCGTCGGATGTGTCAAGAGCAGCCAAAGCACTGGGACAGATATCTGATTCCTGTTCTTTTCGCATATCGGGAGGCTCCACAAGAAAACTTAGGATTCTCACCCTTCGAGTTATTATGGACCCTACGTCCAAGGTCCTATGACAGTGTTGAAACAACTGTGGACAAAGGACACACTTCACATGGAAACAAAAACTACTTAAGAGTGTGTTGTAGACTTACGAAATCGCCTTGGGGAGACCTGCAAAACAGGACATGAAGAGTTGAGAAACGCCAAAAACAGCAGAAGGTACGCTACGATGCAAAGAGCCGTCCTCGAGAGCTGAATGGCAGTGACAAATTTCTCATCTTCTTACCTACTGAAAAATACAAGGTTTTACTTCAGTGCAAGGGGTCCTTCACAATTAAGGCACGTAACAATGAAGTGGATTACTTAGTTGACCTGGGAACCAAGAACTGTTTGTTTCATATGAACCTGCTAAAACATTACGAAGCTCGAGACAGCATCCTTCAGGGGAGAACTTCGACAGCATGTTCTGTAAACGCAGCTGAAGGGAAGAAATCGGAAAGCGAGGATATTCCATTTGTGCCTTTAGCTAGGACACAAAAGTGCACTGATGTACAAGTCATCCAGGAAATTTCACTTGGGCAAGCGGATGCGCTGAGGGAGCTCGTCTCATCTTTCCCGGACATATATTCCGGTCAGCCAGGCCGAACTAAACTTGAAGCATGCCGTTTATCACTGAGAACACAAGCACTTATTCAGGTGATACAATACCCTATACCCTTTGCAGTTCAGAAGGGTGTGAATGAAATGATCCATTTTGTACTTGAAGAAGTAATTATCAAAGAGTCCGTGTCACAATATTCGTCTCCAATCAAGGTGGTTATAAAACCAGGCAACACAATCGGACTTTGTGGAGATTTTTCTGAAGTGAACAAAATAATAGGGAATGACTGTGAACCAATACCCCGAATAGACATGATATTTGGGAATGCGTACCAAAAGAGTTACTTTTCAAAAATAAAATTTGCCAGGGGTATTGGCCAATTCCTATGTCGGAAGAATCTAAACCCATCATGGCATTCTCCACACCATCAGGTCTGTACCAATTTAGGTACATACCCTTCGGGCTAAAAAGAGCACCCTCAGTCTTCACGAGACTAACTAGGAAAGTAGTAGATGGTTTATCGAACGCATTGCATTATTTTAATGACGTATTAGTGACGACAGACTCATGGGAGGAGCACCTGAACGCTTTTAACATGCTCTTTTCCGAGTTCGAAATGCCAGTCTGACAATCAATCCTTCGAAAACCGAGCCTCGGATACAGTTAAATTCAATTTCTTCGTCACGAAATAGGCAAATGCAGGATTAGGCCAATGAACCATACTGTAGAAAAAAAATCAGGAATGCTAGGCCACCGCAGACTAAGAATTTTGTACAGTCCTTCTGAGGACTTGTAGGGCATTATCGCGAATACATAGGAGATTACGCCTAGCTTGCCTATCCGTTAATCGAACTAGTACAAAAATGTGCACAAAATCAAGTCATTTGGACAAGTCAGCACCAAACCGCGTTTGAGAAAATTAAAGGGGCCTTGTCCAAAGAATATGTGCTCAGGGCTCCGGATTTCACACGCGAATTTGTCCTCTGAACGGACGCGTCAAAGCAGTGTTTAAGTGCCGCACTTTTCCAGGAAAACTCTTGCTTGGGCTAGTTGGTTCATGCTTGAATTAGTAAAGGCAAGGCGCAGAAGACCAGGACTCAAGAAGAAGAACACAAACCACAGGACCTGTGGCTCCTGTCGTTTGTGTTCTTCTTGAGTCCTGGTCTTCTGCGCCTTGTCTTTACTATTTCTCCAGGAAAACGACTCAATAGTACATCCAGTAACACATGCCAGCCGAAAGCTGTCGTTGAGGGAGGTAGCACACTCTGCCATAGAGTCAGAATGCTTAGAAGTGGTTTGGGCAATCAAGAAATTTCATGCCTTTTTGTACGGTTGACGTTTTACGTTAGAAGCAAACCACCAGCCCCTACAATACATCAACTCCGCTAAGCACTTCAACTCACGCATTCTCCGTTGTGGCTTCCTTCTAACATGATACGATTTCTCTGTCCGGTACATCCTTGGAGCAACGAACGTGGGGGACTACCTGAGCCGCAGTTCGTGAGGTTCCTGAGGAAATTCAGGAATTCCCTCACAGACCATATGTGCGTCTGCGCTCTCCATCGGGTGCGATGAACACTTAAGAACAAAAATCACATCACTCTTTACGTGGCGTTTCGTAAATAAGCTGTTATACCAGCACATTTTTTTGCCTATAGTGTAAACTCAATTGTATGTGTATCAACGTTAAAAAAATTCTCACTTTTGGAATATGTGTGTGACGTCCGGTCTAAATATCCGTGCATTAAGGTTATGTGTTTCTCCTAAAACCATTCATGTGATGGGGATCGAGTGCGATGAAATAGGCAGCGCGCCTGCCGAGTCGGCGCTATAACCTGGACGCAGTGGCACCGCATACCCATAGAGAAATGGCGTACCCGCGGGAGTGAACCTTGCGCGTGGATGTGCACGCGCTCGAGCGTGGTAGCACGGAATGACCGCAGTAGGGCGTGCAGTGAAAAAAATAAAGAAGCGAAACGCCGACGAATCACGAAGTACAAGAACACAGCGCTAAGCGAATCGACAAGAGACGCGTAGCTCAGACAGCCTAGAGAAAACGAAGAGACCCCGTCGGCAGGGGGACGGAGCTGAGAAGAGGAGCCAGGAAGACGCGTTGGCTTGTGCCGGACACGCCAAAGTTCGGGAGGTCAAGCGCTGTCGGATGAACCCGGTCGAGCGTCAACGCACGAGGACACCTCTCATCGACATCTCTTCAAGCACCCGTCAACCAGCTAACCAACCTGTCTTCGAGAGCCCGCCTGCTGCCTCCAGTCTTACCGTTCGCCGAGCGACGCAACCCAAAGTGTGAGTGCGTGGACGTAGTCGCGATGAACGCCGTATAGGGCCGCTGATCTTACTTGCCCCCATGCGTTGTGCATGTATACTTGTCGTTTGAATGTTTTAACATACTGCTATGGGCGGTGAGTGTTGCTGTTCGTTCCTTGCTGCCTTTGGAGGCGTCTCCGACTCACAGAATATCAAACCTGCTCCCCGAACCACATCTTAACAGCAGTCTATAGACTTCACAGACAAATGTCTGTAGACTGTCCATAGACTTTCTATGAAAATTTTTAAGGGTATGTGGCGACCTCAATTTACATTTCTTGCATGTACTTTTCTAAGAATAAACAAAAAAACGTTGATCATATATGCGACAAGTTTTCAGCTACAAAGTCCACATTATAGCACAACGGCGGTCCAAATAGCCAAAGTAATAACAATAATAAACTATCCCTCTCGGGCTAGCTCGTAGAAGATGCCATCCAGCATAACTTTGGAGCTTCTCTCGATGTAAATCTGCTAAAAGTGCTTCTCGCAGATAGCACATGCTGGAGTTAACTTGCTGTCCCCTCTGCTTCCGGTCCGCCCAGCATCTTACGACGGCTATTCATACCTGGCAGATTGTAGTACTCCCTAAGGACAACTTCCTTGTCCCCCTGTATGTGACGAAGCATATAATACAACATTTGGTGCATCTGGGCCAGAAATCGGTGATGTGTGTTTTGTACCGGCATAAAAGAAAAATATCCCTACCGCGGTCCTACAAAACAGAGCTTCTTCTCTGCAACCAGTACTGAACAGAGATTTAATCTTAATTTTGTCGTTTACTAAAATTGCAGTTCCACCACCGCGTGAACATCTCCCCAAGAAGAACCACATTTTCTAAAGGAAGTTACTATGTCTAGGAATTGTGACGACAGCCAAAATTAATTATTAGTTGCGATAAGAACAACATGTTCAAGAAGAAGGCCTAAAGGTCTACTCGCTCATTAACCACAGCCTTGGCGTTGGCAATCAGGATAGGTATCCGTACGGCTATTCGACAAGATGCCTGAAAGGTCATGCATATATGGCATGTATGTGTCGCTTGAGATGAATTACGCCATAACATAACATGCATGACGTGTCACATTGACGTCATGACACAGCATATATTACATGTGTAGTGAAGAATATTATTGGTACTTTGAGAAGCAGAGTGCGCCGCACAGGCAAGAAGATGAAGATTGAGCATCTCGATTCTTTTGCTCTGTTTCCTGCATTTGTGAGCTCACTTACTCCGACAGTGTCTGTTTTATAAAAGCAGTAGATTTCAAACGCCCCCATTATATGCGGTGAAGGTGCTCGCTCAGCAGCGAGGCCGACCCCGCTAGAGTTTCTGTGTGGATTTTGGTCAGAACGAATGGGTCGAAATGTTGCAAGATCGGAGGTGACGTAAGTAGATGGCGCCGTGTGGTGAATGCATCGTCGCATCCTGGCGACCATGCCGAAAGGTCGCGGCTGCTGCGGAGAAGCTTAGTCAAAGGGGCTATGATGGAGGCCAAGTTACGTATAAAACGACGAAAATACGAACGAAGGCTAAGGAAGCTGCGAAGTTATTTCATTGTGGTCGGTTTAGGGAACTCGGAAAGGGCACGCAGTTTTGTTGGATCCGGAAAGATGCCATCTTGCGGGACGACATGGATAAGGATAAGCAGTGTCCGAGCACCAAAGCAACATTAGTTTAAATTTGGTTGTAGGCTAGTGGAACTGAAGCAAGTGAGGACAGCTTGTGGGCTTTCGAGGTGTGTCTTGAAATATTGCGAGAAGATCACAATTTCGTGCAGGTAACATAGGCACGTCTGCCTCTTGCGGCCGTGGAGGATGTTGTCCATTATGCGCTCAAAAGTGGCAGGCGCCTTGCAGAGCCCAATGGCGCCACACTTAATTCATATAAGCCATCAGTTGTAACAAAGGCTGCTTTAGGGCGGTGGGCCTCAGCCATCGGGACTTGCCAGTAGCCGGGACGCAGGTCTAAAGAAAAAAATTTGGCTTCCTGCAAGGCAGTCCAAGGCGTCATCTATGCGAGGCAGTGGATAGACGTCCTTGCGCGTGTTGTTGTTCAGTCGGCGGTAATCAATGCACAATATTATTCAGCCATCATATTTCTTTACAAAAACAACCGACGAGGCCCATGGCCCATTTGAGGGCTGAAGCATGTCGTCAACTTGTTCTGCGATGATGCATTGCTCAGAGGGCGACACGATATGGGTGCTGAAGTAAAGGAGCTTGTATACCAGCGTCGCCGCGGTGAGTTATGGTTGTAATATGACCCAAAGAAAGTTGTAAGAAATGGAAGCTGGCGCGAAAGCGTTCGAGTAAGGAGATGAGCTGTGCACGTTGCTGCTGCGTAAGATTGGCGTGGACGCATCGAGAAAGGGCGCCTGTAAAGGATGGTGGATATGGTAGAACAGAAGCATCAATGGAGCCAATCTGAAGAAAAGACGGTGGGTCACGAATGACGTATGGAGAAAATGGTTTGAGTTGGTCAACATGCTAAGCCACTCGACCCGCAGTAAAGTGGAGGGGCAGGGAAATGGATTGGAAGCTTAGATGGCAGTGGAAGTATCGTGAATTGTCAGTTCAGCGAAGGGAAACAAAAAGCACTTGCGACGGACAGCGGTTTCAGAAGGAGTAGAAAGTACGATAGTGCCAGTAGGGACGTCACAAGGAAGAGATACTAGAGCGGATGAGAAAGGGGGTGTCGTAGTGTCAGCGGCAACAAATAGTTTTGAGGGCAGAGGCGGCGAGTCGACGAAAGCGAGGTCACGCAACGGCGAACTCTCGACCTCTGCGCAAGCACAGTCGATGACGGCATGGTGAGCGGAAAGGAAGTCCCAGCCGTGTTACATCGTGGGAGCATTGCGACACACACAGCACGCGCAAAGCAAGGAGCCTCCGGCGCATTTGCACTCTGCCCCCAACGCAGATTGCTCTCGAGATACTGCCGCGCGAGCACGGCCAGCCGCCACATCCGCAGTCGAAGTAGAACGCCGTCACCTCTCCCTGCCTTACCCCCGGTGCCTGGCAACGTAGGGCGCCTCGCGCGCATGCTCTTCGCATTCGTGCCTTTCGCGCGCGCGACGTCGAGCCGCGTTCGTAGGGCTCCCCTCGCACTTTCACCCACACATACAGCGTAGGGGTGCGGTGTTATCAATCATACGGTACACCACCCCGACGCCGACGGCAGAAATGTCCCTGTAAAGTTCATATGATTGCTATGACATTAAAAAACGTGTCATGATATAAAATTAACATGAGTGACTTGCATGCATTACATGAAAATAATGCCATGATATCAATAACATGACATTAGCAATGACATGCATACACGAGAAGAATGCATGCGTGGTGTCACACGAGTGACCAGCACATACCCAGTGGCCCAAGCTAGTATGACGTCAGTAATATCTTAAAATAAGGACACAGCGTTTATGCATCAGGTTTAAAAATACACTGTGTGAAAAGATGTACCAACCAGCCTAAATGAACACACCGCTAGATATGCTTCTGATACCACATTAATTTTGGTTCCTGTGCGTGCAAGCAGTGGGGTTACCGCATGTATCCGAAACGAAATAGCAAACTCAAGGTCCATCCGAATAGGTCGCGAAGCTTCGGGCGAAAAGCGGTTCAGTACAAATTGTCACCGACATCTGGAAAGGTGGTTATGGTACCAGCGATTGAAGCGCGACTATGGGCCCTATAACGTAAAACTATTCCAATGTGTTTTAATTTCGATCTCCTGACGTCAAATTTGGGTAACCGCCAACGCAAGCACCGGGCGGTGACCAGCAGGGTTGTCTGAAGAGGCCAATCAAACAACCTGCTTATTTATAGGACGTGACTTTTGTTTGCTTTAAGAACGAATAAAATTGCCTACACTGAGCGGCTTGTCTTATCTAAGTGACTGACAAGAGGCGAGGAGCACGCTCAAGTGGAGAGGGATTCGATGGGGAAAGCCAGTGAACTGAAAATCGATAACTGTATGAAGAGGGTGGTGCCGGCGCCTGCGATTGGTCCGCTTTCCCCTACATAGCTTGAGGTGACTGGACGAAAATCGCGGCGGCATACAACGGAAGGTTAAGAATACTGCTAAAACATATCCTCAAGAAAGAAGAGTTGGCAGAGCGAGGTTGTAAACCTGCCGAAAGTGCTCGAAAACGTTACACGGCGGTGGCAAAAGTTTTATTGTACGCAAATAAACCCATGCTCTCCGGCAGGCGCGAACAGCCAGTGCCTGAGCGATCGACGGCAGCCATCTTTTATTCCTTTCGGAATGACGCAGCCTGCGGCTATTCAGAAAAAATTCAGTTTTGTTCGGCATTTTAATGCATCTTTAACGCGTACACGTCACTTTGACGCGGTGAGTTTTCGCGGTTTTGTGACGTCGCGTGACAGGCAGGGGAAATGGCTGCAGCCCAAAAATAGCCCTAAATCTTTTGACCAATAGCCGAGGTCTAATAGCGAAAAGGCGTCGAATGAGAAATAACAATTTTTCTTTGGTTCCCTCCAATCATGCATAATCAGTGTGTACACGTCGTATCAGATGGGGAGCTAACGCGGTTTTTGCGACGTCGTGTGACAGACAGGTGTAGTGGGTGTGGTCCAAAAACGTTTGTGACCACTCGCAGAGGGCTGATTGCAGAATTGGAATAGAAAAGTTTGGAATAGCTTTACGTTATAGCGCCCTATGTTTGGCAAGGAGAAACATACGGAAAGAAAAGAAGTTTTTTTTTTTTAATTCAAGCGAGACAGTTAGATTCATTCAACGAAAATAACATTCCTTGTCAATTTGATATATTCGTGACGACTGAAGAAAATACAAGTTTATTTAATTTTATCATTGTTAATAAATACATTTCTTTTCAGCGCCCGTCGTTACAGGGGGCGTTGACGCCGCTATCACTCGAAATGCAATGCGCCTCTTGACATGTGCAGAAGGGCGCGCTCGTAAAGTTAACTTGTTGAAATACGCCCCAGTCACATGTTCTGCTTTTTTGCTTGTGGAAGTTTGTATGAATTTGGTGACTTGGGTAGATTCATCGCTTCTTAAGCTGTTCAGTTAAAAAGTAGTTAGTTACGACCGCCAAATAATGGTGTAGTTGTTTTCGTGCGACTGCACTGGCCGATGAGCTTGGCATCCGACGATAGGATCAGCAAGCACTCTACACCTAAAGCATTCGCCGGCGTCCAAAGAAAGTATGTTATGTGCAGGGGTGCGATTTCGACAACCATACGGCTGGCCTTTTCCTGCATCGTTTTCCGCGCTGAAAGCTGGATACGCCGATCAAGTCGTATGGCGGGGCATTTGAATATATAGCTCTAAAGGCAGGCCAACAAAACAAATTTTGCGCCTTCGAACATAAAATGGCGTCATTTCGTTTTTTAACCGATATGGCGTCACATTATTTTTTCTTCCGCCGGAAGTGTTCCCTCCACATACAGATGGCGCTAAGCCCCATGAAACGCCGCCGATGAACCACTATGTTTTGAATGTATGGACACCGATGGAAGTTTCGCTAGCAGGTATATTTTCCTTGGCCAACCTTTGGGCAACTCTGCTCCCATTGAGAGCATGTACAGCAACACTACGCATCGCGGCTGGAAGAACACACCGCCTGTTTCCTCACTATAGTGTAGGTTCTCGTGTATTTCCTGTTGACTGCGCATGCGTAGGAGGCATTCAGATTCTTACAGGGTATCCCGGTATACGGCCGGCAAAAATCCGGCACTTCGGTTGGCGAGAGCGGAGCCTTCGTGGCTCGCCTCAGGGGATAGCAGTGCGTCTGTGGATGACCTCAATTTCAGTTTGAATTTCGATTCTCTTTAAATGTCAGAAAATTCACTGGCTGGACTCATTTGCTACAAGCTGCAAGAAAGCCGCTGGACGTGCTCCAGTACACCATGCATAAATGGCGACATCTCACAGGGGAATCGATAACATTGCTTGAAAAACATCGTAAAGAAAAATAGCTATTGACACAGATAGCATAATTATACATTGGTTAAGAAGATGTGCTTTTACTTGTACACCAAAAACGAACAATGCATTTTTCAAGAAACATTGTTTCAATAAACTAACAAAGCGCAATTATACAATTATACGTAACAGACTAATTTTACTAATAAAAAGAAATGGTACAGAACTAATTCAAGATATGACTGAAACAGAATGAAAACCACCTGTAATATCGAGAGGAACTAGCATGAATATAATTCTTATACATATAGGATTAGAAGCTAGAGGAACGAATTTTGTAGAACAGAGTCCATTGCGAATGAAGACCGCCTTCCGATAGATTATTGAATGAATCAATAAAGTAGTAAATCAGAAATATTTCACCAAATATATTTACCGTGAGTTTGTGTAAGTGCTATGCTTGATTGTCGCGCTACAGAAACGCAGTAGTCTGAATAAATTGTTTCAATGCGGAAGAGCACGTGGAAAATGAAGGCAGGGAGCAGAACGCATTCATATGTAGCGTTTTAATTATTATTTGAATATGTGGAGGTCGGACATAGATAACCAACGTTGCAATCTGACGGACAGCTTTGTTCTGCAAAAGGAGTATTGTATTTATATACGCTTAGTTGCAGTTGCCTAGATGTAGTTGCTTAGTTGCCGCCAATACTTCCAGACGCTTGCTTCACAACGAGCCGACATTGCAGGACCGCGCGCTGTTGGAGATCAGTGACATCGTAGTGGACATCAGTGTGCCTTATTACGGTTGTGTTGGTCAAACACGTGGTTCTCGTACAATGGCGCATTCTACAGGTGTGTTTTCGGTACTGCAAAGGGAGCATTCATTTCTGTCACGATCGAAAACGTGACGTTGGAAGCATTTGAAACCAGAGCCTTGGAGCCATTTGAGCACTGACCTAAGTTTTCTTGAGATAGCTATGCATTGATTCTGTGCCATAGACGATTAGGACGTGCAACGTTTCTTTGACTGCCTAAATAGCATCGAGCCTTCCACCAAGTTTACTGTGGGAGAAGAGAAAGACGGTTGCCTCCCTTTCTTAGATGCAATGGTACCCAATGGTTCCATTCGGCAACTGCGAATCGGTGTGTATTGGTGAAAGCGGAAATTTCTGCAGACGTCTGCAGCGGCATAATAATGATGTCTCCAAAGCAATACATTGAGAAATTCCCTCGGATAGCATGCCGAGAATACAGGTCACGCGTTAACCAGGGACAACGCGCGTATCGTTGACATAGACAACTTGACAACGAGGCTTAATCTCGAATCACTGATAATTAAAACGACAAGTAACACAATGAATAGATCATCTGGCACTCTGAACCGCGTGTACTCCTGAACTTTGCGTCATGCGCTCAGCGCTACTTAGGAATCTTCCAATTACGCGACATTCCATTCTGAACACGGGATCCGTGCGGATTCCGAAGGGTCATTTGATGGTATTTTGACCTTGGTCCGTGATCCATACAAGTGAATGAACGCGCTCCTCGCAGGCGGCAGGTGCTGCAGATCCACCTGTCCGGCGGAATCGACCACATCGGTGGCATCCGGTGGCCACTGGCCTTGTGCCTGTTCGCCGTGTTCGTGCTCGTCTACTTCTCCCTCTGGAAGGGCGTCCGCAGCACCGGAAAGGTACTTTCACTGCTGTGTGCAGGCCGCCGCCAGGTGGCAAGCAACCAATTTTGCCGGTGGGTCGCTCCAGTCTGTGTTTTTTATATTAAGTCTTTAGTTACCACGCCTATTCAAATTGATCACCGCTGAACGATGCTTTAGAGTGCTGATTTCGACTTATTGGAGCCGTTTCTTATCCATATGGGGCCATAGTGTTGTTGGTACAGGTACTGAACTTTCAGTATCAGTTTAAATTTTCGCACTCCAGCGACGTTGCGATTTTTGACGGACCATTTTGCTAACGAATGTGCGTATGCTGTGTCGAAAAGATGCTTGGCTGTCACCTGCCGCGCTCGAGAAAAAAAAGCATGCTGCTCATGATTGCGCTGCACTACCAGCAAAATTTCGTAATAAGATGACTTCGAGCACGTCACGAATTAAAGTATATCGCCGGCTAGTTTTCCAGATACAATAAAAGCGATCGGTCATGGGAGAGGTGCATGACTCTAGACGAGCTGGTAAAGTACGTACGTTCCTTGGAGTTCACATCGGAACATCCTCGGAATATGGCGAGAAGGCGGAACTGCAAAGTGTGTTACAAAGACTGCAAAGTTGAACAAAAACCATGGGTTTTGTGTGGAAAATGTGGAGTGCACCTAATGCGTCAGAAAATCCAGGAACTGCTGCATCGTGTGGCATATGCGAAGAACGGCAGTGTACTGAGCGTTTGTTTTTTCAAACATTATTCCTTGGTTATTTATCGTTAAAATAAATATTCTGAATTTTCTTTGATGTTAGTATTTCTCTAGATATCATGTTTCTTCTATTATTGCTTTTATCAACTGGCAGCAAAAATGGCGCTTTCTATAATTATTGTTTTACCTAATAAATGTTTTTTTTTATTTGGCAACGTATGTTCTTGGAAAGAGCATTTCATTGTGCACAATTTGCTTTGCTGCAATGTGTGCTAAAATATTATTTGTAGTGGTAAAGAATTTTTTTCCGAGACCTGTAACAAACGATCATTTTCTCGTGGTAACGATAGAGTTAAGGCGTTAATAATTGATTCGAACACAAAATATTGCACCGAATGCCATGTAAACGCGTAACTGCTAATGACAGCTACGTTGGCAGCCGTAACAATACTCTAATGAATGGGTTCCATTCCGGTTTGTCGCGCTTCACGCAATTAAATGGGTTCCTTCTTTCACCTTAAGTTTCAAGAGGAGTATGCAGCTGAACCTGGTTCTCTCCCTGAATGGATTATTGATTGTTTGACTTCGCGCTTGAGTGACGTGTCCATATGCATGGTGTATCGAATGTGTCTGCTGAGGGCGTTACAAAGGCTTTCGTACCATGATTTCGGACAACCACGACCAAACTTACCGTGAATCAACGATGCTCCTTCAGTCTGTGAGTGGACGACTGCACTGTGTATAATTCAACCAAATGACATTTCAACTTTGCAGCTAGTTATTGATAAAATTTGTAGCTGGTGTAACATGTGGGCCATGCATTTAAGATTATCACTACATACAGATCTCAACTAAGGAAATAGTGAAAATCCATACTTCCTAAGGAGCCTATTGTTAACAACATTGGATAGAACAAAATGCCAGGCTATTACTTTCACGTTTAATCTACATTGGAATGTCCACTTGCAGGCGATTATAGAAAATGCTTCTTACCAAGTATAATTTCTGAAAAACTTCAAAACCGCCCGTCAATTCCTGAAAAAAATGGCATTTTTTTACCAGCATTGGACCACTTCTAATGTGTTCGTGTGTGTGGCTCGGGATCCCTCTACAGCGCAATTTATATCTTTTAATTGAATGGAATTTTATTTCTTGTTTATTGAAATGGAGGGTAAACGGGAACTAAAAACCGAAAGCCTGACAAAGGTCTCAAACCCCGTATGCGATAAGTTTGAGAGCAGGTTACACACATATGCACAATTATGCAAGTTACAACCGACTTTATTACTCTGAGAGTCATAATCACAATATCTATTGCCACTGTAATCAAATACCTTCAAATTTATAAAGCAATGTACAGCACGGCAAAGTGCAAATATATGCCTTAGATTATATTATTCTAAAATTACAGAAGTGAATTTTTTGTAAACACAAACATTATCGAATCTACACATCATTATAATTAAGGAGGAGCATGCGCACTAAAAAATCTCACATGCTAATTGTGTGCTAAAATTATACAAAATAAAATGAAAAAGAAAGGAACTTGGGAAAGCAGACAAGGATGTACTCAAACCTAAATGTATGGATAAAGAAGTTGCAAGAATAAAAATATTACATGAAATGATATCATACGGATCCTGAAAAAATATTATGTGTAATTCATGGCAGAAACATTGTTCATTTAATGAACTGATCTATTCAATTTTAATATCAATGTTTTCCTTACTTACCCATTATCTTTTATAATTGTCCGTAAATAAGTATTTAAATATTCAGATGCACTGCATATGTTTACTATTTTTGGGGACTTATGGAAAAATGTATCTTTCACGTAATTGGTCTGTCTTTTTAGGGTGTTGTGTGTTAGGGTGTTTAGGGTGTGTTGTGTGCTTTGTCGCAAGATGTATGCGGAAAGGTTACGTTCCTTACATTATGCGCTTGACATTCTCTTTCAGATTTCTAGAAGTTGCATGTAGTGCATTCAGCATGTCATACTTTTGGAATGATGGCGCTGTTTTTAGTTGCGGAAAACAGCCATAGAGACTTGCATACAGGTGCACAACTATTTTTTGTAAGGTTAATAATTTCATGTAATTGGTTCTGGTGGTTACACCCCTTCCATTATTCCCTAGCAATGTTTTTGAATAATTAAACGCATTATGCAGTTTTTTTTCTGCCATACAGGGATCAGGTGTGCAATTGTTTCTATAGATTACACTGATATTATTTTTTTCAATTCGCTGCAAATAAAGTATGCATGCGTATTGCACGATAATTCTTCACTAAAATCTATTTCCAACAATGTTTGTTGTTAGAGCTGTTTGATAAGGAGGTTCCTAAATTTTGCTTGCATTCCGGCCTCAATCCTTTTATTCGGTGCTTTTAATATAACCTATGAAGTTTTATTTCCGTTGAGCTAGAGTTTGTCATCAACCTGTCAGATAACAAAGATGTATGGTCATTAATTTACACACTGCTGCAATTATGTTGTGTTATCGGCACTAAAGAGCACATTTGTATCATCTGCACACATTGCCATTTTTAGGAAGCTGAAAGTCCGTCATATCATTCACGTGTCGCGAACTTTGTCACTTGTCACTGATCTCGGGGGCGTGCGGATGTTACGAGAGGTGGAGTCGGGAGACGCAGGGCAACGCAGCAAATATATTTTATTAACCCAGACTCAAAATAAAAAAAGAACTCAAAACTCAGCTGACTAAAAATAAAACTCCACTAAGAAATAGTAACACTTGCATAGGCTAAATATGTCCTTATCCTCGTCTACGTTCCTTCTTGGCTGTCCCTAAGCGAAAGTCGGCCAACCTTAGCCTATAGTGGTGGCGCCGTTAGAAAGGAGTGTTCTTAGAAACTTCTGTCGTCTCACGTATCTCCGAGTCCGATGCCTGCCGGATCTTCCTCGCTGTGGCTCCGACTCCCCAGTTCCGGAGAGACGCTCAGCCGCCGATCTAAGCCTCACTCGGACTCCGCCACTCCGCCCCCACCGACGACGATGCCAGCCGTTAACATGGAAGTAACGATTGAGGGCCACACCGTAACCGCACAAGAGCTCCAGTCAGACGATTGGACACCAGTTCTATAAAAAGCCTATGCCTACCGACCAGCCAGTTCGCCGAAACCACGCTGCCTCCGAGGCAGCAAACCCGAGCGCCAGGAACGCGGCGCGCGGCGAAGCAGCCGCAAACAGCAGCGGCGGGGTGCCGGCTCGCCTGCCACCCGAGACCAGAGAGGCTCGCCTCGCAGTGCAACGCAGCAAGCAACTCCCACCCAACGTTATTAGAGTGGTCGTTCACCCGCGAGGTGAAGTGCGACTCCTAGACATCCCAACACCTCGACTCAGGAAGGCAGTGCAGACCAAGCTCCAAATCACCCTATGGATGAATTCTGCCTACGCATCCACCCGACCACCAATCCTTTCACCATGGCAACAACACATTTCCCAAGAACCGAGACTCTGAAGACGATGACCTCCCTCACCATTGGAGACCGAACCTACCCTTGCGCTGCTTACGTGGCACCGCAACCGGGGGCTACCAGAAGATTCATAACAAACGCATATGACGAAGAGACCCCAACGCAACTCTACCAAGACCTGGTCAAAAGAAACCCAGAGTACACCATATTAGCAGCCCGACGCATGGGAAAGACGCACTCCATCCTAATCACCTGAGACGCAAGCACAGTCCCAAACTCCATCAAATACATGGGAGCCATCCACCGGTCCACCACATACCGCGGCAGTCCGGATGCCTGTACAAGTTGCATACAACCGGGTCACCATCATGACGTATGCCCAAGCGCCAAGACCAATCTTTTCCCCTGCTGTGGAACACAACATCCGCAAGAAGAACCTCCTTGCACGCCTAAGTGCATTCTGTGCGACGGTCCTCACCTTACCGGCACGGGATCGTGCAAGGGACAAAACCTTCACCAGACACGGAAACATCCGAGCCAGCCACAAACACAGCATCAAGAATTGGTCACATCCGGGGACAGTTTTCTTCAGTTGTTGCTCAACCAACACAAGCAAGCCTGCACAGCGCCGTTGAAGCAAGCCTGGGACACTCCCCTCTCTTTTCACAAGCACATATGCCATCCACGGCAGCGATTTCCAGTCTACAACACGCATTTGCGAAATCCCAGGAGGAAGCAGTGGCGGCCAAAGCAGGAGCTACAGCATCCCGAACGGAAGCCGCCACCCTTCGTCAACATATAGCCAAACTGGAAACCCAGATAAACTATCTTGCCTCTTGATCTCCTATTCCACCTGCCCCCCTCCTGCCGCATTCCAGCCTCCCACCCCCAACCCACCCGCTGTCCACACCTTGCCCAGTCACTCCAACCCTACTTCCTCTCCTGATATGCTAGCAATGGAGGCTGACAAGGAACTCCCTACAAATTTGACTCCGTAAACAACACCCCCTCCCTCCACCGCTACCTCACGGGACGACATTCCAACCCTGGTTGAGTCCTTCGCTACTCGCTTTGACTCAAAATTTCAGGACGCTATTACTCACATCAACCGGGAATGTGCAACCCTCGAAAACGCGGTAATCCACATAAAACAAGACAATGCCGCTTTTAACGAGCGATTAGACGTGCTAACCCAAGGATTCTCTGACCGTTGTACCGTTACTCAACCGCCTTCCCGAAGCGGGACTCCAGCCAAAATAAACGTAAGAAGGCTAAAGCAACGGAAGGAAAGAACAACCATATGCCTGCCATAGCTCACGACTTCCACCCCTCGTTATTCCTTTCCCTCCTACTGACTCTCATGATAGCAGCTCCAAACTGTAATCTTACACTCTGACAGTGGAACTGCCGGGGCCTTCGCCAGAAGCGTCATGTTGTCCACCAACTGCTGTCCTGCGCAACGGGGCCCGACATCCTTGCCCTGCAGGAACCCTCCAACCCACTTACCCTTCCTGGCTATACTCCTATTCTGCCCAGATCCTCCCTAACCTCCCGGGTAGCGTTTCTAGTTAGTCGCTCAATCACCACTATCTCCCATACCCTAGCGATTCAAGACATTGATCGCCTTCTAATTGAGCTTGTGCCGCAACACACTCGAGCGAACAGCCTCTTCATCCTGTAAGTATATAGCCAACCAAAGTGCCTACAAAGAAATTTCGAACGCCTCTTTATACTTGCGAAGCACATAGAAAACAAGTGTCCCTTACTCGTTCTAGGAGACTTTAATGCCCCGCATATGGCGTGGGGTTACGCACATGACACACCGAAGGGCCGTCGAGTGTGATCAGCAGCGCAACAAGCCGGTGTCTCCCTACTCACCGACCCTTCCACTCCTACGCTCACGGGAACCAGCGTCTGTAAATACACTACGCCAGACCTTACGTTTGCACATCGCCTCCCTCACGCCACCTGGTGCAACACACATGAGAATTTGGGTAGTGACCATTGCATCATCGAAATTCTCTTAAACATTCGACTACCCCACAGACCTCCCAGAGTCTCCACTTTCAAGAAGTGGGATTCTTTCTGATCATGTAGAGTAGCCCGCACCTCCGCCCCCATCAAGGATATCGCCGAATGGTCCAAACAACTACAAAGTGATGTCCGATTCGTAACTCGTATCCTATGGGAGGACTACCCCAGCGACAAAGTTGACTCCTGCTTCCTACATTTATGGGAAGCTAAAGCAGGCCTAGAACGATGCTGGCAAAAGCAGCATTGGAGCCGGACACTTAGAGGCCGCCTCGCTCGTGTCAACAAAGAGATAGAGACGCACGCAACGACTCTTTAACGACAAAACTAGGAGTCACTATGCAACAAACTAGACCACAATATGAGCTTACCTCAGACCTGGAACCTCTTTGGACACCTAATAGGCTCCCCACAGTCTGACTACACAAAGACAGAACCACACCAAATTCATACATATTTCCCATGCACCTCCATTGGAACTCCTCCAAAAACTTCGAAATCTGTACTTCCCCACACACCCTCCTTTAACACACCCCGACTATTCAGGCCCCCCTAACGAATTCCTCGACTATCCCATTACAGACGAAGAAGTTCAGGCTTAACTGCAGGGAATTAACACGTCCTTAACCCCCGGTCCAGACGGGGTACATAACAAGGCACTCGGAATCTCGACGCCGAATCCATTGCAGCCCTAACCGAATACTTTAACGTGTGCCGGCAAAAGGGCACCTTTCCACCGCAATGGAAAGAGGTCAAAGTCGTTTTCATACCTAAACCAGGAAAACCTCTGCTCACCTCTATTCTCAGACCCATCTCTCTGACCTATTCTGCGGGCAAACTGATGGAACACGTACTCGAGACCAGGCTCTGTCTTTACGTAGAAAGTAATGATCTGATGCCCACCTTCATGTGCAGGTTTCGTCCTGGGCTTTCCACACAGGACATCTTCCTACAGCTAAAACATCTCATTCTAGATTCCCAAATCAACGAGACCAAATCTATCCTAGGTCTGGATCTTACTGAGGCATCTGAAAACGTTACACACTCAGGTATTCTACAAGTCCTTACAACCTTGGGAGCCGGTGCAAGGATGTACAACTACATCCGAGACTTCCTCAGCCACCGCACAGCGGCACTTACTTTCGGCGACCACCGCCTCCCAGGTATCACACTCGGGGCACGAGGTACACCATCCAGGGAGCCGTCCTTTCCCCTATATTATTCAGTATATCCCTCCTTCACCTACCCCAACAACTAGCTCAAATCCCCGACATTCATTTCAGCCTCTACGTCAACGGCTTCACTGTCTGGACAGAGCCAGATAGTGACCCCGAAATAGAACAACACCTACAGTTGGCACTAACCACTGACACATATGTATGGGAGCATGGCCTGACCTGCTCCCCCTCAAAATTGAAGCACTTTCTCTAACTCCACAAGCAACCTGATTCAGTCGTTTCTCCCAGAATCCTTACGCTAGGTACTCACCCCATCCAACTAGAATCCAAAATCCGAGTGCTAGGGCTAGTTACCCACTCTGATGGTGCGCACGGAGAAGTCATAAAGAATATCCAAACCCACGCTCGACAGACCATCCGACTAATTTGCCGCATAGCGAACCGCCGGGCTGGCTTACGCGAGGGAAGCACGCTTCGCCTCACCCACCATACATAAGCCGCACCGCATGCTCTTCATTACCTACTCCTTCGACAGAAGGAAAGAGATCGGGTAAGCGCACTCCTACGGATTTGCACTAATGCAGCTCTATGCGCCTTCCTCTCAGAACATCCAATGACCGCCTCCTCAAACTCGGTGTCCACAACTCCTTTGAAGAACTGAGAGAAACCACCTTTACGGCACGAACAGCCCGTCTGTCTAACTCAGAGGCTGGCCGCACTCTGTTATCCTAATTAAGCCTAACCCCAATTACATAACCTACCGAGGGGGTCCCCCTTTCTACTTTCCTCCGCTCTAACCTCAACATACCCCATGTCCCCAAGAACATGCACCCTAAGCGAGACGGGAACCGCAGAATAGCGAGGGCTCGGGCCCTCCACAAACAGTATAACGATCACCATGAGATGATCTACGTGGACGCAGCTGAACATACGTCAGGCTCCCGTATGGCCCTTGCGGTAGCCGACAATCAAGCAAAGCTTGTAACCTCTAGCTCAATCATCACCAATTCCACCACAGAGGCAGAAGAGGCAGCCATCGCGCTTGCTCTCATCTCTACGTCTGCCACCAAAATTATCACTGACTCCTAATGCGCCATCTTCAACTATGCCAATGGCTACATATCCCGCACCGCTGCGCGCTTACTACGCTTCTCGCAGCCCCGGCGCCGCATAACCCTAATCTGGACGCCAGCACATGCCGGCCTCCCCCGCAACGAGGAGGCTCACTCCTTGGCCCGAAGTCTCACAATCCGGGTAGCGGGAGCCGAGCCCCCTCTACGGGCCGGGGACTGCATGCTCTCCTTCCGTGAGATTCCCTCGTACTACCGGGACAAGCCAAGGGCGTACACACCCCCAGCCCCATCCCTCACCATAGAGCCGGCCGCACACTGGCGACGACTAGAAACTCGGACTGCTCCATACCGCATACTACCTTCCCCCACCTTCACCCATCCCCCATCACCTGCTGTGGCAGAGTTTTACTGGGCGACCCTTCTGACCTGCACTTACCCTCAAGACCAGTGCCGTATCATCTCCAGTGC